>NC_056726.1:1548652412-1548812412 GCF_019279795.1 Protopterus annectens
TTTGCTTGGGCTAAAGGGAAGTCTCTGTGTTCATCATTGGCAGTGATAAACATTGAGCAGCCTGCCTGGCCCTGTGGGAGTGGTTACTGCCTTGAAACTGTAGTTTTAGTGGCCATTTTGAGTCAATTCCTAACTCCTTGATCTCCCTCTCTTAAAACCCTCTTTTCCGCGGTTTTGCGCTTTTTACATAGCAACATCGGGCAGCGCCGCCTAATTGGGTTTAAACTATTCCTGGCTCCACAAAGTCTGCTCTTCACTTTTTCCCTTAGAGCTTCTATATCTCTCAAATTAAATGCCATATTCTCATTCCAAGACCCCTCACTGGTCCAAATAAGTAATTTTACAAGTTAGCACTAATAAACCATAAACACTACTTACTCTTATACTCTCTACGATTACCTTGTCCCCTATTGGTCCATTTTAATTCAGTTCCCTATATTACTCTAGCATGTCCAAAGGTCAGTCAATGGTTTCCTCTCCAGTCCAGCTGGTGAATCAGGGAATTTTGAGGCAATGTTACAACTGTCTCATGTACACGGACAACCCTCTCCTCCTCCAAACAGGTTCAAATATATGTGAGAGATGCAACCATATAGCCAAACTGGAGGATGAGATCTCATATCAAAAATGGTGTAACCAGTCAGGAGGAGAAGGTAACCTCACACAACACAATTCCAGTATCACATAGTCCAACCACAACAGCGAACCAAACACATAAAAACACAAAAACATACTCAGAGCCTCTAAATAAAAATCTACCTAAGCAACAGAGACCTCCAAAGCAGACATCCAAGCAAATGCTACCCCAAAACAAAACACGTACAACACATAGCACACAAAGTCAGTGTGCCAAGCAGTCACAGCCCTTAAGGCTAAATAACACTCCTGATACTCTTGTAATAGGTGACTCTGTTGTCAGACACACTGACGTCCCGCTCACCAGGCTGAATAAAGAGAAGGTCACAGTGAGCTGCCTGTCGGGCACTAGGATCCGCCACATAATGCAAGCACTCAGGTCACTCCAAAGCAAATACAAATATGACTCAGTCATTGTACATGCTGGCATGAATGACCTGAGACATACCTCCCTCGACTACATGAAAAGAGACATAGAGGAGCTCTCTGATCATGTAGCCAGGCCGGTATGACCCTGACCTTGAGCAGAATCTTACCCTCACCTAGAATGATGCCACAGTATAAAGACAAGATGATCGATTTTTACAATTGGCTAAAATGTTGGTGTCATTTAAAGGGGATCCAGTGTCTGTCAGCCTGGGATGATATGATCGACAAGCCATGTTGCTTCGCTAGGGACTGCTTGCACCTGTCACCCCGTGGCTTTCAGATATAGGCAAAGGCTCTTGCCACCCCTATAGTGCCTTTTTTAGGCAAGGCTCAAAAGTCAAACCCACTTCCATAGACAGCACAAGGAACAAGAAACTAAGGGTAATGCTGCTAAACACCAGAAGTCTTAACCTCAAGATGCATGCACTCGAAGCTCTCCTCAGTATGGAGAACATCGATATCTGTGCAGTGACAGAAACCTGGTTCAAGGCTCCAGAGAGCACCCCAGCACTACCAGGTTATACCTCATATCATGCTTTTCGGCCCCAAAACCCGGACCGAACCACAAAAGGAGGGGGGAGTTTCCATATTTATCAAGGATATCCACACCTCCAGGTTAGTGGCATTGCATGAAGTATCGGAGACCATCCATGTGCAACTGACAGTGGGCAAGACTGCTTTTCAGTTTATAGCATCCTACAGACCACCCTCTCAAAGTCAGGAATCCCACTCGGCTTTCCTGGAAACATTGGAGAACATGAAGATATCTCCGAACACCATTATATTGGGCAACTTCAACCACACAAACATAGACTGGGAGCATTATTCAAGCCCCAGCACCTTAGCCCAAAGGTTCCTGGAATTTATAAACTCAAATGCTATGGAACAACTAGTCACCACTCCCACAAGAGGGGAAAACATACTAGATCTGATCATTACCAACATGGGGACTCTATGCTCCATACCAGAAGTATATCCCTCATTGGTAAGATCAGACCATAAATTAATTTCACTGGATATCCACATCCCGATCCCACCCCCAGCCCAGAAAACCACAGTGAAAAACTTCTCAAAAGTGAACTTCACACTTCTCAAAACTGAAGTGGAATCCTTCAAGGCCCCAGGGCCAGTGGAAACTACGGCCCAAACTGCAGAATCTTATATAAACGCATTCTACGGACATCTCCAGGAATGCATGGATCATGCTATCCCAAACAAAATCAAGACCCAATCATCCAAAGGCAGGTGTCCAGTCTGGTGGACCCCAGCCATAAATAAACTATACAACAGAAGGAGGAAGCTACTACATGATAGAGCAAAATCCCTAAAAGGGAAGGCATCTCTGATCAGTACTAGCAAAAAATTATGATTGCTCATAAAATCCTCCAAGGCCAGCTTCGAGAGAAAAATTGCACAGGACATTAAAGACAATCATAAGGCTTTTTTTCAGTTATGTTAGGAACCTGGGATGCAACTCCCAGACTTGTTCTGAGTTGATTCTAAGTGACAAAAAATACACTGAACCCACAGACATCGCCAATATCCTGGCAGACAGGTTCAGTGCAAACTTCTCCACCCCCTCCCCCCAAAAGAGCAAGTATCTATTCCTGCAGAGTGCAGCCTCCCAAACATCTCTGATGCTCAGGTGAAGGCCGCCCTCTCCAAAGCAAAAAACACTGCTTCCATGGGACCAGATGGTGTCCTGGGTTGTGTCCTACATGAACTCCAAGAAGGACTAATCCCTCAAGTAAAACTGCTGTACAATCTCAGCCTCACTACAGGATATGTGCCCAAAGAATGGCATACAGCAACAGTGGTCCCACTCCACAAATGTGGCGCCTCTGCGGACCCTGGAAACTATTGCCCCATAAGCCTGACTAGCCTAGTCTGCAAGGCTATGGAGAGGATCATCATGGAACTCATAAACAAAGACAATGGGGACCTACAGACACTAGATCCTACCCAATTTGGCTTCGTCAAGGGCAGATCCTGCCTTTTGAACCTGGTCGACTTCTTCAAAACAGTCACCAAGGCCATAGATGAAGGGAAGGTAGTCCACACGGCCTATCTGGACCTCACAAAGGCATTTGACACAATACCCCACTTGGGCATCATAGATAAGCTATCCAGCCTAAATATAAACCCCTATGTCACAAGATGGGTCGTAAACTGGCTCAAAGACAGAACCCAGAGAGTCAGAGTTGCTGGAGCCATGTCAGACTCGAAACCGGTCACAAGTGGCATCCCACAAGGTTCTGTCCTGGGACCTCTCTTGTTTGGTATTTACTTTTCTGAGGTACAGGCCAATGTGGGAGGACTATGGCTCACCAAGTTCGCAGATGACTGCAAACTGAGTGCCATAATCGACTCTCCAGCTGACACAAACATCCTTCAAAAAGGTCTTGCAGAGACGGATAACTGGTGCCAGAGCCATGGTCTAAAGCTAAATGCCAAAAAGTGTATAGTCGTACCCTTTGGCAAAAACAATGTGCCCACAAATTACCACATAGGTGGTAACCCATTAAGTACAGAGAAAGTAATTAGGGATCTGGGGACCCAAGTTGATAGCAATCTCTCCTTTGACAGCCACATTGCCAAAGTGGTTAGAAAGACCTTCTACATAGCCCACCTCATCATGAAAGGATTCACATCCAGATCAAGAGAGGTAATCGTGCCTCTTTATTCATCCCTCATCAGGCCCATCATAGAATACAATGCCCCCTTTGGGATGTACCTTACCCGACACCTGCAGCAATTAGAAAGACCCCAAAAGTACCTCACCAGGAGGATCAAGGGACTCAAACAGATGCCATATGCTGCTCGGTTAAAAAAACTCCAGCTCTACTCAGTTGCATACCGCCTACTTCGAGGCGCTCTATGCCTGACATATAAAGCTATGTCCAACCCAGAATTAATGGACATGCTCCACCTCAGTAAATCTAAATCCCTTAGAGCCACGAGCTCGAGGGACTTGAACCTCAGCACAGAAATAAATAGAATATGCTGGAGGGACAGATTCATAACCCAGAGGCTCACTTCGCTCTGGAATAGAATTCCAATTCATGTTAGGCAGAGCACCTCACTGACTCTCTTCAAGAAGAATCTTGATGATTGGATGGGGGATCGTAGGTTTGTCCCAGGGATTACTCCCGTGTCACTATTAGACAGAGGCACAGTAAACTAAACTTTAAAAAAGGCACAGTATACTCAAATCAAGGGGTGGCGTAAGCCAAACACAATCGGGCTAGGCTTATAAATGCCCCAGGGCAGATAGCCTAGTATGAACCTATAAACCTATGAACTGCTACCTCCATTTAACTTCTTTCTTCTCTTCTCTTCTCTTCACTCCTCTCCTCTCCTCTTCTCTCCTCTCCTCTCCTCTCCTCTTCTCTTCTCTTCTCTTCTCTTATCTTCTCTTCTCTTCACTCCTCTTCTCTTCTTTTCTCTCCTCTCCTCTCCTCTTCTCTTCTCTTCTCTTCTCTTCTCTTCTCCTCTCCTCTTCTCTTCTCTTCTCTTCTCTTCTCTTCTCTTGTCTCTCTCCCTCTTCTCTTCTCTTCTTCTCTTCTCTTCTCTTCTCTTCTCTTCTTCTCTCTTCTCTTCTTCTCTCTCTTCTCTTCTCTTCTCTTCTCTTCTCCTCTCTTCTCTTCTCTTCTCTCTTCTCTCTCTCCTCTCCTCTCTCTTCTCTCCTCTCTCTCCTCTCCTCTCCTCTCTCCTCTTTTCTCTTCACTTCTCTCCTCTTCTCCTCTCCTCTTCTCTTTTCTCCTCTCCTCTCCTCTCCTCTCCTCTCCTCTTCTCTTCTCTTCTCTTCTCTTCTCTTCTCTTCTCTTCTCTTCTATTCTTCTACATTGTTTCCCTTCTTAGTAATTAGTTTACCCAGTTTCATCTCATCTGCAAGCAGACTGTAGAACACCCCAGATGAAAAAGATAGGCCTGAAAGATACAATCTAAACAAGTATGGGTCTAGGACAGAGACCTGTGGGACACCCAGACTGTAAGCAATAATTTCATCACTCCAGTTGTTGTATGATACTTGCCATGTTGTCATATTCTATTTGTTAGTAATGCAGCTATCCATCTTATCAAGCGTACATCAATACCTAGTTGTTCTAATTTTTTGATAAGTATTTTGTGTGTGACCCTGTCAAATGCTGAAGTTAAATCTATATACATTAGATCGCAGCCCAATTTTTCATTCACAGCTGTTATTATATTGTTACAGAACATCATGTTACAGGTGGTGATAGATTTATTTTCAACATACGCATGGTGACATATGGTTTAAGTCCTAACCTTTCCATTTCTGACAATAACCTGTCCAATATCACCTTCTTCATCGTTTTCCACAGCATGAGAGTAGACTTAAGGGTCTGTATGACTCTGGGTTTGTCCTACTCCCCTTTCCCTTAAATATAGGTTTAATATGCACATGTCCCTAATTTTGAGGAATATCCCCATATTTATGCGACCAAGTAAATAATAGATATAATGACAGTAAGTTCTTCCTGAAGTGCTCTTAGGTCATTCTTACTAATTTGGTCTCCTCCCTGTGCTGTGTTTTGATCCAGTTTGCATAGTTCTTTTTCAATAAAATCTAATTTGATTTCAGAGTCTGAGGTTACCCAGATGTCACTAGGACAATTTATCACCCCTTTATGGAGACAAACTGTTTTGCATAAGATTTCATAAACATATCTATAATCTTTTGTGTCTGAGAATAAATTTTACAATCTACACACAGTTTATCAATTTGTATGTCTTTATTCTTTCCACGTCTAATGTATCTATAAAATTGTTTCTTATTATGCTCAATATCTTTATATAATTTTTTTTCAGATTTTGTTTAATCTTGCCTCATACTATGCATAATTTAGAGTGAGGCAAGAGAAGGAAAAATTTGAAGAAAATTGTTTGTTCAGCTTGTTTATTTCAGTTTTCAAAGTTGTATTTCAACTTCTTTTCCATTTCTTATATTTTTTGTCGCTTACCTTAATCGGGTATCTTGTTCTTATGGAAACATATTTCCCTGAAGTAGTATACCTAGATCCTGATGTTAAACATTTTTTTAATTTTTTTTTTTGCACTCATATATTTCTGTTTTAAAGCTTTCCATATTCCTTCTCCAGTTTTTCCACTGAATGTATTACACCAGTTAGTTTTACATAGTGGCTGTTTTGCTTACATACAATCTGTAATTAATCTTCTGTGCACTGACTTACATTTCAGTTTGGCAGATTTATCTAGCAACAAATTAACCTTTATATCCCCATGATCAATGCACATCAATGGTGGTAAAACTTGACATGAAGTAACAGTAGTTCTTTCTAAATGTTTAGTAAATTGAACAAAGCCACAAAAGCGAACAGTGTAGCAACCAAAATAACAAAAAACAACAAATCCACTGTACGCAAATACTCCTCTGTGTCTTGGGAATTCCACTCAATACTATAAAATCACGATCCTACCAATGTAAGACGTGTAATATTGTAAACGACATGAACAACTTAAAATAATAAAATAATCTATTAAATCCAAGTCACAGGAACAGGTTAACCCCTTGGAGTGACACCAGAAACTGAGCCAATTATTAAAATCAGTTCATACTGTGGCATCATCCATGTTGAAGGTCTATCACATGGCAGGGAAATCTCTCTTTCCATAATAAATCGTAGGCACTTGCTTATAAAATGTCTTAATATTTCTTTTCATTTATCATATCTGAATTAGATGAATCAGCTACCTTCTACCTATGTGCCAGTGAATGGAGAAAAAGAAGTGAATATGCAAAGTAGTATCATTGTTTTTACCAATTTTGCCAGTCAGGTTGCGAGCATGTCAGACAAATCCTCCATGTGCACTCTTTATAAAATGATTCATTTGGAGTTAGTCCCAAATATGCATTCACTGAGATTTAAGTAGGATGAAAATATTTGTATTGCATCATTTTTTCAGATAGTGGAGATAATGCTGGTTTGGAGATATTTTGCAAAGAAATAAGCAGCACAAATATGATGGCTTATCAGGACATACTCATAAATAAATAGACAAACTTGAAAATGATCAATGGGTTTTTTTGTAACAAGCATAGGACCTAACTGCGATATGTTTGCAGATTGAACTGATTCATTTGAACATCTTCATAGGCCTCAGAAGAGGCATTAGTGTCTAAGACTTTATTGGCTAAAATACAGATCCATGAAAAGAAAATGACTTAAAAAACAAGGTGCATAGTGCATGATTTAAGAGGTACATAGGGATTTTTTTTCACAAAAAGTATGGTAGTTCATTAGAACAACATTGCAAGGAGGTCATAACAGACAAAAAGGTCAGGTTCTGAATTATACATAAGAAAGATGTAAGAGAATCCTTACACATCTTTACTGATACACTCGAGTGTGTGAGTGTGCGTATATGGAAGAAATAAGCTTCTGGTTAGATTAGCATGGCAGAAGGGTTTTTATCTGCTATAACCAATCTGCTGTTTCTTGTTTTTTTTTGTATTATTGTTGAATTTCTATATTGCATTTTATGTAAATTATTATTTATATGTGAAAATCAATAAAATTGTTTAAAAAAAAATCTATAGTTATGTGCTAGATGAGTAATACTAAGGGGAGCCAAAGTTCCTTCCTAAAATCTTTTATCACTAAACACTCCCCCAGATTCTCAGAAGCTTGCACGGAGTGCAAGATGAGTGCAGGAGTCCATGCAGGCAATATGTCTGCAGTGCGATCCAGGAACAGCCTGCAGGGGCGTGCACGAGAGCTCCAGCACTAATACTGCGCAGACTAAACCCTGGTATGCAAATCACCTCATTTGCAGGAGAAATCCATGCAAATGAGATGATTTTGCAATCCAGGAAGCTTGTAATAGTCCATGCAAGACTAGTGCAATCTGCAGAAATGTACTTGGTTAATAACCGAGTACATATCTGCAAATTCCAAAACGGAGCAATGACAGCTCCAAATAAAGGCTGTATATCATTGAGGAAGCATGCCAATGGCCAAGTATAAGGCCATTGGCATTGCAAACTGTTTAAAAAATGAAAAAAAAATCAACTTTTATTTTTTTCTGCCAATATCGGCTGTTTAAGCAAAGGGCAGCAGCTCGCAAACGGGATCGGGGGGAAAATAAGAAAATAAACTTAAAATGAGCATTCTAACTAAAATCAGTTATTCTGCCATGCAAGTCAATGGCAGGCAGAAGACAACCTAGCCAGTGAGTAATAGTTGCTAAGGGGGAGGCTCAGTGTGAGACATGTAACTATGCATTAGCAGGCAATCCTATACAAATTAGGGGAAGGATAGTGAATCCCAGATTTCCCCAGGGTGTGAGGCAGATCCCAAGAGTGTAAGAGTATAAATAGCTGAGTGCAAGACTAGGATATAGGTGACATCATGGGTGTGTGTGTCAGGCATACTGTAAGTGGACTGAAGCCCTGTAGCTAGGGATTGCTCCTAGCTTATCACAGCTAAGCTAGAGGTGTGTCCAAACCTGCCTAGCACTCTTTACAAAGTGTAAGCGGGTGTGCGTGCTGCGCACCAGATTTTACAGGAAGAAAAAGGAAGTTAAACCAGGAAATAACAGCTCTGTGCACATTTGAGCACTCTGTTTGTGCGGCGCACACACGGGCTTAAACAGGAAGGCAATGGGAAGGGAAAACAGCAGTAGGAAGGCAATCAAGGAGAACTAGCTTAGGTGGCAGATGAAATGTATCAGAATCAGCCAATTACACAGACAGCAGAACAGCTCAGCCTAGAACACTACTACAAACTAAGCAAACACCTTCCCCTCTTGTTTTTCCACACTCTACACCACTGGTGTAAACAAGCAGGGAAATTGTAACAAACAAACCTACAAAATGAGAAGGGCTGTAGCAGGCAACACAGAACAACATGTGCAAGAGGCTGAGGGTGGTGAGGATGTGAATGTTATTGAACAACCCACAGTGAGGCGATGGAGAAGAGTGTACAGACCCAGGGTAACCTACCAGGGGCTACATGAGCTGGAGATAATAGAGCGCTATAGGGTGGACAGAGACCTCCTACAGCAAATTGTCGAGCTGTGCTGACCACACCTGACACACCAAACTGGCCGAAGGGAACCCATCCCAGTGGATACCAAGGTATCTGTAGGCCTAGGTTTACTAGCCACAGGTACCTCCCAAAGCACAACTGGGGATATTATGGGCATCTCACAGGCATCAGCATCCAGAGTATTCCACCAGTTCCTGGATGCCATGGCAGCACATGCCAGTGAGCATGTATATTTCCTCAACACACGTGAGGTGTTAACCAGCAATATGCATCTCTTCCATCAAATAGCAGAATACCCTGGGATAGTGGGTGCTATAGACTGCACACACATATGCATCAAAGCACCACCTGGTGAGCAGGGTAGGGCCTACGTCAACCACAGGGGCATCCCCTCCATCAACTGACAGGTCATATGTGATGCCCAGGGCATTATAGTGAATGTGTGTGCTGGCTGCCCTGGAAGCTATGATAATTCATACATATTAAATCTGACGCAGCTGTACCACAGATTTGCCAATGTGGACATCCCCTACGGTCACCTAGTGGGGGATGCTGGGTACCCACTGGAGCCATGGCTGATGACACCCATCAGAAATGCATACACACTTGAACAACAATGCCATAATGAGACACACGCACAGGCCATACATATAATAGAGCATGTGTTTGGGATGCTCAGGTCATGGTTCCGGTGTCTGGACACATCCGGTGGAGCCTTGCAGTACTCACCAGCTACATGTACCTAAATTGTTATGGTATGTGCTATGCTACACAATATTATCCTGTGGAAACAGCTGCAGCAGGAACAGCATGGGGCAGGGCCACACAGCCCCCCACCAATGCCAAGGCCTGTACAGGCACAGGGTGACTCGGAGGAGGAACAACCCGAGCCTGCCCCAGTAGGCAGTAGGAGGTATTCCCAGTATGACCTGGCCTTGGCAAAGAGGCAACGCATATCATATGCACTGACACAGTAGGGACCCAAGGAATGACACCTCTCTCTGATGCGCACAGACAGTAAAAGGGATGCCAAACATGACACTACCTGTGTTCAACCATGTATAGGGAGTGTACTATGCCCATCTGACATAGGCAGCACTCCAGCACTATTCTCAAGTCTGGCACACCCTCAAAGTAAGTCAATCAACCTACCAATTACCAAATGGAGTAGAATGTGTTGTTACCTGTAGCTATGGTATGGATGTGAGCATGGAAGGGAATTGGATGGGCGAATGTTATGGCAGCAGATGGTAGACACCTAAAAGTGGCAACATGACATCTGTAACACATACTGGAGTCACCATAGTAGCCAGTACTACACAGGGTGACAAAACCCACTACAGGAAATGGGCTGAGTGACATGTGTGTCCATAAGATCCACACATGCCAGTCAGGAAGGTGCACATACCCAACAACAGTTTCAGCCAGCAGAACAGGTGTAGACAAACACAAACAAATGCTGTACTATGGCCTCTGAATGAGCCCTGTGGGTAACCAATCCCCCAGGCCTACACAGACAGACTACAGCAGGCCATGCAGTTGGATGTAAGTTGTGAAGGCTAGGAAGTCAGAATCTAATATGTAGGTAATTAAAGCTAAGATCTGTAGTACACTGGTAAGCCTCTAGTGAGCATGATAGGTAAGACTACAGACTGAAATGAAGTACCTGACATAGCAGTACAGTCCTAGCAAATGTGTACAAGTGTCAGGTCTGCACCCCCATCCTACGTACACTTATAGTAATAGTCAGGTGTGCCCCCTCACTCCTCTGTAGAAATGTAGAAACAGTCAGGTGTCATCCCCCCTGCTATGCAGAAATGTAGCAGCAATCAATGCCAAATGACCGATGGATACCCTGCAGACACAACATGCTACCTGTCGGTGTACAACACAAAGGTCAGCAACATAGTACAAACTACCTGGACTTGATCCACACATGCAATGTCAGTCAACAACATACTGAAAGGTCATACTGGGCATGCTCACACACGTAAACACATGAAGGACATGTCAGCAAACACCAATGGACCAAACATATCTGGCATTCGCAGTTCTTAGTGCAGACACATATCAGTATGCACCACTCCTGCCTCTCACACACAGTGGATAGGAATACAGACACATATGGAAGGACAACACACTATAATAAGCCAAAGGTAGATGGACATAGATGTGTGGAAGAGGGTGACTGTGACAAGAAGCCATCTGGACCTGTGCCACCCAGCACACAGCCAAAGGGCCCCAAACACATGAGGTGCAGATATCACTCACTGCAGATACTAGCCACCAGTATCTGTCAGCATGACAGACTATGTGGTGCAGTATCTGTCAGCATGACAGACTATGTGGTGCATGTGCCAGCTGTACAACATGACTGTACAAGGAAGTAGTCATCTAGTAGCTCTATACATGTACCTGTGACATATGATGCCGTATGTGCCTGCATGTGGCATGTCAACCCCTACATGAATGGGTTATAGCCCATGCAGACACCGCCCTCCCCATAGCAGTGTTATGACAAGCCTTCTGAGGTCATCCAATGTGAAATACACCTTTGGGAGAGCTGCAGCTCAGTAATCTCCATGGTGCGTCCCATAACTGTGTACTGCTGTAGTGATAAACTAGTTAGGTAGTAGTTCTAACCCCAGACTTGAAAACTGTGTGAGTGTGTGTTTGTGTGTGTGTGTGTGTCTGTCTGACTGTGGAGAGACCAATGCTTTTTAGGTTACTCACACTCTGTACAATTTATATACTCAACTTTGGCAAGGCTGCTGATGGCACTCACCTAGAAATACACCTTTGGGAAATTCATAACCTGGTCATCTCCATAGTGCGTCTTGTAACTGCATACTGCTGTAGTGCGATAAAGTGGTTAGGTAGGTGTTCTAACCCCAGACTTGGCAACTGTGTTTGTGTTGAATGTCTGTGTGTGTGTCTGACTGAGTAGAGAGCAATGCTTTTTAGGGTACTCACACTCTGTACAACTCATATACTCAACTTTGGCAAGGCAGCTGATGTCACTCACCTAGAAATACACCTCTGGGAAATTTATAACCCAGTAATCTCCATAGCGTGTCCTGTAACTGCGTACTGCTGTAGTGTGATAAAGTGGTTAGAAAGATGTTCCAACCCCAGACTTGGCAAGTGTGTGTGTGTGAATGTGTCTCTGTCTGTCTGTCTTAGACTGAGTAGAGAACAATGCTTTTTAGGGTACTCACACTCCTTAGAATTCATTTACTCAACTTTGGCAAGGCTGCTGATGTTACCCACCTACAAATACACCTTTGGGAAATTTATAACCTGGTCATCTCCATAGTGCGTCTTGTAACTGCATACTGCTGTAGTGCGATAAAGTGGTTAGGTAGGTGTTCTAACCCCAGACTTGGCAACTGTGTTTGTGTGTGAATGTCTGTGTGTGTCTCTGACTGAGTAGAGAGCAATGCTTTTTAGGGTACTCACACTCCGTACAACTCATATACTCAACTTTGGCAAGGCTGCTGATGTCACTCACCTAGAAATACACCTCTGTGAAATTTATAACCCAGTAATCTCCATAGCGTGTCCTGTAACTGCGTACTGTTGTAGTGTGATAAAGTGGTTAGAAAGATGTTCCAACCCCCGACTTGGCAAGTGTGTGTGTGTGTGTGAATGTGTGTGTGTCTCTGTCTGTCTGTCTTAGACTGAGTAGAGAACAATGCGTTTTGGGGTACTCACACTCCTTAGAATTCATTTACTCAACTTTGGCAAGGCTGCTGATGTCACCCACCTACAAATACACCTCTGGTAAGGATGTAGCTCAGTAAACTCTGTAGCGCGTCCTGTACCTGCGTACAGCTGTAGTGTGATCTAGAACTCTGGAATGGCTCCATCTCCACCCATGTCAGTTCTGGAAGTTTTGTGTGTGTTTCAATGTCTGTGTATGGAGGAATGCATTATAGGCTACTCACACACAGTACATTTCTAATGCCCTACATTGGTAATCCTGCTGATGTCATTCATTGTGAAATACAGCCTTTGGGGAAAGATTTCTCTAGTAATCCCTGTGGTGTGTCCTATAACAGCTCCATGCTGTAGTGTGATATAGACTTTGGTCAGGGGTTCGATACCCACACGTCAGTTGTGGATGTTTGGTGTGTGTCTACTGTCTGTGTAGGGAACAATGCATTTTAGGTTAGTCACTCACAGTACAGTTGAAATGGCCTTCTTTGGTAGTCCTGCTGATGTCATTCAATGTGAAATACACCTTTGGTGAGGAAATACTTCAGTAATGTCCATGGCACGTACTATAACTGTGTATTGCTGTAATGTAATAAACTAGTTAGGTAGGGATTCAACTCCCAGACATAACAGGTGTGTGTTTGTAACTCATATACTGTGTAGAGGTGGTTGTGAGTGTGTGATACCTGTGGGCAATGTGGAGGGGGGTTTGCTTATTTCTTTTATGGTGGCCCTACTATATATCACAATGTCAACCATACAGGAATAACAGATGTAAATTAGCTGAGAGGCTGGGGTGCAAAGCCATACCCATACATGTGACATCAAGGCCAGCCACTTGTTTGGCTGTGGGGGGATGCCTATTCGTACAAGACGTATAGTGTATGGGGGCTCTCAACCCCATTAACGGGGCATGTGGACATATGTATATTTGTTAATCTGCCATTGCTATCTACAAATGTATGGCCATATATACCTATATATATATATATATATATATATATATATATATATATATATATATTTTTTTTTTTTTACATTTGTTAACCGGGCTAGTCCAACTGGATACATGTCCATTTTCAGTGGAAGCCCGGGGAGAAAAGCTCCGCTAACTACTACTTAACAAGTTAAAAATATACAGAATTATACAATAAAAAGAAAAACATTTGCTTTAAATTTTTTCCAGAATGTATAGACATGAGAGTACAATATATATATATATATATATATATATATATATATATATATATATATATATATATATATATATATATATATATATATATTTATAAAACTATGTCTGTATACACCTACATAGATCTATATCTGCGTACACATATGTAACGTGCTGTGTATATGTAGACATATAGGTGTAGACACATATATGTGTCGATTTAGGCATATGCATGTGTATATGTGCATATATATTGATATATGTGTATACAATTTTAGAAATTAATATATATAGATATATATATATATATATATATATATATATATATATATATATATATATATACATATCTAGATATGTTGTATCTGTTTAGATATTAATACAGGCACACACACATACATCTAGATGTTGGTATACATTCTCTGTACTGTTGCATAACTGGAGTGGATGATATGTTTCTGCAAACATCAAATTTTTGTGTATCTGTCATGGCTTAGTGGTAAATCACTTTGTCTATGATGTGCAGGGTCTTTGGTTTGAGCCTGGCAAGAGCTGTTTATTTTATTGCTGGGCAGAACACGGCCTGTTGGATACACAGTGATTAAGGCACTTTAAAGCAGTTGTAAGTAGGTCTGCGTGGGTTTGCACAGAGCTAAGCAATGCCTACACAGGTTAAGCAATTCAGCAGTTAACTGAGTATAAGAAACTGTAACCAGACATCAGCAGTGCTTATCTCTGTGCAAACCCACTCAAGCCCAAGTACAACTGCTTTACAGTGCCTTAATCACTCTGTATCCATCAGCCCCTGTTCTGCCTAGCAACAAAACAAACAACCTCTGCTAGGCTTGAACCCAAGACCATGCACACCATAGCCCAAGTGATTTACCTCTAAGACATTTCAGATATGCATAACCCTGCTGTATTCACAAACATATCATCCAGCCCAGTCATACAACAGACCAGAGAATGTATTCCAACATGTAGATGTATGTGCGTGTGAAAATATATTAATGTCTAAACAGATACAACATATTGATATATGTAAAAAAAAAAAAAAAAAAAAAAAATATATATATATATATATATATATATATAAATATATATATATGGGTTCATGTCACTACATCGACAAGTCGGAAGATCGACATTCACTCCACCGACACATGAAATAATCGAAACCGCAAACACGGACATTTAACAGGTAAGAGGTTTACATTTCGCTAATCATGCCTACCACACATACATAACACTGCCACACTTACTAAAACATGGTAGGCATGATTAGCGAAATGTAAAACTCTTACCTGTTAAATGTCCGGTTTATGTTTCGATTATTTCATGTGTCGGTGAATCTTCCGACTTGTCGATGTAGTGACATGAACCCATATATATAAGCATGTAAGCATATATATATATATATATATATATATATATATATATATATATATATATATATATATATATGTATATATACGGACATACCTATGTAGATAAAGTGGGAACATAGCAAAAACATATATGTCCACATGCTCCATTAATGGGGTTGACAGGCACAAACAACATATGTCATGCATGAATAAGTATCCCCCCCACAGCCAGACATGTCTGCCCTGCAATACACTACCAATTGTTACAGATCCCATAACCAGGACCTTACACGGCAAGGGCACAAGATGTTAACAGTACTCCATCCCACCTGTATGATGTCAGGCTGGTATCAGTAACATTTCATTCAGTGCAGTCATCTGTTACCTTTGTTAGCCAGTGTCCCGTTCTGTTGGCCTGTACTTCAGAAATGTAGATGCCAAAAAACAGTGGTCCCATGACTGAACCCTGAGGTACTCCACTTGTCACATATCTAGGGCTGGATTAGGAGTCAGTTACACCTACAGTTTGGGTTCTGTCAGTAAGCCATGTGGCAAACCAGCAAGTGGCATAGGGATGTATGGCCGGATTAGTATGTTAATCTGTGTTACCAGACTGGAGGATGGTGTTGAAGGGCTTGGTGAGGTTCACATAGACTTTATGGACTGCCTTACCCTCTTCAACAGCTATACAGACTGAGTCAAAGCAGTCAATCAGTTTCAGGAGACAAGACTGGCCCTCCATGAGCCCAGTCTGTGTGGGGTCCAGTGTTTGAGGGTTGCCAATGTCTGCGTTCAAAACATCCCTGATAGTGCATTCCATAGCCTTGCAGATCAGGCTCATCCAACTGATGTGACAGTAGTTCCAGGGATCACAGGTGGATCCCCCCTTGTGGAGTGGGATAACTGCAGCTGTGCACCACTCAGTGGGCACCAGGCCTTATGTGAGGCTATGATTACACATGGCAGTTAGGTGAGTTGCCATTCCATTTTGTAGTTCATGTAGTACATAGCCCAGGATGTCATCTGGTCCCATGGATGCTGTATTCTTAGTTTTGGGTAGTGCGTTTTCAGCCTGTGTGGCCATGATTACTGGGCAATGGAACCCTTTACGTATTGACATGGGCCCTTTTGGGGGTGTGAGGGGGTGAATGTGGCACTAAATCAATCTGCCAGAATATTGGCACATTCCATGAGAGCAGTCTATGAAATGCCGTTCCGTTGCAGCTCAGAGCACTTCTGAGCATTGCCAGTTAGAATTCGGACATAACTAAAGAATGCTGTGTGGTTGTCTGTGGAATCTGTGGTGATTTTAGTTACATCATCAGCTTTGGAGGATTCCATGAGGAATCTCAATGTCTTACTGGGGTTGGTAAGGGAGTTGTTTGCATCCTTGTATTATCCTTTTCTCTTCAACAGTGTCTACTGTCTGTTGTATAGTCTGTTAATGGCAGGAGACCACCAGACTGGCGTGATTATCTGGGAGGTGAGCGTCGTTCTATGTGGGATGTCAGGAATCATGCACAAGTGGCAGTGCTCATACAGTACCTTAGTGCAGGATTCATCAGTTGAACTGTCAGCTCCTGTTTCCATGGATGTCACAAACATTGTCACTTCTGCCTTGAGTAGCATGAAGTTCGCCTTGGAGAGGTCTTTGATGTTTTATGGACAACTGCATATACATTCCTTTCACATGTTCAGTTTGATTAGCCTATGGTGGGATTACTTTGGTGGAACCGCAATTCCATGTCTTGTTGTGATGGCTTAGTGGTTAATTAATGTGACTATAGTGTATAGGGTCCTGGGTTCATGACCTCCAAAGGCAGGTTATTTTTGTTCTGGCCAGAACAGCGGTTAATACATACAGACTAATTAGGGCAATTTAGGTTAGTCACATTCAATACAATTCAAATGCCTTACTTTGGTAATTCTGCTGATGTCAATCACTGTGAAGTACACCTTTTGGGGAGCAAATACTCCAGCAATCTCTGTGGTGCATGCTATAACAGTGTAATGCTGTAGTGTGATATGGAATTCTGACAGGGGTTCTATTCTCACACATGGGAGTTATGAATGCTTTTGTGTCTGTTCCTATGCCTGTGTAGAGAGCAATGCAAGCTTGGCTAGTCACACTCACTGCAATTCATTCACTCTAATTTGGCAGTCCTGCTGATGTCACTCACTTTAAAATAAACCTTTGAGGAAAGAGTATTCCAGAAATCTCCGTAGTGCATTTTGTAATGACATAGTGCTGTAGTGTAATAGCTAGTTAGGTAGGGGTTCAAATCCCAGATGTGACAGGTGTGTGTCTTAATGTGTTGATGTTTGTCATTCATGTTCTGTGTGGAAGTGGTTGTGAGTGTATAACAACTGGACCCAATGCTGAGTGTGTTTTTAAAATTTCTTATATAGTGCATAAATCACAATATCCACCGTGCAGGGATAACAGATGTGATATCACTACATAGTCAGTCACGGGTTTGATACCATGGATTTGTAGGTGTGTGACACAAACATGCTTACCTTTTACTCTCCCAACCCACCCTGACTTATCTTTGCCTCTGTCTGCCTCTCTCACTCCCTCTCTGGTGGATGTGGAGACTTACAACTGCTTTGCTTAGGCAGCGGCATGTGTATTGTCAGTGATGCTCATGATCAGCTGATGGTCTCTGCACAGATTATAGCCTTATTCTAGCTGATTGCATGTGGAACAGCTGTGGTAACATTCCCATAGCCAATTGCATGGAAACACACTCCAATATCTAGGAACATCTTGTTGGTGTTCGCCCTTTTCATTCACTGTGAGCAGGAACTAGATTTGTTGTTTGGTAAACAGCATCACAGATGGATTGGGGACTTACCTCTGACAACATACACTGTGGAAACAGGCCAACACACAAAAGGGGGATGTACCTGTCCTGACTACAGACTGTAAGTGCTGCTATACTCCAGTTGGGGTACTATTGGTTTAACAGGGTGTGTGCTGGTACGGCTGTCCTACATGTTTTAATACTTGTCATGTCAGTGCTATGTTTATGAGGAATCCCCATCTGTAGGGTCATCTGCAGACTGGGCAGTGTGTGGTGCCTTGTGTTCCTTGTGTTACCCACAGAGCACCTAACTCTCATCTGCAGAAGGTAGTGTTAGGATTGCAGTCAGTAGATGGCGACATCCGGGAGAGTTACTGATGTCATATCCCTCATAGGACATATGTTGCATCAAACCCTGTTATGACAGGAAATGTATAAGGTCTTCACAGTGACATATTGGGCCTGTGTTTGTGCCTCCAGCCACAACCCTGTCAACCTTTGTACATATGTCATGCAGTAGGGGGTGCATATGTTCTGTACACCATATTCAGTGACAGCATATCTGCTAAGCCAGTGGGATATCAGACTGCTACACATGTTATGTATAGTAGGAGTTATATTTGAGGACATAGCCTGGGCATTCCGTGGTTGTATGTACAGTACTGAGGTATGTGTAAGTCTGTGAATTGTCGACAGTGTGTGTACAGTGCATATGTACCTTGACCTGTGTAGAGACTGTGGTAGATGTCATTGTTCTTGATCCTGTTCTGTCTGATGTTACATGCTGCTCCACTGTATGTCACCCCATCAGCTTACATGTTTGTAGGGGCGAACACACACACATGTCCCAAACCACAGACAGCCATTGGACCACACTGTGTAGTGGCCCAGTATATGTAGGGTTGTTGTGTGAGTGGCTCATATGAGAACGGTGTACATCATATAGTCCATATACTGTAATAGTATGCCAGCTTACCATATGTGACTGTGGCTGTGTTCACATTGGTTGTGGTTATGCACTTTCACACAGGTGTCTGTTACTCTGTGATGCGACATGCCTGTAGAGCCTTCTATCTATGCAGTTACATGTGTATTCCCACATAGGAGATGTAGCCCAGTGTTGAGTCAATATGCCTGTAGCCTGCACTGTGGTTTGTTACATGCCTAGCAGCTTACTGTACTTATCCAGTGAGATGTCATGTCCAGATACTTGCCAGATGTACTGCTGCCTGGCCACCATAACAGTCATGTATGTCAGACAAAGCAGTGGGATGCTGTTAAGATGTATGTCAGTAACTAGTGAATAGTATGTGGCCATGGCACCTCTGTACCAGCGGTTATTATGTGTCAGGACAGACAGGGGTGTATGAATGCATAACCTATGGGGGCAAATGTATACCAGTATGTACGTGTTATACCCATCTGCATGGCTGTTAACATCCACATTGACAAGCCTGGTCCACATGTCTTGCATGAACTGGACTGACTCGTGTGTGTCAGACTGTCCACATATATTGGCCATATTGCAGCTGTAGTCCACAGGGGCATTACTGTGCTAGCAGTGGTATTGTACTATGATGACCTTAGGGTGTCTGTAAGTAGCAAATGGCATACAAGTTAACAGCAGATGTGGCCTCCCACACACACACGATTTCTGTGAAGACAAGCCCTATTACAGTAGCAATAGTCTACAAATATACCTGCACTACATACGTGACATCACCTTGCACTAAGAGATTGAGACTATTGGGGCTGAGGTAGGGCTCCACTTCATGTGCAGGACATATGGTGAACATATATGTATACATAAGTATACATATATCCATATAGATATGTACACATATACATATCTTGCTTACTGTATGACAACAGTTTTACACATATGTACCTGTGTTCCAGCCTCTGACCTCCTCCTACATACCAGGCTTTGCACATATGACATGCTGTCAGGGGTTATTATGTAGTGGGCTGTGTGTATGTCATGCTGTCATTACTGCCATCACTCCACTGCTGTTGTGTCCCCCACACATACTGGGGGGTTGGCGCCATATATGTGTGGGTTTCACCTACACATTACATGTGTCCTAATGCACTACAGAGGCCAGTGTATGTAACAGTGGTATATGCCCCAGTATTAGTGAGTGTGTGTGTGTGTGTGTGGGGGGGGTGCATCATGACTAACCTAGGCTGTTACAACATGTGTGGGTATCTGGGATAGGCTGCCTTAAGGTATCTGGATGTACTTTACCATACAATCCACCCTTGGTAAATGCAGGCCTACTGCCTCCTGCCATACGGTATGTTCTGTTTGTCAGTGTGATTGTGATGGTGTCAGGTATGCCTTGTTATGTAACAGATACATCCCATTGTGTTAACTAGGGTCTGTCCCCCCCTAGGGATTGTGTACACAGTGTAGGTAAAGGCTGCTGACCTATACATCTGCATTATGTACTGTTGATTGCCTGGTATGCTGTGGCTCAGTCTGTCATTACTAATGTACTACTTGAAGGCCTCGGCCTGGACAGCAACATATGTCAACCTTTCCAGACTACTGTCTTAGTATAACTGTTTCACAGTTGCATTTCACTACTCATATGGATGTCAGTGTCTAAACCAGGGGTGGCTCGTGGCATCGGACTGCCGGACTGCAGCCCCCTCAGTTGTTTTTGGTCTTGTCTGTGTTTTAATTTAATCATTAAATTAAAAAAAAAAAAAAAAGAAATCTCTTTTTTTACTTTAAATTTCGAGTCCGAAAGTATGCGATGCGCATTCGCACCTTACCACGGCCGCGTGGTTGTAAACAGCTTCTTTTCTTTTTTTTTGTTTTCTTTGCAGCCCGGAGGAGCACATAAGGCATCATTGTGATGCCCAGAAGTCTATGCGGCAGCGGTTCCAAACCGCATAGACTTGGAATGGGCTTGGACTGCGACGTCCGCAGGCACGTCAGTCATGACGTGCCTGCTTTGCTAAAGCCTAAATGCTGCTGATTGGTTGTCGCTCTCTTCCCGGGCTTTATGAGCTGGGAAGAGAGTGAGAATCAGTCAGTTTAGTTTAGGATCCGATTCTTTTTTTGGCAAAATTAGTTGTGATCATCATTGTATTTTTTTTTTTTTCATTTCTATGGATTATCGGGTTATCGTTTACTTTGGAGTGAAGAAGATAGAAGAAGAAGGGAGCGTGCTGCAGAATTAAGTAAGTAAATTAAATAGGGACTCTCTTACTTGGTTAAACCAAACACAACATATGTTTCCACAAATTGTTGTCAAACTTCCATTGCATTTTATGCCACTAAATGTGAGCATTTGTATTTTAAAAATACAACTCTCCAAAAGTATGTGTATTTCAGAAATTGAGTGTGTATTTGTGCACAGTAATATACGTGAGTTTCAAGATCTGATGTGGGTCGTCTTATGTGGTAAACTGTTACTGTTTTAGTGGGCCATCCACGACAAGCTGATAATCTCAATATATGCTGTTGAATATCTAATACAGAAGGCTTTTCTAGATTGCTCACTGCAAAGTGAAAATGACTGTGTAATTAAATGTATTTTCCTTAACCTCGCAGAGGTGGCATTAATGTTGGCTGAATGTAGGCATGGGTATAATACTGTCATGATCTCCATTTACAATCTATTAATGTATGCATCTGTTTTATGCATAATGTAGTCACCAATAACTAAGATGTTTTTGAGGATGCTAGATCAGTGTCTCTGACTTGATTGAGTTTCTAGATATTTTGTTGTTATGGACAAGCTCTACTTCATGTTATGATGATTGTGGGTATGTGATTTAATGTGGAAGGTCTGTGTGAAATGTTGTCTGCATGTGGTTTCGGCTTGATTGAGTTTATGACATCTTCAGAGTTTCTGCAGCTATATTCTTCAAAGTGTCTTTGTATATAAGGCTATATATTAAATGTTACTAGGGTCATGTTGGTCCTGAGAGTGTAGCCTCCATTTTCTGAATATACTAACTTAAACCTCTGAAAGATAGTTAAATTATTTTTATTTAATAAGAATTACATTTTCTCTGATAATTAGACAGTCATCTATCAAGTTTTTGAGAATTATACTGTGTAGTATGTTCATGGGTATTTTCAAATATGAATCAACTTTGTCAAAACACTTCTAAATATTTACATTTCATACCATGTTTAAGCAAATTATGTGTGATTTAATTATTTATTTATTTATTTATTTTTTTGTTTACTGGAGTAAAGCACTGACAAAGAAAGATCAATTTCAGGATCAGCCTGGGTTACTAACAAAGCAGTAATAGCAAGCTGAGTACAAATAAAATATGTATTGTTAAACAAAAACATTCATTATAAAACAGGCAAAAGCAGAATACAGAAATACAATATGTAAAGTGAAGTAGGTATAAAAGCAGTATTTTATACAACATGCTATTCTACATACACTGTGCATGAAATATACATATTAACAATGTATTTAATTTATTTAACATTTGTTTACCAGGAAAGTCTGACTTGGAACAAAGTCAATTTTCAGCAGATGTCCGGGGAGAAATGCTCTAGATGCATGTCTTTGTAACGTGGGAGGAAACCACAGTGCCCAGAGAAACCCACACAAATGCAGGGAGGATATGCAGACTCTGCACAGAAGGCACTCAAGCCAAGAATCATAAGGCTTAGGGGTTATAACTTAGAAATGTTATGTTTCAAGAAATATGGTCCGAGTATAAAACAATTGGTGGGTAAAGTGAAGAGTAAAACAAGTAAGAAAGAGTTTGAAGAAGGAAGGTATGGTGAAGGTAAAAGGTAATGGCCAGTAAGTTGGAAGCGTGTGCAGTGTAATGTGGGTTTAAAATGGAGGAACATGAATATGAATGACTGCAGGGGAAGTCAAACAGAAGAGAATAAAGGGGAAGGACTGAGTTATACAGGCTAGCCAGATAATTTTAGTGGGTAGCCAGTAAAAAACAATAAGGAAGAATGAACATCTAAATGATATGGTCAGTGATTTATCATTTGCATGTAAGATGTTCAGAGAGGTAATGTTTCAACTGTGTTTCGATTTATTTGTAGTTTGTGTAATCTGTGTTACACTTTCTACATTTATAGCTACTTTGTAGCATGATACCAGGTCCTTCTATTAACTGAACACTTCAAAAGTACACTGGCAAAGGGGTTAAAGCTCTAAGTATTGGAATTTGCAACTAGACTAGTGCTTGTGAATATATGAATGGAAGGGTACATAAAGTTTACTAAGTTTCAGTGGCGGGCTCGTTCAACACAGAATTTCACAGTGTCTAGGCAGGGACATTTTTTAAAGAAATGTAAGATTTTTCATGACAAAACATACAACCACTGTGAATGACTGGACTTTACGTTTTTGCCAAAATAATTGCTCAGTCCTGTAGAGATTTCAGTTGTTTCCTATGATACTAAGGTGTTTCAGATACAAAATAATGGTTTTGTGTCACCATTACTGAAAACTTCATAAATGTTTTTTGCCCTGTCATTTTAGGATGTTGCCAATTTTTATGTATTTTTTCCCACCAAACACAACTGCCCAAATAGGGACTGTCCTGTATAAGGAGGGCCAGGTGATAACCCTAGTTTATCATAATAATGAAGTGATTACATGTAAGAATAAAGAGAGGAGTGAGATGGGATTTGGCACACATTACAGGTGCCACTGGGCTTAAGACTGCAACAACATCAGGGTGTGCGAAGTGGAAAAATAAGTTTTCTTCAAACAGTCACTTCGACCAGTCTTTCATTTATGGAACTCATATATTTACTTTCTGTCTTTCTGTGGTCATCCAAGGAGTTCATTTGGATATGCTGTGCACAACTCTCCCTCTCACTGACAATACATTGTCATTACCAAGGTCACAGACTGTATCCTTCTTTAGGGTCTGATTTTTTTTCAACTGTCTACATTTTCTCTGAGTTTGCATGACCTAAAAGATAGTTTATATTAAGTTTAAGGCATAGAGACATGCCCTCGCCTTAGTCCCAAAGTACATGGGCCAGTGTTTTTGTTTGTTGTGACTTTTAGGTAAGTGTTCAAACCAATGTGTGTATGTAACAATGTGTGCTGTGTAGACTATTCAGCATGTGCCATACTGACTGAGCATTTATTTCATGTAAATAAGTATGTGAAGCATTGATCCCATTGCACCATAGCCACCCCGTCTTGTTGGCCACACCCCGTCTTGTTGGCCACACCCCATCTTGTTGACCACACCCCATCTTGTTGGCCACACCCATCCAGCTGTCTCCTGCAGCCCCCCTTTGATTTGAAGTCACCAGCCGCCACTGGTCTAAACAGCTATATGACATTGCATATACAGCTGTCATAGTACACCAATAAAGCTTTCACATTCATTTGTGCACACCTGTGTGTGGTATTATACCCTTTGATATCTCTTGGGTATATGTTGCAGGCTATGAATGTCATTCGTATGAGTGGCTCATAGAGTTTCCAGTTGGTAAGGTGGTGACTGTAGGAATAGTAGCTGCTCCATATTGTGTGCACTTACTACATATGTATATTACTGTACAAATCTCTGTGTGTGTATGTGTAGTTACATATATATCTGTATATGTATATATATATATATATATATATATATATATATATATATATATATATAAAAAACATGTATCTGCATATATGTGTCTGTGTATATGTATCCTAGGGATGGCCATGTTGTGTCTGGTCCTGGTTATGGGATCTGTACTGTATTAGAGGGGGGGGGTAGTGCTTGGCTGGGGGATATACCTATTTGTACCTGACGTATATTGTGTGGGGCCTCTCAACCCCATTAACATTGCATGAGGACATATATGTTTTGTTCTTTCCCCATTATCTACGGATGTATGTCCGTATATACCTATATATGTATATATGTGTATATATATATATATATATATATATATATATATATATATATACACATATATGGGATCTGTACGGATCACTGAACGGCAACATAACTGAAACAGATTTGACCGTGCATATTTGCGTGAAAGTGCTTTTCACCGAAAGGCACTTTTGTGTAAGTATGCCTGTTGCGGAGATCACACTACAGTGGGGATAAGGGAAAATTTCCTTTTTGTAGTGCGACCTCGGAGTGAGAATATTTAAGTAGGGGGGTGTGGGGGGTGCAGGGAGGCAAGCCCCCTGCAAAAAACGCAAAAGTAATGTTTTATTTTTTTTTAAACTCACTTTAATAAAAGCGCTTTTTCATTCAATAGTCCTAGATCCATATATATAGAACCTTATATAGAACCTATATATAGAACCTTATATAGAACATATACAGAACCTATATATATAGGTTTGTGGCAAGCACTGTGGTGGCAGGACAGGTAGCTTTCATCCTTCTAAGTTGGGAACTGCTGATTGAGAGCCCAGTGTCCAAGTGTATTAGTTCTGGTTTAGGCACTTGGGCTTCAGGCCAGTTATTTTACATTAAGAAGGTTCGTGGTCTGCACTCTTGTGGGAGAAGAGGTTGGACTCTGCCCTTCTGAGCTGGGAATTTCTGGTTAAAGGTTTATAGTGCCTGAATATTTGAACTGTATCTTACTGAAATTGGTACACCTTGTTTGCTCTAGCATAGACTAGATCCAGGCCTGCTGAATCTAGCTTTGTTTATATGCTTGTTGTTTGTTTGCTTGTTATTTCCTGGAAGCTAATTCCACCTAATACGCAACTTCTCAGCTTCTGTGGATCACTAGTGATATCTGCATTGCTTACTGTACTTATTTCCTTGTTTCACTTGAAAGAAAGTTACTGTTTGTCGTTTTTGCATTTAGTTACTTGTAACACATTGCACTCAAGTTACCTGGCACTTGCTCACTAAAGCAATTATATAAGTCAGCACTAAAAATTAAAAGCACTACACCCTCACTCCCCACTGGCCCTTGTTTTCAATTATTAAGGAATTCCCAATATTATTCTAGCATGTCCAAAGGTCAGTTGTCAATCTCCTCTCCGGTCCAGCTGGTGAATCTGGGAATCTTGAGGCAATGTTATAACTGCCTCATGTACACAGACAACCCTCTCCTCCTCCCACATAACACAAATACTTGTGAGAGATGCAGCTATTTAGCCAAACTGGAGGCTGAGCTCTCTCAACTCAGGACTGGCAAGACCAGACAGGAGGAGAAGGCAACTACACACACCACAAAACCAGCCTCACATAATGCTACCACTCCACTGAATCAAACACATAAACACACAAATACATACTCGAGGCTCTGAGTAAAATGTACCTAAACAGCAGAGGCCTCCAAAGCAGACACCCAAACAACTGCTACCTCAAGACACCCCACAAGCAACACATAAACCACAAAAGCAGTGTGCAAAGCAGTCACAGCCCTTAAGGCCAAATACAACACCAAACATACTTGTCATAGGTGACTCCATAGTCAGACACACTGACGTCCCACTCACCAGGCTGAACAAGGAGAGGGTCACAGTAAGCT
Source organism: Protopterus annectens (assembly GCF_019279795.1). Lineage (NCBI taxonomy): Eukaryota > Metazoa > Chordata > Ceratodontiformes > Protopteridae > Protopterus > Protopterus annectens. The sequence continues at coordinate 1,548,679,037 of NC_056726.1, forward strand.
GCCTATCGGGCGCTAGAATCCGCCACATAACACAAGCACTCGGGTCACTCCACGGCAAGTACAAATATGACACAGTCATTGTCCATGCTGGTGTGAACGACCTGAGACGTACCTCCCTGGACTACATGAAAAGAAACATAGAGGAGCTCTCTGATTATGTAGCCCAGGCAGGTATGACCCTAACCCTGAGCAGTATCCTTCCTTCACCAAAAATGATGCCACAATATAGAGACAAGATGATCAGCTTTAACAATTGGCTTAATGTCTGGTGTCATTCAAAGGGGATCCAGTGTCTGTCTGCCTGGGATGACATGCTTGACAAGCCACGCTGCTTCAAGGGACGGCTTGCACCTGTCACCCTGGGATTCCGGATATTGGCTAAGGCTCTTGCCACCCCATAGTGCCTTTTTAGGCAAGGCTCAAATTCTAAACCTACCACCCTAGAAAACAAAAATGGGAAGAAACTGAGGGTAATGCTGCTCAATGCCAGAAGTCTAAATCTCAAAATGCACACACTCGAGGCCCTTCTCAGTATGGAGAACATCGATGTCCGTGCTGTAACTGAAACCTGGTTCAAGGCTCCTGAGAGAACCCCGGCACTATTAGGTTTTACCTCATATCATGCGTTCCGGCCCCAAAACCCGGACCACACCACAAAAGGAGGGGGTGTATCCATATTCATAAAGGATACCCACACCTCCAGGTTGGTGGCAATGCAAGCTTTGGAAACCATCCAGGTGCAACTAACCATAGGCAAAACTGCTCTACAAATTGTAGCATGCTACAGGCCACCCTCTCAAACTCAGGAACCCCACACAGCCTTCCTGAAGACACTGGAGGGTATAAATGTATCTCCAAACACCATCATATTGGGTGACTTCAACTACGAATATAGACTGGGAACATTACGCAAGCCCTAACTTTCTAGCCCAACGGTTCCTGGAGTTCATAAATTCAAATGCCATGGAACAGCTAGTCACTGTTCCCACGAGAGGAGAAAATATACTAGATCTCATTGTCACAAACATGGGGACAAAATGCTCCACACCGAAGTATATCCCTCATTGGTGAGATCTGATCATAAACTAATCTCACTGGAAATCCACATCCCGCCCCCACCCCAAACAAAAAAACCATAGTGAAGAACTTCTCTAAAGCAAACTTCACACTACTCAAGACTGGTGTGGTATCCTTCAAGGCCCCTGAGCCAGTGGAAACCACAACCCAAGCTGGAAGCCCTTAAAATGCCTTCTATGAACACCTCCAGGACTGCATGGATCAGGCAATCCCAAATAAAACCAAGACTCTTTCCACAAAGGGCAAACGTCCAGTCTGGTGGACCCCAGCCATTAACAAACTTTACAATAAGAGGAGAAAGCTATTACATGATAGAACAAAATCCATAAAAGGGAAGTCACCCCTGATCATTATTAGTAAAAAATATGAGCACTCATTAAATCAACTAAGGCCAATTTTGAGATAAAATTGCCATGGATTCAAAGGACAATCATAAGGCCTTTTTCAGCTATGTTAGGAACCTGGGTGGAAACTCCCAGATATGCTCAGAATTAGTCCAAAATGATACAAAAATCACTGAACCCACAGACATTGCCAACATACTGGCAGACAGGTTCAGTGCAAACTTCACCCCTCCCCTAAAGGAGAGATAACTATCCCAGCCGAGTGTAGCCTCCCGGACATCTCAAATGCGCAGGTGAAAGCTGCTCTCTAAAGCTAAAACACAGTATCAATGGGACCGGATGGTGTCCCCGGCTGTGTGCTACACGAGCTAAATGAGGAATTAAACCCGCATAAGGCAGCTGTTTAATCTCAGCCTTACCACAGGATACGTGCCCAAGGAGTGGCGACGGCAACTGTGGTCCCACTCCACAAAGGCGGTGCCTCCACGGACCCTGGTAATTACCACCCCATAAGCTTAACAAGTCTAGTCTGCAAAGCTATGGAGAGGATCATAATGGAGCTCATAAACAAAGATATAGGGGACTTGCAGACATTGGACCCGTCCCAGTTTAGCTTTGTCAAGGGAAGATCATGCCTTTTGAACTTGGTCGACTTCTTCGAAACAGTCACCAAGGCCATTGATGAGGAAAGGCAGTCCATACAGCCTACCTTGACCTTGCAAAGGCTTTTGACACAATACCCCACTCGGGTATTGTAGAAAAACTTACCAGCTTAAATGTAAACCCATATGTCACAAGATGGGTTGCAAACTGGCTTAAGGACAGAACCCACAGGGTTAGAGTTGCTGGCGCTGTGTCAGACTCCAAGCCGGTCACAAGTGGTGTCCCACAGGGCTCGGTCCTTGGCCCCTATTGTTTGGCATCTACTTCTCAGAAGTACAGGCCAACATGGGAGGACTTTGGCTGACAAAGTTTGCAGACGACTGCAAACTGGGCCATAGTGGAAAGTGCATCGGACACGGATATCCTTCAGAAGGTACTCACGGAAACAGATAGCTGGTGCCAGTGTCATGGACTGAAGTTAAACGCCAAAAATGTATAGTCATACCCTTCGGGAAAAACAAGGTAACCCCAAGCTACCATATAGGTGGCAATCCACTAAGCACAGAAGAGGTTATCAGGGACCTGGGGACCCAGGTTGACAGTGGCCTTTCTTTTGACACTCACGTTGCTAAAGTGGTTAGAAAGACCTTCTACATTGCCCACCTGATCATGAAGGATTCACATCCAGATCTAGTGAGGTCATTGTTCCCCTGTACTCTTCACTTATCAGACCAATGATCGAGTACAATGCCCCATTCGGGATGTATCTCACCCGACATCTGCAGCAATTGGAGAGACCCCAAAAGTTCCTCACCAAAAGGATAAAGGGACTCCAAAATCTGTCATATGCTGCCAGATTGAAGAAACTCCAGCTCTATTCAGTCACATACCGTCTGCTCAGAGGTGACATGTGCCTGACATACAAGGCCATGTCCAACCCGGAATTAATGGACATGCTCCACCTCAAAAAATCCAAATCCACCAAAACCACTAGAGCAAGCGACTTAAACCTTAGCACGGATATAAATAGGACGTGCTGGAGGGATAGATTTATCACCAGAGACTCCCTATGCTGTGGAATAGAATCCTGGTCCATGTGAGGCAGAGCACCTCGCTGACTCTGTTCAAGAGAAATCTAGACCTGTGGATGGGAGATCGTAGGTTTACCCCGGGAATCATCTCTGTGTCACTGCTGGACAGAGGCACAACAAACTAATGGGCACAGTATTTTTTCATATAAGGGTGGCATAAGCCACAAAAATTTGGGCTAGGCTTATAAATGCCTTAGGGCAGATAGCCTAGTATAAATCTATGAACCTATGAACCTATATGTATATATATATATATATATATATATATATATATATATATATATATATATTTATATATATATCTGCTCACATATATATATATAACCTGCCGTATATATTTAGACATGTAGATGTGGACATATATATCTATAGATGTAGGCATTTGCATGTTTATATGTTCATAAATATTTATATATATATATATATATATATATATATATATATATATATATATATTTATATGTTGTAACTGTTTAGACATTAATATTTACTCTCACATATACATCTACATTCTCTGTACTGTTGAATGATTGGGCTGGATGATATGTTTGTAAATACATCAAAGATATGTATATCTGAGATGGCTTAGTGGTAAATCACTTTGACTATAGTGTGCAGGGTCCTGGGTCTGATCCTATCAGAGGCTGCTTATTTTATTGCTAGGCAGAACAAGGGCCGTTGGATACAGTATGATTAAGGCACTTCTGAGCAGTTGTAAACGGGTTTGCGTGGGGGTAATCACTGTCTACACAGGTTAAGCAATTTTAGGAGCTTACTCGGTGTAGGACACGGTAACCGGAAATTAGCAGTGCTTACCTTCGCGCAAACCCACTCACACAGCCTTAAACTCATTTACTAGTTCTGACATATGCTTATTACTGCTTCTTGCTGCTTAACCTAACTACTGCTTTATGCATAATGATACTGACACCTCACATGTGATTTACCTGCAGTACTCTAGGTCATATATGTATATGTATATATATATATATATATATATATATATATATGTGTGTGTGTGTGTGTGTGTGTGTGTGTGTGTGTGCTTTCTTGGCAGCAGTACTCCATTTCATATATATATATATATATATATATATATATATATATATATATATATATATATATGTTATTCCATGGGTTATGCAACATACATATTACTCATAACGTGCTTTGCCATGGGAAATGGTATGTGTCAGTTACCTTCCTGTCCTCCCAATCCTTTCTCACTTACATCCATGTGGCGGTCCCATTTGAACGGGTCCGTCCAACCTCGGCACGCCTCGGCCCATAATGTCTTACCCATCATTCACTCCACCCCCTCCCTCCTCCACATCAATCATCCTTCCTACAGGTTCCATCCGAATTTCACCCCACCATTACACATCACCCACTCTCCACTTCTCTGGACCCATCATGTAAGTTGCCTCACCCCATGGATCTTCAAGGTTCCCACACATTCAGTCTGCGAACATACATATTTTTGAGATCGTCCAACTAAGGACGAGCATGCTTTTGTTTAAGATCAGACTTTGCAGGTTGACACTATTCTCCCACTGGTAGTATCCTGCCAGTAGTCTGGGTAGCAGTGCTGTGCAATGCTTAGCAGTGCTTAATATTCGATTTGCACGATATTTGCCTTTTGGCATTGATGTCTTCTTCATTACATGTTATATATGTGTCTTGTATCCTTGATTCATGTGTGCGTACACTGTATGGGGTCCTGGGAACTTCAACACTTTATTGCAGTAACACCTCACATCTGGCCTTACTGCAGTACTCCAGTTCACATATTTATGTTATGTAGCAGGTTATACCACTTCACACTTTACATAGATTCAGTTCACATGTTTGGTTTGATTTTCCTGTGGTGAGGATTAGTTTGCTGATACCTCATGCATATCTATTGCTATGATGACTTAGTGGTGAACTACTGTGACAATAGTGTACAGGGTCCTGAGTTTGAGCCTTGCAGAGGCAGTTTATTTTGTTGTTGGGCAGAACATGGGCCATTGGCTCCAGAGTGATTAAGGCACTTTAAAGCAGTTATAAGTGGATTTGCGTGACCTCTGGTTACAGTTTCTTACACTCAGTTAGCTTCTACTTTGCTTAATCTGTGTAGGCAATGCTTACCCCTGCGCAAACGCACTTAAATGCGCTCACTTGTGCTTATATATGCTTACTACTGCTTATTTGTTCTTAAACCTGCTTACTAGTGCCTTATTCATTATGACACTGACACTTCACATGTGCATTTCATGCAATACTCCAGTTCACATTTAAATGTTCTTATATAGGTATACGGCAAAAGATGTGAATTGAGATTCATATACAGATTTCACATGGAAAATGATATGTGCTGCAGCAAGACTCGAACCGGGAATGCATGTTTATTAGGCAGATGCTCTAACCACTACACTGTTGCTGTGCTGCTTCATTTGTTTATATATTCCTTGTTATCCTCTTCAGCCTTTTCAGCTGCTTTAACCATGGCTAGGTGATGGGCACACCTGCGCACCTATGGTTAGCTGTACTCGGGGTTTTAAAAAAATAAATAAAAGGGTCTCTTCATTTTATTTAAATGTACTATTGCTGTTGAACACATGGGGACTGTTGCTGGGGATATGCAGACACCTATGAGCAGTCCTGCTAATTTATTTACACTTTTTTCTGTTCTACTTTGCAGGGGCGTGTTTATTCTGAGAACTCTGCTCTCAGACACACCCCCTGCACTCGTCCATGCTCCGTGTAGCATTAGGAGTTCTGGCAGCACGCCTTCATTAATATGCATGGCGCGCTGCCATCCTCCTCTTAAACTGCCCCTTCCGTGCAGGACTAAAATGAGTCCTGCATGGAAGTTTAGTAAATCCAGGGGACTGTCTGCAACTTCTTTCCTTTAATAACATATTTTCCTCTACAATATTGAGATTTCAGAACCTTGAAAATTTGTGAAAAAGTAGCTCATGTAACTAAAATGAGTTAGTACTGTTGACCACTATGATTCTGGTGACTATTGCCCTCACCTTTTTTAATCAAACAAGAGCAATGTAAACCAAGCAAAGACCATAACACTTTTCAGTGACCTAGATATGAAATAAATGATACGAATGTAGCTGCTGCTTAAACTTGTTGTGGTCTTTATAAGCATTTTTATGTACTCCTGTAGTCTTTGTAGGCTTAAGACTGTTTAGAGCAGTTATTTACCTCATAGGTGATAGCAGTGTTTAGATGCTGCATGTATTTTTTGAAGGTTAAGAAAGATGATTTTGAAAATACTGTCTTTACTGGTTTTGGGCCTTCAGACTACATTTATAATTTATAAGTTCTACCAAATTTTCTTTTGCAATACTCTGCACTGTTTATTTCACTGTAAGCAATCATTTAAAGGTGTTCCTTGTATGCTGAAGGAAAATGATTAAAGAATCTAATAACTTGTAGTATTTCAGAGAAATACCCTTCACACTAAAATAACAACTGCTATTTCTTCTGTTTCCTGACAGTAGACTATTGACCCTCCAATGTGACCCTCACATTCAATGGTCTAACAATAAAGAATTTCCCAATGTAATCTATACGGGTTGCAAAGACAGATATTTGAAATTATTAACATAAAAACGGGGAATGAAAAGACTTCAGAGCCGAGTGTCGCACAAGAATAACTTTTAGTTAAGCGCTTTCATCCTCAGGTTTAATGGACTTCATCAGAACAAAACAGAAATAAAACACAGGGTTTATATAGCTAAATCCCACCCCCATTGGAGTTACCTAATTAAACTGTTATGTAATCAATAAAGCTTAAAACAAACATCACATCCTCTACAAAATAAATCCCCTTCAACAGACTAATGGCAGCCACCCAACATACAATCATTAGCAGTCAAAATACTACAAGAAATAAATACAGCAATATGATTAAAAATAATGAACAGTATGATACAAATAAATACATGTACAAATTCATTTAAAAATCAAAAATCAATCATCATCATCTTCTTTCGGCTGTTCCCGTTAGGGGTCGCCACAGCAGATCACCTGTTTCCATTTCTTCCTGTCCTCTGCATCTTGGTCTGTCACACCAACCACCTGCATGTCCTCTCTCACCACATCCATAAACCTTATCTTAGGTCTTTCTCTTTTCCTGTTACCTGGTAGCTTCATCCTTAGCATCTTTTTCCTAATATACTCAGCATCCCTACTCAGCACATGTCCAAACCAACGTAATCGTTCCTCTCTGGCTTTGTCTCCAAACCTTCCAACCTGGGCTGACCCTCTAATATACTTATTCCTAATCCTGTCCACCCTCGTCACACCCAGTGCAAATCTTAACATCTTTAATTCTGCCACATCCAGCTCAAACTCCTGCCTTTTTGTCAATGCCACTGTCTCCAACCCATATAACATAGCTGATCTCACTACCCTCTTGTAGACCTTCCCTTTCACTCTTACAGGTACTTGTCTGTCACAAATCACTCCTGACACTCTTCTCCACCCACTCCATCCTGCCTGTACTCTCTTCTTCACCTCTCTTCCACACTCACCGTTACTCTGAACTATTGACCCCAAGTATTTAAACTCATCCACCTTTGCCACCTCTACTCCTTGCATCCTCAACATTCCTCTATCCTCCCTCTCATTCACACACATATATTCTGTCTTAGTCCTGCTGACCTTCATTCCTCTTCTCTCTAGAGCATATCTCCATCTCTCCAGGATCTCCTCCACCTGTTCCCTACTCTCACTACAGATCACAATGTCATCTGCAAACATCAAAGTCCACGGGGACTCCTGTCTGATCTTTTCTGTCAACCTGTCCATCACCATTGCAAATAAGAAAGGGCTCAGAGCTGATCCTTGATGTAACCCCACCTCCACCTTAAACGCATCTGTCACTCCCACCGCAGACCTCACCGCTGTCACACTACCCTCGTACATATCCTGTACCACTTTTACATACTTTTCTGACACTCCTGACTTCCTCATACAATACCACAACTCCTCTCTAGGCACCCTGTCATATGCTTTCTCTAAGTCTACAAAAACACAATGCAACTCCTTCTGACATTCTCTGTACTTCTCCATCAACACTCTCAGAGCAAAGATTGCATCTGTAGTGCTCTTTCCCGGCATGAAACCATACTGCTGATCACTAATCATCACATCCCTTCTTAACCTTGCTTCCACTACTCTTTCCCATAACTTCATGCTGTGACTGATCAATTTAATCCCTCTGTAGTTACTACAGCTCTGCACATCACCCTTATTCTTAAAAATCGGTACCAAAACACGTTTTCTCCATTCCTCAGGCATCCTATCACTTTCCAAGATTTCATTAAACAATCTGGTTAAAAACTCCACTGCCATTTCATCTAAACACCTCCATGCTTCCACAGGTATGTCATCTGGGCCAACAGCCTTTCCATTCTTCATTCTCTTCATAGCTATCCTTACTTCCTCCTTGCTAATCCACTGCACTTCATGATTCACTATCCCTACACCATCCAACCTTCTCTCCCTCTCATTCTCTTCATTCATCAACCCCTCAAAGTACTCTTTCCATCTGCTCAACACACTCTCCTCACTTGTGAGTATGTTTCCCTCATTATCCTTTATCACCCTTACCTGCTGCACATCTTTACTAGCTCGGTCACTCTGTATAGCCAATCGGTACAGGTCCTTTGCTCCCTCCTTAGTGTCCAACCTTTTATACAACTCTTCATACACCTTATCCTTAGCCTTCACCACCTCTCTCTTTGCCATGCACCTCATCTCCTTATACTCCTGTCTATTTTCTTCATCTGTCTGACAACCCCCCTTCTTCTTTGCCAACCCCTTTCTCTGTATACTCTCCTGTACTTCCTCATTCCACCACCAGGTCTCCTTGTCCTCCTTCCTCTTTCCAGATGTCCTACCAAGCACCTTTCTAGCCATCTCCATTACTAGCTCTGCTGTAGTTACCAGCTATTTGGTAACTCTTCACTGCCACCCAGTGCCTGCCTTAACTCATCCCTGAACTCCACCTCACAATTACCCTTTTTTCAATTTCCACCATTTGATCCTTGGTGCTGCCCTCACACTCCTCCTTCTCCTCTTCTTGATCACCAACGTCATCCTACAAACCACCATCCTACGCTGCCTAACTACACTTTCTCCGGTCACCACTTTACAGTCAAATCAAAAATCAATAAAATCAAGTAAAAAACTAAAGCAAGAAAATAGTAGAGGCTTTCAATTTTAAAATACTACCAGTAGTCACATTTTCATTGTGGCCGGGGGGTGGGGTGGCTTGGGTGGCATTAGTCCTCAGTTGCCATCTAAGCTACATGAATTCCAAAAAATCCTCACTAGGGCGCCCTCAGTCACCCAAATTGACCTGATCAATTACACAAAACTTAAACTGATGTATGAGGTGCCCCTTCAAATGTCTAAATAAAGCATTCCTGTCATCACACTTAGAAAAAACAAGCTGTGTCTTGGGAAAAGACTACATCAACATCTTTATGATATAAAGTACTGTGATGACAGAAATGCAAATATTTTTTTCAATTCTTGGAGCTTAGATTAGTTAGACCATGAGGTAAACCCAGTTACCAGACCAGTACAAAAAGTTCCAGTAGCCATGTAAGGCTGAGTCAAAGCTGAGCTATGCAGAATGGTGGGTCTAGGAGTAATTTGTCTAGTAGAAGAACCAACTGAATGGGTATCCTCCATGGTGGTAGCTCATGAGAAAAGCTTAGATGATATTAAAATTTGTATTGCTGCAATTGATTTGAACAAAGCACTAAAAAACCTCACCAGCAGCGAATCAACTTTTTGGATATTGATATCCAAAGGACAAGTCATGGTTGTTTAGAAACTTGGGTATACAGGAAGCCTACCTATTGTAATTCATTTTTGTCCTTCGCAAGTTGCCATCCTTTCCACTAAAGTAATGGAATTGTGAAAAGTTGATTCATCAGAGTTTCAAGACTGACTTCAAATGATGCCTCTTGCCTATATGAATTCTCAGTCCTTAAGAACATGTTTTTAGACCAAGGATACCCCATCTCCCTTTTGGACAGTGTTGAAGCTGAGGTATGGGAAGGGAGAATGGATAACTATGCAGCTATAATAAAAGGTGGCTTTGTGAATTCTACCAGGTTTAACCAGAAGGACATTAATAAATTGATTGATCAAAAGCACATGATCCTTCAATATTCCCTGGATGTTAAGAATATTGAGCAGATTATTTTCAAGAGCTGGCATGTTCTTTCCTGTGACAAAGGGACCTAGCAAGTGGTTAATAGACAGTCCACATTTACATGCAAAAGGAAACCTAACATCAAAAATGTATTGGAGAGACCTTGTCTTGACCTCATTTCCAGACTTCAGGTGACTCTGAAATGTGAGAGATGTCCTCAGTGCTGTCACACTGAGAAATATTATACAAGTCTCTTAGTGAACATTATCATAAAACATGTGAAACTGGTAAGTTTTATTGCTATTCTGAAAGGGTGGTACAAATTGCGCTTTGCACCCAATGCCAATGTTTTACATAGGCAAAAACAACAATGCCCTTAACAAAAGAATCTATCAGCATGTTTATAGTATACAAAAGGTTGACAGCAAGAGCGCCCTTGCTAGGCATTCCTTATCCTGTCTAGGTTTTAAAAGATTTAAGTTTTTTTTATTTTGGAACAAGTGCAATTGGCTGCCTACACAGAGGACTGGAAGAAACATTATTGCACTTTAAATGCTGTGGGAACTTAGACTAGACGCCACACATTTGCCAGGGATTAATGATGGCATTTCTGTTATCGGTGAACTTAAAATGAGAGCTTCCAAGTTGTAAATAGTGTTATTCATTCTGTATTTATTGTCTCTTTGAGATTTTCCCAGGCTTTAGTGGTCCCTGTCACCTAACTGGGTGTTTTTGGGGGGTGTTTTAATGAATTTCCTTTAAAAATTGTTTTTATATCCTGTTTCATGGTTTTGATGATGTCTTTTATGCAAGACAAAAGTGATAAACTGTAACTGTTTTTAATCTCCAAGTTTTTTTGCTTTGTTATTAAAGTTCTGAGTAAATATACATCTTAGCTCATCTACTTTACCAGGCTTATTTGGTGAACAACAAATCTTTTCAAATACGTACTTTCTTATTTAATAAGCTTCTTTCCTGGAAGTGCTATTCATTTTATTAATGGATCCATCTGCACTCCTTCACCTTCATAGCAAAGCTTCCACTATGAGTGGATGAAAGCAAATGCACTGAGGATCAGAATCTCTCAACAGTGTAAAGTGTTTTTTGCAGGGGGTAAGCCCCCATGCACCCCGAAACTTATATATATCAATTCCATGGTCACACCAACTTGAAGAAGGCTGACATTCTACCAAAAAGAGCATCACTGCTGGTACAACTTGCTGACAGTGATTTCATGTGGAGGACTCTGTTCACTGATGGGTTGAACAGCAAGCAATTGAAGCTTGAGCATTCACTCTTTATTAGGTTACCCCACAGCAAATGACAAAAGCATACCAAATACCCATCAGATTAAAAACAACCCTGCTATAACAGCCTGAAGTTTTCTTAACCTTTCACAGTCAGACGACAGCAAACACAAGGGTGTAGCCAGCTATATACCATGTAATCCATGAAACGCATAAATTAAAAACAATTTATTTTATTCAGTGAAAAATTGTTCATCATTATCTTTTCTTAAATGGATTTTTTTATTATTTTTCAAACTGTATATGGCTCTTTTGTTTGTTTGTTTGTCTGTTCATTTATTTATTATTTTTTGCCTAAGTTTGTCATTTCAGGAAAATTGTCATTGTTCATTATTGAAAAACTCTACTGTTCACAATATGTATTCTTTGATATCATTAGGGACTAAACATCGTGGGAGAGACGGTTACATTTTGTAAGCTAGTGTATGGTTCTAAAACTCCTGGCTACACTTCTGCCCATGAGTTGATATAAAAGGTATGCACTTCTTATTCCTTTCGGTACATTTATGGGCCTCCGCTGAAAACAGGCAGTTGTTACTCAAAGTTCATTCGCAAGCAGAAATTAGTTAATTAATTAATAAAAAGCACAAATAAGCAAAACAAAAAAAATGCTGAATCAGTCCTAGCAGGGCTTAAAAAAGCATATATGCAAATGTAACTTTATGAAATGTTTCATATTTTATGCAAAGATTTTATAAATTCAAGATGGTATTTCTGCTTTAACATGTCTACTTAATAACAAATCCATATTGATCAGTATATTAGGGTATAAATGATTAAAATAATGAAGCAATGCCTAAAACTTACATAATGCACAGATAGTAGGCATCCTACAATACATATTTTTGCGCGTTAACAAAAATCAAATCAAACTGTGTAAATGCTGACTGTGTACCGTTTTACATGTTGTGAACACTTAACTCCACGCACAGTTTTATCTGTTCATAGTTGTTAAACAGTATATGAGCATTTGTTTTATAAGGCTTTTCCCCTGTGATATAAAGCTCAATTTGGACATCCTAACAAGACTAACTTTGTATTTATCTTCTCGCTCAGTGCTACTCATTTCATCCTCTGCACTTACAGTTTACATTTTCTCCTTTAAATTGCATTACGCTTTAGCAGCTTTCAGCAGTTTGGAAATTTGAAGTAAAGTATCTCAGTTATCACTGGATAATTCATTTTCCCAGCAATCCCGTGGGATGACAAACAAAGATCAGCAGTCAGAGAAGCCTTCTTGCATGTCTGTAAATTGTAGACTTGACATTTATCAGAGGCTTTGCAGTGATATATGATCTATGGAGAATCAAACTACAGATGGTTTGCATGTCTCCACAGGCTAAAAAATGGATCTGCCTTTTCTCAAACACATGATCATGAGAATTTTGATGTTTAAGGTACAATAGCAAGTCCTATAAATGGCACAGAATGTTTGCCTTCCTGTAATACCTACCTGTGAAATGAAATCTAGCACAAGAGTAACCTAGCAAGAGAAAATGCAGTGTGCTCTCTGACATGTGGCCGGGGGGGGGGGGGGGTTACCTGTAAATCACTAATGTCAATTATGCACCTATTTTTTTAAATTCCTCTAAGATTTAAAGGGCATACAGCCGCTACAAGAGATGACCAGATTTTGCCTTATGGCGCCTTCAAGGACGATTCCATGATCTTACACTTAGTGAGCGTAACCATTTAAGTGAAATATTTACTATGTGCTATGCAATCCTAGAAGGATCTAGAACCAGCTATATGTCATGGAAAGTATTTTTTACATTTAGGAGCACCACTATTGAAAAGCAAAAAGAATGGCTGAAATAGGCATCAGAATTTGAAAATTCATATATACAAATGTATGTGTGTGTGTGTGTGTGTGTGTGTGTGTGTGTGTGTGTGTGTGTGTGTGTGTGTGTGTGTGTGTGTGCGTGTGTATGTTTATTATATGTGTTTGGCTTTTCCGGCCTGAATATAGCCATAAAGACTTAAAAAACTAAAACACAAAAAGTCATAGGCACTCAGATGTAGCTGAAGTACAGTATGTCCTTAAGGGTTCATTTGCATATATCCCATGGGCCTCCACTACAGGAGGTTTAAAGTATTTCACAGGGAGGACTTTAGCTTGTCTGGGTTGCTATTGCAGTTTTTACTGATTTGTGCGCATGTGTCCTTTTTACCTTTTGTTTTATATATATATATTTGTGTCTTTCGGCTTTTCCCAGTTAGGGGTCGCCACAGCGGAACTCCGGTCCGCTAATGATTGGCAGTAGAGTTTTATGTGCTGGCTTGCCGGGCCTAACCCACAACCTTCAATGAAGGAACGTCCATTCACGCATGTTGCCACACAGAAGACGCTCTAACTGAGAATCGAACGGGCAACGTCTAACTGTGATGCGACAACGCTACTGCAGCACATATATATATATATATATATATATATATATATATATATATATAAATATATATATATATATATATATATATATATATATATATATATATATATATATATATATATTTTGTATGTATGCACGCATTTTTTCGGCCGATGGATGGCTGACCGGAAAATGTTCGAAAGCAATGCAGTGACTTCACATAATTGCGAATGCAATTATGTCAAAATGCAAAACTCCCCCCCCCCCCTTTTTGACCCATGGTAGCACTAGTTTAGGTGGTAGAGTGGTCAGGAATGTTGAATTCAGAGTTTTTTACAACATTCTGACCGTTCGGCACCTAGAAATTCAACATTCTGGTTCAGAAAAAATGACGTTCGGCATTTGATCATGTGACCAAATGCATGTATTCTATATATATATATATAGAGAGAGAGAGAGAGAGAGAGAGAGAGAGAGGGAGAGAGAGAGAGAGAGAGAGAGAGAGAAGTACTGTATGCATAATATATATATATATATATGTATATATATATATATATATATATATATATATATATATCTCATAGGTATAGCTAATATTTATATATATATATATATATATATATATATATATATAGAGGTTCCCTTCAGTAGATCGAACATATTACAAGTTCAAACCTCATATAGCCGGGACCATATGTTCGAACTTGTAAATGTTCGATTGGACTGACTGGAGATCTCCGTACAGTGCAGAACAGGACGATTTCCCTTTTCCGCAATGTTCTGCAATCTTGGAGTTGGTATATTTAAGTAAGGGGGTGTGGGGGCTGCAGGGGGGAGTATAGCCCTCCTGCTCCAGCAGTTTAATTTTGTTTTTTGCTGTTTTTTTCTTTTTTACTTCAGTGTTCGAACTATTACACATTCAATCATATGGTCTCGGCCATATGTGGTTCGAACTTGTAATATGTTCGATATACTGAAGTTGATTCATATATATATATATATATATATATATATATATATATATATATATATATTTGAATGACTGTATAGCAAAGGCAATTATTTTCTCAGAGTCTCAGAGTAGAGAAGAAAAAAAACTGTAACAAAAATACTTCACTGTTGCAGTCACTTCACCCTCTTTCTAAAATTAAGATCTAAGCTTTAGTTTATATTTTTGTGCTGATATAATTTCTCATTTTTTCAAATTTTATTACACAGATAGCCAACATCACTTGATACAATGCACTTTTATTACACAAGACCTGCACTCTCATGTCAGATATGAATGGTTTTATAGTGTTAACATGCTACTATCTATAAAGAAGTGTATAATAAGCTGTATTCTTATAGTTTTGTGGTTTAATGAAGTAAATAAATTCAGTTCTGAACATACTTGGTAGCAAGATATTTTAAACCTTTGTTATCATAATACTTTGCTGAAATATTGACAATAATTTATCTAACTATGGTTTCAACATTAGACAACGAGACGTTTGCAAAAAAAAAATCTTCTGTTAAATTGACCACAATAATTTCCTTGATTACTGCAGGAAGAAGACATAAGTGAATCCTCTTTATAAACAAGAGAATAAGATACATTATTCCTATATTTCCCTTTCACATTTAAGAGAAATTGTTGATTTATTTCTCAGAACTTGAGATGTCAAAAACCTTGTTGTTTACCAGGACAGGGGCATAAGACATCACAAGATTTGATGAGGTCATCATGTCAAGAATAATTATTATGGGTGTTCACATGTCTAATGCATTTATATGGTATGCTAAAATGGTTATAGAAAAGGGAAGAACTTAACTGTAACCTCCTTTGAATTTAGTAAGGGCACTGACACAGAGAATGATGACATCAGTTTTATGAAATGTTTTTATGTACAGTGGTGATTTCCCTTTATGAAAAAGGGCAATTGTATCAAAGAATGCATAATTTAACATTACTTGATAAAGATACATTGCCTTCCTAGAGAGAGAAAGAACTTTGTTATTGAGATGCTTCCTGTGCCAAGAGTACATGGTTTGAATTTTTCCATCTTCATCTGCATGCTATGTGACCTTCACTTAACCAGACAATGCTTTGGGGCAATTGAGAATTAAGGCTCCTTAACTGTCGTATTGGCTGCACGCTAGTAAGTATCTATAAATAATACCTTTTAATCAGTGCTAGAATGTTCCTGATACTGGGGCAATACCTTATCCTGTAGCTAACAAGATGGATAGACACTGTATGTCTGAAACAACCCCCTTCTCTTGAATAAGCTTCCTTTCAAAATCGGCACAATGACTGGTTTCAAAATGAATCTAGATAAAGGGATGGGTATTCTTAAATTCATCCCTAGTCTGACTGGCCTTTCCTTGTTTTCAAAATGAGGCAAGGCCTAAGGGTGGGTACTAGCAATTAGGAATGGCCTCTTGGCTCATTTGCATTGTAATGCTTAAGATCCTATGAGCCAGGATTTATAAAAATTCTAATGCAACATATTATAATTGCTAGCTAAGAGGTTATGCTGCAGAATTAAAATTGCACTCTTAATGTTCACAATTTATCAATATTTTGTCCCAGTTCTCAGCACAATCTTTATCAAAATATATGGTAAATACAACTTTATCATTTAACTCATACCTAAAAGGCAGTTTCACATAGCTGAAAAGATGACTTACAGAATTATCATTGTCACTTTAACAACTTATAATATGATATAAAAGTATGCCTCATATAACACCTTTTGAAGATCCATTACTAAAAAGTAATGACCAGGCTTTGGTACTAGAACTTCCCATACTTATTTGTTTTTATAAAGTTGAAAAAGGTAAGTGGGATATAATAGATAAAACAAATGTTTGCATGTATTTGGCATATTTGTTTGGCTAGACGCAATGATGTTTTATGTAACAAAAGCTGTGAAAAATATGAAGAAAGAAGAAGAAAGGCAAAAATGAGGTTATGAATGAAAGGGTGGGGAGAATAAGGGATATAAGATATCCTGGTGGTGGGAGGTTGGCATAATCATTAAAGTGTTCACCTTAAACGCACAAGGTGCAGTGTTTGATTCTCACATGGGGTAACTGGCTAGGCTTAAAGTGGCCCACAAGGGTAATTAGCCTAGTAATAACCTATGTACCTAATAATGGTTTGTGTTTCATATTGCATGGTTTTACAAATATATAAAATAAGGAGAAGGAATACTGAAAAATATTTTTAACTGGAGACTGCATTTTTAACCTTTGTATGATGCTCCATTGATTGTTTAAATAAAGAATCCTTCCTCTTTCTGATCAGTGTCATGAGATCTCTTACATCTAGCTGAGCTACCATAATTTAAAGGAACACTATGGGCAAACAATGAAAACACATATATGTTTTATCTTGCCATGATTTACTGCACCTCCTAAAGCTGCCTGCAGCAAAATAAGTGCTCATTCCGAATTTTATTTATTTTTTTACTCTTGTCTGCCCTCATGGGGGCAGACATTGTGATTCCTTTGGAAAGCTAAATCTGTCTCAATGCACAGACTGTGAGAACAAATAGCGCTACCATTTGTTGTCTGACTAGACTTCCATTCACTTAGAATGGACCACCTGAAAAAAAATGCCAATTTTGAGAGTCTGCAGCTCATGTGTCATTGACTGGTATCATGTGCTGAGTTTTACAAATGTTGTTCCTATTGATGTACTACACATTCTCTGAAAGAAACTTACAAAAGTGTCAACAAATTACTGAGATAAAAAAGACTTTTCACAAGGAGCAGTTTTGCAAGTTTCAGTTCCTGGCCAAGTTACTTCTCCCATCTCCCCTCCTTCAGTGGGCTACAGTCTCACATTTCAGGCTTGGGTAGATTCAACTATTTTGTCAGCTTTGCATGACAATAGACCAAAAAAATCACAGGCTGGTGTGCCACGAAAACTGTACCCTTATACGTCTCTTCACTTCTGAATAGCATTTCCCCAGGAAAATAAAAAAGCACACACAGTCCAGAGTTTGGGCCAATCTATCCATTTCTTAATGTGCACAGTAAAACATTCAGTTTAAAATGCATTCTGGCTGCTGACATGGTTATCTTTACATAGTTATTCTCTTATAGCATAACCTGAACTTATGGTAGTCAATGCCGAGCTTTACAACAGTTCTCAGTTTCTTAATAATGACCTCCCAAGCCTCTGATGTGACCCAGTACTTTGTCAATATACTGTAAATACATAGATTAATACAAATATTTGTGCACATATGACACGTACAATAATACACACATACCATCATTAAAACAAGATAAATGCAATATAAATCATATCAATATAGTTATGATTTCAAGTTTATGACCCTGTTTGTCTATGGAATCTTATTTTTGAATTTATGTTCACGCAATTGTATAGATAGTATGGAAAAAATGAACACTTAGCTATCAAATGTGAGTGTTTCACCATCAATTGGACCTTAGACTCCTTGCAGTATTGATTTTTGGACAGGGGGTTTACTAAAGTCACAGATCATGCCCCCTGCAGTGACTTTATCAACAGCAAGAAGAAATGCCAAGCTATGTAGAGCAACCCTTGCATTATAATCATCCCATTTCTGAGTGCAGATTTACCCCAGTAGTCTCCAGCACAGTCTGTGAGGGTCCATAGACCTTCCAAATTGCTTTGGTAGGCTCAGGTTGGTGGTGATGGGTTCATCTGTAGTGTACTGTGGTGGCTTTTCTGGGCAACTCCCCAACAGATAAACTACAGCTAGTCAGTACCGGTGTTTTGACATAAGCAGACCATGATTATGGCCAAACAGTTGACAGTTGTGTCTAATAGTGGGTACTTCTATTACAGACAAGCATTTAGAAAGACAGCATTGAAATGACACAAAAGCTAAGGGGTCTGGCCTCTTTAAACTGGCATGTCTAGTTTCAGATGAAAATGTAGTGAGAAGTGAACCTGCTCTTATTTAAGAAGTAGAGAAGTTCAACATGGCAGAAGTTGTGAAACGTCCAGAGGACTTTGCCCTGCTTTCTTGCTTGTGGAAGTGTTAGAAGCAGAGTAAAAAAACTAAGCAGATTGGTAGCAACTGTCTCCAAGACAGAAGCCCCGTGAAGCTAGAACAAAATGGCTTCTTTAGCTGAGTATTATGGTGCTGATGTTTAGATAGTTGAGGTAGCATTCCGTATCCCAAAGTGCCAGAGATAGTAATGGGATGGGGTGCGTTGCACAGAGTGCTGTGCTGTTAAATCCCTTATTCTTCCATAGTACAGCCCCTACTCTAAAATCTCTATCTCCAGGACACTATCAGACACCTTAAGTGACCGTCTCACTATATTCACCATAAAAAGGCAAACAAAAATTCAGAAACACTTTACTGTGACTCATAATCTCTCAAATTTTAACAAAGACACATTCATCTCATACCTAAAATGGTATAACTGGATTAATATAAAGCACCTACCACTTGATTATGCTTTATCTCACTTGAATAATATATTCCTAAAAATCCTAAATGAACTGGCCCCACTTAGAACAAACGAGTTAAGTCAAATCCTTCCCCCTGGCTATTCAGAAGCACAGAACATCTTTTTAAACTAAGAACGCTGCAATGCTGCCTGGAAAACCTAGGCCACAAATAAAACTAAGCCAAACTGTCAGAAATTCAGAGAACTTAGAAAAAGAGCCACATACCATACTAAATGTTTTATATATATATATATATATATATATATATATATATATATATATATATATATATAATTCCATAAAGCAGCTTCTAAAGCAGCTTCTAAATCCTGGCCATTCAACACAGCCTTCACCTACACTCAAATCTAATAACATAGCTAACACTGTCAAATAATTTAACTCTAGCTTTATTAAATCAGTCTCTTCCTTACTCTACAGCTCTACAAAAAAAAATGGTATGAACCGATTGCAAACTCTGATAACTCTCTATAATCTCCTTATCCAGCTATTCCCCACTGCTATAATCAAAAAACTACCACTTAAACTAAAACACACATCCCTAGCACTAAACAATTTATCTAGCAAATATTTAAAATGGCAGCAGAGGTCATAGCTTACCTTGTCTGACTTCTAATACACCATTGTATTAATGAATTGATATGTACCTTTACTATGGAGAAATGTCACAGCCTCCTGCTCATCCATAAAGGTGGTGATCTTACCAAACTCAGGAATTACAGACCCGTCACCCCCCCATATCAAAAATACTTGAGAAGTTCATTCAGACACAACTCCTTCACTGTATCACACAAAATGCCCTCTTCACTCCTTCACAGCATGTTTTTTGCCCCATCACATAGATTCATAGATTAGTATTAGGCTAACTGCCCTCCTGGACCATTTTAAGCCTAGCCAATTACTCCCTATGAGAATCAAACCCTTCACCACCCTCCTTCAATTCACTAACACTGGTAACCCAAAGAGAAATGCGGGTAAACTTCTGTCTGCTCTTCTTCTTGTTCTTTTCAAAGTTTTCAATACTGTCTCCCACCCTACACTCTTACAAAACTCTCCAATCTAGGTCTTGACAGTTCCTGTAGCTCCTGGTTTTCTAGTTACCTCTCTAACAGACTCCAGGCACTAAAAAAGCTCACTGACATCTCATCCTTTCTCTCTGTTGCAGATGAGGTGTCACAATGATCCATAGTGGGGCCTATCCTGTTCAGTACCTTTGGTAATGACCTTAATCTGGCCAGTAAGAATGTTACCTTTGCACAGTATGTAGACGATTCTACCATCTTCTGCTCAACAAACAACCTTGATTCCCTTCAAACACCAACCCAGGAATCAAATGCTTCTCAAGAAAACTAGATGACTACCTCCCAACTATTTCTGAACCTTAAAAAAGCTAATTACCCTCACCCCAAAACACCTCACAATAAAGAAAGCATCCCTCATTCTTACCCCTTCCAATAATACCAAAATAGAACATGTCACACAAACCAAACTATTAAGAACTTACATAAATGAAGTCCTAAAGTTTGGTTTCAAAGTTCAACATGCAGTGAAAAAAACACACCAAAAACTAAGCATTTTTTATAGAGCAAAACCCTTCCTATCTAACACTGCAAGATGTCATATCACCAGTGACCTCCTACTACCGACATTCTACTCAGCATTGGTACTGACCAGTATCCAGCTAACTCAATTAAACCAACTCAAGCAGCGCTACAACAAGGTAAAAAATTTGCAGCCATCCTCCTCCTAAAGCACATAATTGTCTTACCCTCAGGGAGCTCCAGTGGCTTGCACTACCTCACCGTCTCACATAAAGCCAACTTCCTAATATTGAAAATGTAATAAACAGGCCAAAGACTGTCCATCTCTAGCCAAACTTGTTTGACCATACAACCCATCTGAAAGCTTGTGATCTTCTGACAAAGACATTCTACATATATCAAAAGCTAACAACAGTGCAGACAGTTTCTGCCACTCACATCAAATATCAAAAACCTGAAACTGCAGTCCCTAATAGGAAGACAGAATTGCTCATTAAAGTAATTCAAACTACTAATAAAGGGTTACTCACATACTCAACTCCTGGCTCTGCATATGCACTGCATGAGATTAGAAAATCACTACTCTTCAGCCTCATCCCTGCTCAGTTCACTCCATATCTTCCTCATACCTACTCTTTAACTCCCTCATATCCTACTCCTACCCGTACGGTAACTCCCATAACATCCTCCCCCTACCTGTATCGTAACTCTCTCCATATTCTCCACCTATCTGCACTGTAACTCCCCCCATATCCTCTCCTACCTGCACTGTAACTTCCTTTATCTCCTACTAATACCTGTACTATAAATCACTTTTTATCTCCCTTCCACCTATACCTTAACTCTCTCCATATCCTCCTCCTAACTGCACTGTAACTCCCACCATATCCTCCTCCTATCAGGACTGTAACTCCCTACATATCCACCTCCCACCTGTACTGTAACACGCTCCATATCCTTCTCCTACCTGTACTGTAACTCCCCATATCCGCTTCCCACCTGTACTGTAACTCCCCATATCCTCATCCTACCTGTACTGTAACTCCCCATATCCTCCTCCTATATGTACTGTAACTCCCTCCACATCCTCCTCCTCCTATCTGTACATATCTCTTTATACATTTCCCTTCCTACCAGGACTGTAACTCCCTACATATCCACCGCCAACCTGTACTGTAACCCCTCTTTATCTTCCTCATATCTGTACTGTAACACCCTCCATATCCTCCTCCTACCTGTACTGTAACTCCCACCATATCCTCCTCCTACCAGGACTGTAACTCCCTACATATCCACCTCACACCTGTACTGTAACACCCTCCATATCCTCCTCCTATCTGTACTGTAACTCCCCATATCCTCCTCCTGCCTGTACTGTAACTTCCACCTTATCCTCCTCCTACCTGTACTGTAACACCTTCCATATCCTACTCCTACCTGTACTGTAACTCCCCAAATCCTCCTCCTATCTGTACTGTAACTTCCTCCATATCCTCCTCCTACCTGTCTATAACTCCCTCCATATCCTCCTCCTACCTGTACTGTAACACCCTCCATATCCTCCTCCTACCTGTACTGTATCTCTCTCTGTCTCCTCCTCCTATCTGTCTATAACTCCCTCCATATGCTCCTCCTACCTGTACTGTAACTCCCCAAATCCTCCTCCTACCTGTCTATAACTCCCTCCATATCCTCCTCCTACCTGTACTGTAACTCCCCATATACTCCTCCTATCTGTACTGTATCTCCCTCTGTCTCATCCTTCTACCTGTCTATAACTCCCTCCATATCCTCCTCCTACCTGTACTCTATCTCCCTCTGTCTCCTCCTCCTACCTGTACTGTAATTCCCCATATCCTCTTCCTATCTGTCTATAACTCCCTCCATATCCTCCTGCTACCTGTACTGTAACTCCCTCCATATCCGCCTCCTACCTGTACTGTATCTCCCTCTATCTCCTCCTCCTACCTGTACTGTAACTCCCTCCATATCCGCCTCCTACCTGTACTGTATCTCCCTCTATCTCCTCCTCCTACCTGTCTATAGCTCCCTCCATATCCTCCTCCTACCTGTACTGTAACTCCCCATATCCTCCTCCTACCTGTACTGTAACTCCCTATATATCCTCCTCCTACCTGTACTGTATCTCCCTCTGTCTCCTCCTCCTACCTGTCTATAACTCCCTCCATATCCTCCTCCTACCTGTACTGTAACACCCTCCATATCCTCCTCCTACCTGTACTGTAACTCCCTCCATATCCGCCTCCTACCTGTACTGTATCTCCCTCTATTTCCTCCTCCTACCTGTCTATAGCTCCCTCCATATCCTCCTCCTACCTGTACTGTAACTCCCCATATCCTCCTTCTACCTGTACTGTAACTCCGTATATATCCTCCTCCTACCTGTACTGTATCTCCCCCTATCTCCTCCTCCTACCTGTCTATAACTCCCTCCATATCCTCCTCCTACCTGTACTGTATCTCCATCTGTCTCCTCCTCCTACCTGT
Organism: Protopterus annectens; assembly: GCF_019279795.1. Classification (NCBI taxonomy): domain Eukaryota; kingdom Metazoa; phylum Chordata; order Ceratodontiformes; family Protopteridae; genus Protopterus; species Protopterus annectens. Next base: position 1,548,702,512 of record NC_056726.1, read on the forward strand.
CTATAACTCCCTCCATATCCTCCTCCTACCTGTACTGTAACTCCCCATATCCTCCTCCTACCTGTACTGTAACTCCCCATATCCTCCTCCTACCTGTACTGTAACTCCCTATATATCCTCCTCCTACCTGTACTGTATCTCCCTCTGTCTCCTCCTCCTACCTGTCTATAACTCCCTCCATATCCTCTTCCTAGCTGTACTGTAACTCCCTATATATCCTCCTCCTACCTGTACTGTAACTCCCCATATCCTCCTCCTACCTGTACTGTAACTCCCTATATATCCTCCTCCTAACTGTACTGTATCTCCCTCTGTCTCCTCCTCCTACCTGTCTATAACTCCCTCCATATCCTCTTCCTACCTGTACTGTAACTCCCTATATATCCTCCTCCTACCTGTACTGTATCTCCCTCTATCTCCTCCTCCTACCTGTCTATAGCTCCCTCCATATCCTCCTCCTACCTGTACTGTAACTCCCCATATCCTCCTCCTACCTGTACTGTAACTCCCTATATATCCTCCTCCTACCTGTACTGTATCTCCCTCTGTCTCCTCCTCCTACCTGTCTATAACTCCCTCCATATCCTCCTCCTACCTGTACTGTAACACCCTCCATATCCTCCTCCTACCTGTACTGTAACTCCCTCCATATCTGCCTCCTACCTGTACTGTATCTCCCTCTAACTCCTCCTCCTACCTGTCTATAGCTCCCTCCATATCCTCCTCCTACCTGTACTGTAACTCCCCATATCCTCCTCCTACCTGTACTGTAACTCCATATATATCCTCCTCCTACCTGTACTGTATCTCCCCCTATCTCCTCCTCTACCTGTCTATAACTCCCTTCATATCCTCCTCCTACCTGTACTGTATGTCCGTCTGTCTCCTCCTCCTACCTGTCTATAACTCCCTCCATATCCTCCTCCTACCTGTACTGTAACTCCCCATATCCTCCTCCTACCTGTACTGTAACTCCCCATATCCTCCTCCTACCTGTACTGTAACTCCCTATATATCCTCCTCCTACCTGTACTGTATCTCCCTCTGTCTCCTCCTCCTACCTGTCTATAACTCCCTCCATATCCTCTTCCTAGCTGTACTGTAACTCCCTATATATCCTCCTCCTACCTGTACTGTATCTCCCTCTATCTCCTCCTCCTACCTGTCTATAGCTCCCTCCATATCCTCCTCCTACCTGTACTGTAACTCCCCATATCCTCCTCCTACCTGTACTGTATCTCCCTCTGTCTCCTCCTCCTACCTGTCTATAACTCCCTCCATATCCTCTTCCTACCTGTACTGTAACTCCCCATATCCTCCTCCTACCTGTACTGTAACTCGCTCCATATCCTCCTCCTACCTGTACTGTAACTCCCCATATCCTCCTCCTACCTGTACTGTAACTCGCTCCATATCCTCCTCCTACCTGTACTGTATCTCCCTCTGTCTCCACCTACCTGTCTATAGCTCCCTCCATATCTTCCTCCTACCTGTACTGTATCTCCCTCTGTCTCCACCTCCTACCTGTCTATAGCTCCCTCCATATCCGCCTCCTACCTGTACTGTATCTCCCTCTATCTCCTCCTCCTCCTACCTGTACTGTAACTCCCTATATATCCTCCTCCTACCTGTACTGTAACTCCCTATATATCCTCCTCCTACCTGTACTGTATCTCCCTCTGTCTCCTCCTCCTACCTGTCTATAACTCCCTCCATATCCTCTTCCTACCTGTACTGTAACTCCCCATATCCTCCTCCTACCTGTACTGTAACTCGCTCCATATCCTCCTCCTACCTGTACTGTAACTCCCCATATCCTCCTCCTACCTGTACTGTAACTCGCTCCATATCCTCCTCCTACCTGTACTGTATCTCCCTCTGTCTCCACCTACCTGTCTATAGCTCCCTCCATATCTTCCTCCTACCTGTACTGTATCTCCCTCTGTCTCCACCTCCTACCTGTCTATAGCTCCCTCCATATCCGCCTCCTACCTGTACTGTATCTCCCTCTATCTCCTCCTCCTCCTACCTGTACTGTAACTCCCTATATATCCTCCTCCTACCTGTACTGTAACTCCCTATATATCCTCCTCCTACCTGTACTGTAACTCCCTATATATCCTCCTCCTACCTGTACTGTATCTCCCTCTGTCTCCTCCTCCTACCTGTCTATAACTCCCTCCATATCCTCTTCCTACCTGTACTGTAACTCCCTATATATCCTCCTCCTACCTGTACTGTATCTCCGTCTGTCTCCTTCTCCTTCCTGTTCTCTAACTCTCTTCTTATCCCTATCCTGCCTGTACTGTACTTCACTTTCTACCCCCTTTTGTTATACTCCTTTACCCTGATATCCCCTTCTCTTCTTTTTCTCAGTGCTATTTTTCTTACTGCTATGCTCTTTCTCAGAAATATTGCTGAACCCTGTTATACCTGTTAAACACAGCATTATATATAAGTTACTTGAGATTCTCCTAGAGGCTTATAGAATGAAGGATTATCACAGACTTTTGCTTAAATATTGTACTAGGCCACTTGAAATGCAAATGCATGAAATGTTGAACAAGGGCGAATCCAAGCTATAACGTTTATATGGTAGTCTTTTTATAAAGGATTGTAGCACAGTGGCACAGGGTGACACAGTGGTGCAGCAAATAGTGGTGTCTTGTCAAAGCAAGTGGTTCCCTGGTTTGATTCTTAGCTGGGGTGCCTTCTTTGCAGAGTCTGCATGTCATCCCAGTATTTGTGTGGGTTTTATCTGGGCGTTTCAGTTTCCTCCAACATTTGAAAGACATGCAGTAGGTGGATTGGATACTCTAAATTGGCCATTGGTGTGAGCGTGAGTGAGGAGAGTGGAAGAATTACCATGGCAGGGATAGCCACTGGCAGTGTAAAGCTTGGGTCTATATTATGATGTAGAAATGTCGTAATATCGAACATCAGATGATCGACCCATATTCATCGAAACACATTTACGCAATTTGATGAATACTTCCAGGGCAAAGATGTAGTTGGCCAACTACACGGTGTTGCCCTTTTCTCTGCTGTAACTCGATCTTGGAGTTGGTATATTTAATTAGAGGGGTGTGGGGGTGTTTTAGGTTAGGTTAGTTATGCTAGATTGAGGGGCAAGTGTTTCTTTGCAGTGTAAGTATTCATCGATTCACGTAAATGCGTTTCGATGAATACTGGTCGATGTTTAGGTGTTCGATATTACGACGTTTCAACGTCATACTATAGACCCTAAAGCTTGATACCCTGATCCTATGTGCAAAAAATGGGAAAAAGGATTCGTGGATGGATGGATAGCTACACTGAGCGGTGACGGGGCAGTTTACCTCCCATTAAATATACTAAAATGTTGAGAAATTCTTTCACTTATGTATACAAAAACTTTAGTGTTAAAATACAGCCTCTTACACTTATTAATTAATTAATTTGGGACACTTATATATTGTATCATTAGCCAAATTAATTTCCAACACACAGAAATAAATGATTTTTAAAATGTCTAAAAATTGTTACAAGACAATTGCTAAGCATCTACAATTCATTTCATACACAGCCAAGTATACATCAGATTGGGGCCCACTTTCCTTCAACAATCTCGTGCTTGTGTCAAAATAAACTACAGCAGTAATTTGTCTAGTCTATTAGCTAGAACACTGATATATATATATATATATATATATATATATATATATATATATATATATATATATAGCTAGACTGATATAAATGTATGGATATGTATATAGATAGATATATAAACACACATATATCTGTATATTTACATCTCTCTCTCTCTCTTTCTCTCACTCTCATTCTATATATACAGTATATATATATATATATATATATATATATATATATATATATATATGTAATCTGATTATCTTTATTTTATTTTATGTATTTTACATTTGTTTACTGGGAAGGTCCGACTACATGTTCTTTCTCAGCGGAGGTCCGGGGAGAAAAGCTCCACATTGAAACATACAGAAATACAATATATAAGTAGAATATGTAGGGCACAGAAGTTTTATCTAGATACAGTTTGGACAAGCAGTCATACATACAGACTAATTACAGAATATCACATTTTAGCTAATAACCTAATCAATAGAATCAGAATATTAATAATAAGTAGAGATACATTGTATCATTAAACCATAGAGAGACCAATATGACAATCACACAAGTTCTGAACACAGTTTACTAAGACATTGAATTGTCAGGTCTTAATATGCCATCAGCTCTACAATGTTATAGTACTATGGAGTGTTAGTTTGCAGGGAGACATAGTCAACAGAATAAACAGGGGATGGATTTGTCCATAAGTGAAACAAACTAATAGCATAGTCAGAGGGAGAGGTTAGTCTGATGCAGAGCAAGGACCGGATCTGCCAACGTAATCCTAATATTCCCGCTATAACTGAAACCTGGGTTAAATCCAACATAAACAACTCTGAAATTATACCTCCTGGCTATAATATCATCTGAAATGAACATATAAAGAGGAATTGTATTGATTTAATATTTCCCATCACATATAACATTTCCCCTTACAGCTAACCAATACCAAAATTCAGTTCAACAGAGCTTATTGTTACTTTCCTGAAATTAAACAGTTATAAACAAATAAGTGTTACTGTTATTTACATTAAGGTGACAGCTCTACTGGAAGATATCCTACAGTGGATATCCATAACAATTCCACAAGAAAAAAATACTACTAGATTATGAGAATGTCAATTAGTAATACATAAACTCTAACTCCCCTACATCTAGCATGAACTTATATGGTTTCACAGTCACACAGCTATTTAATACACCACACATTATAGCAAGACATAGGATTCTCTGTTACACTGAATCCTTGTATCAGACCCTAGTAAATACACCACCTCTGGTGCAATGTCTGACTGTCCAGTGATCATCTCTCAATCTGTACAAGCAGATATCTCATACATCCACTTAAAACAGCATGTTTATAACACAACATGGAACCTTTCCAAGTTCAACCCAGAAACGTTCATTACTACCCGATCATCTATTAACTGGAACTTCCTAAAAATCCTCCCCTTATACAATGTTGTAATTCAGTATAACTTTCCTGGGTATCTTAAATGGGTCTACTTTGTTTTGTTGAATCTCATTTCACTGAATTTCATTTCACCCCGACCACATCGCTGAAAACACAAATTACTGAAAACTCATTTCACTGAGTCTCATTTCACTGAACTGAACTTAGTATATATTTATTTATTATTATTTATTTTATTTACTTTACATTTGTTTACCGGGATAGTCTGACTGGATACATGTCCATTTTCAGCGGAGGCCCGGGGGGAAAAGCTCCACAAAGACAAACTTACATAGATTACACAGAAGTTAGCAAATGATTATAAAAACAAAGTGATTATATACAATGGATTAGTAGTGTTCCCTAGTAGGGACTCACAATTGTCATGGACAGACAATTAAAAGTAAGAGACATCAGATTGGAAGCAGAGCTTGGTGATGTAGTTACAAGTTATGATAATTGCATAATATGCTTTTAGTTTATAACTTAATCAGGACTGGTACATGGACATAGCCAATTCACTCTGAGATACTGTTTGAGGTTTTTTTGAAAAGACTTTTGGAGGATTGTAGGGTTATATAGTTTGGCAACGAATTCCAGGTTTTGCCAATGAAGTTGTCAAACAAGGATTCACCAGCAGAGTCATTAGCTTTGTGGGTTTGGACCAGTAGTTTATCGGCTGACCGTACGGATCTTAGATTGCTATATGGCTTAATAATATTTTTAAGTGAGGGGGTATCCTCAGGGGGGTACAACATTTTGTGTGCTATTAAGAGTTGATTGAATTGAATTAAGCTGGGCAGTTCTAGCCACTCTAGTTGTTTAAGGTTCTGGCAGTGGTGGGTTCTATACATGGAGCCAGTGGCGAATCTGGCAATATGATTGTAGCTATGGGACAGCTTACCTAGTTCGGATTTGTTGAGGTTTGAGAGTACAGGTGAGGCATATACGAGAGTAGGGAGTAGGTGTGATCGGGCTACTGCAGTCCTAGCCAGTGGGGTTAAAAATGTCTTGTTTCTATACAGTGATCCAAGCTTCTTATTGATGGTCTGTATGGTTTTGTTGACCTGTAGGTCAAATTTGAGATTATTGTCTATGATAACCCCTAGCAGTTTGGTGTGATTATCTGGGGAAATAGTGGTACCCTTGTTAGATGTGACAGAGAATTAAAGTGTGGTGGATCTACTAGTGGGAGAGAAGAGTAGAAGTTTAGTTTTATTGCGGTTCAGAAGTAGGCGTTGATTGGTGAGCCAGTTCTTGATAGTGTTAAATGTATTTTGGGTTAAGATTTGCAAGTCGGATGGGGGAGGTGGCTGAGCAGATGAGAGTGGAATCATCTGAGTATCGGATGCAGGTGGCTTTAGGGATAGCAGTGTGGAGGTTGTTGATAAAAATAGAGAAGAGTAGTGGACCTAGTATGGACTCTTGAGGGACACCAAGTGTGAGAGGTAACTGGCTGGAAAGTTTGCCCTTCCATAGTACCACCTGCTGTCTGCCAGTCAGGTAGGACTGGAACCACTGGATAGCAGGCTTGTTGAGGGAAATAGATTTTAGTGAAAGAATGAGAAGTTCATGGTTGACCATGTCGAAGGCTTTTGATAGGTCAAAAAAAGGGCGGCGTTTAGCCTATTGTCATTCCTGTTTTGGTTTATGGCAGTAGTAAAGGAAAGGAGGGTTGAGGTGGTGCTGTGGTATGGCCTGAAACCATGCTGGGAGTTGGATAGTAAGTTATTCTGTGAAAGGCATTGCAACGTTGGGGGGGGGGTGGCCTAATAGTTAAGGTGTTTGCCTTATAAACACAAGGTACAGGGTTTGAATCTCACAGGGCATAATTGGCTAGGCTTAAAATGGCTTGCAAGGGCAGTTAGCCTAGTACTAATCTATGAACCTATTACTTGCTTGTGTGCACATATCTCCATTATTTTGGCTAGTGGGGAAAGAATGGCAATGGGTCTATAGTTGGATATGTCTGAGGAGCTACTACCTTTATGGAGTGGGATGACGTGAGATATTTTCCAGAGGGAGGGGATAGCATTTTCAGATAAGGTTCTGTTGATGAGGATAGATATGGGATATGCAATGGCATCTGCAGCTATTTGCAGGTACTCTGCAGGGAGGAGGTCAGCAGCGAGGATGGTAGGTTTTAGATTTTTTAGAAGTGTTTTGATAAAACTAGTAAATATTGTTTGGAAGACAAATTCTGGGTGATTATTAGGTAGATTAAGCATGTGGTTTAAGTTGGAGGGGGTTAGTTGATTTGCTAGGGATTGGATTGTTTCAGTGAAAAAGTTATTAAAGGTGCCAGCTATTGTCTCTGGGGAACTATGGGTGTAGTTAGCCGGGATTGGGGTGGTGGAGTGACCTGGACAAAGTAGTTGATTTAAGCCTGCCCAGAACTTTTGAGTGTTGTTATGGTGTTTTTGTAGGAGATTTTGGTAGAAGCTTTTTTTATCCAGTAAAATAGATTTTTTTGTATCATTCCTAAGTTGACGATATTTTAGATGGTCATGTAGGGCTTGGGTTGTTCTCCAGCTGGCCCAGGCTCTGTTTCTAGTTTTGATTTTTGCTTTAGTATATTTTGTGAGCCATAGTGCTGTATTTAATCTAGTTTTTATTGTACGTGCTGGAGCATGGGAATCAAGGATACTTAGGAATTTAGTGTTAAAGTGATCTATGGCCTCCTCTAATGTTAGATTTTTTAGTTTTGACCAGTCAACTGCTTTTAATTCATTTTGGAATACAGCAGCATCAAAGCTTTTCCTGTTTCTAAATGTTTTATATTTGGGCTGGTGAGGGCTTCCTGCCTTATGGTTTATGATATAGGTTAGATAATGGTCGCTGAGGTCATCAGGGAGAGTACCAGCTGTGTACAGTTGGGGTTGGTTATTAACTAGGATCCAGTCTAGGATACTTTCCTTGTTGGTTGGTTTGTTTATCCTAGTGGGAGAGGTTATGGTCTGTTTAAACCCAGATAAGTTTATATGAGTGGGGGGGGGGTCGGAGGAGCAGGGGGTGCCAGTCGGTGTTAATATCACCATGAACTATGGTTTCTTGGGGATAGGTAGTGGATAACCAATAAAGGAGATCTTCTAGGGTATTTAGGATGTTGCCTGGTGGAATGTATGCACAGACGATGTTCAAGTGTTTGTTTTAGTTAATCTGTATATGGCACTGTGTAGAGTACTGTAAGGGAAGTAAAAGGTATATGCCCTTTCCCCCACTGTAGTGCTATCCTGGCATTTAATATATATAGTTATGGTGGGTGTGGGGGTCACAGACCCCACATTGGGGGGTATGGGGGGCATATCCACTACCATGTTTCTTTTATATTGTATTTTACAAAAGCTTCAAAACAATACATATTAAACAATCGACATACATAGTTGCAATACCAATGATTAACTCTCTCAAGAAGACAATATGTATTCAAACTAACTGGGAGGCTACACCCCCCACACCCCCCAATGTAGGGGGCTGTGCTCCCCTCACACCCCAAACTATATATACTAAAAAATGGTTCAAAAGCTAACTATCCAATAGGTATCAGTCAATAAAATGGCACTCGACCCTCTCTCCATGCCTCCCAGTCACCACTAGTATACCACAAGGCCTATCTTTGGTCCCCTCCTCTTTAACATTCTTACCAACATCCTCCACACATATACCCAACAGGCTTCCCTAATACAGTACACTGATGACTCTGCACTCATTTGCACATCTGACAACATGACACACCTCAAAAAAAAAATTACTCAGGAAGGTTTAACAGCAAGTGAAATATGGCTTTGCAAGTCACAACCCACATTCAACCCTAATAAAAAAGAAAAAAAATACTGCTGTTTTCCCATATCCACCTCCCACAAAAAAGCAAAATTTAACATCATCTCTCTTGATAATACAGCCATTAAAGTCACTTCTCACAGTAAATGATTAGGGATGATAGTGGATGATAATCAGTCTAACCACAAACAGAACCCAAACATTTTCTGCAGCTCTATTATCTCACTTCTTAATCCAGGCAAAAAAATAAATAAATAAAACAATCCCTGCACTCATCCTGATAAAACTCTGGAAGACATGGCTTCCAGTTTTAACTCCTTCTTCATAAACTCCATAGCCAATATCACTGCAAAATTCTCCCAGACAAATCTTGGCACACCTACCCCTATATCACCCCTCCCACCCCCTCCCCAATCTACACCCAATGCTCAGAAGAACCCAATACACACCCCCATTTCTCCTTCACCCTAAAACACACTTAAACATCAACCATAAAATGACTATTACTAAAATTGAAATCTTACTCCAATGCCCCTGACAATCTTCCCTCAGAATACCTGAAAATAGCCGCTGACAGTATCTCATACCCTATAACTGTAGTTATCAACAGATCCATTCTAGAGTTCTATGTTGCCATTGCCTGGAAACAGGCCTTCATCCTCCCCCTCCAGAAAGGTGGCAATAATACAGACATCACTAACTTTCGACCCATAGTCATTCTCTCTCCAGTCTCCAAAATCCTTGAAAAATGCATCAGTTTACAACTTCTCAACTACATTCTGGACAACCATTTACTTTCTCCAACACAGCATGGCTTTAGACCTGGTCATAGTAACACAACCACTCTTCTCCCATTTATGGATACAGTAAACAGAGCCTGTGACTCTGACAAAATAGTGTCAGCCCTATTCCTTGACCTCTCCAAGGCTTTCAATACCATCTCTCACCATCTTCTCCTCTCCCAGCTCTCTAACCTCAGTCTGTCCCCCCCAACTCTAAAATGATTTTCCAGTTACTTAAATCAAAGACAGCAGGCAGTTAGATGGCAAAATGTCATCTCTCCTTTCCTTAATTCTTCCATTGGCATCCCCCAAGGTTCCATACTTTGACCAATCCTATTTAGTATATTCAGAAACAACTTCAACTCAACACTCTCTAAACGTGCCAAAATTCAGTATGGCAGATGACTCCACCATCATCTGCTCTGCCAACTCTATCTCTGAATGACTTATTCTGACTCAAAAAGCCTTCTTCTCAGCTGAAACCTGGATGTATAACAACCACCTTGCCCTAAATCCAAAAAAAATCTAAAATCATACTCTTCACCTCTAAAAAATCAATCCCCTTAAACAAATCAGAGTTCTCCATTTCATATCTTGATAAATCAGTAATAGAGGTCATTACCCACATGAAACTTCTCAGAGTCACTATTGATGAGCATATGAAATTTGACATTCATATACAACTAAATATCCAGAAAACACACTTCAAACTAGGTACCCTCTATAGGCAGAATCACTTCCTAAGTCCATCCACAAGAATAACTGTAGCCACACCATACCTCCTGCCTTCTCTCCTGTATGGCACCCATCAATGCACAAATTCACAACACTCCTCCAAACACAAACTTGAGTCCTGCTACAACAAAATAGCCAAAGTTGCAACTAACTCCAAATACTCCACCCATCACTGCTCTGCTCTTCATTCATTGGTTAGAACTACCAAACTACGTCTTCTATCTGCAACTAACCACAGCTCATAAAATACTCTTCGGACCCCAAGACTGTCTTGTCTTAAGCTCAACATTCAACCACCACCATCCAAATAGGCCCCTTAGATCAGGGGATCAGAAACTACTACAGGTCCATAAACCTAATCTTCCTCCCGGCAAGCTACTTTACTCTCACTCAATAACTAAAACTTGGAATGCCTTGCCTCTAACCATTAGATCAGTTCAAAACCCCCCTGCCATTTTAAAATGTCCCTCCATTCCCACCTCTCCTCATGCTGGACATGTACTTGCTCAAAGCCCCCATAACATCTCCACCCCACTTCCTATCCCCTTAGTCACTTGTATTTAACAGCACCACTGCATTAATAGCTCATGCTAACAAATATACCATGCAGCTGCTCATACTGAATGTACAAAATGTGTAACTTTAGGAACATTATCATGTATCAAAACGTGTACTTACTACTCCTTTGTTATTCATTGTAATGTGTTTATAAATTCATTGTAATTTTAATTTCTTTGTAACTTTAAATTGTTATCTTTTGTATTGAGGAGCTTTTCTCCCCGGACCTCCAATGAAAATGGGTCCTGCTGGCCCAGTGGACTATCCCGGTAAACAACAATAAATAAATAAATAATAATAAACAGATGCATTCGACCTGCATATGCAAAATTGCATAAGAAAAACTCAGCAAAAGCCCAAAACATTATCACCTACACAACTAAAGCTACATTTATCACTACCTATCTCCTCCCCTCACTTATGATGCTTCCACCCTTATTAATCTTCAGGATTCACAAAACTCAAAACTTGAACAATACTATAACAAAGCTGCTAAATTTCCAGCACTAACAAGCCTAAATTGGTTAGAAATACCCCATCAACTAACACATACACAGCTTCTTACCACCAATAAAATTATCCAGAATCCATCTGCTTGTCCAGTACTAAGTAACATTCTCTAAAACTATGTTCCCAGCCGGTCATTATGATCCAATAATCAAAAACTCCTGTCTGTCCACAAACCTATCAAATCTGCTGGGCATTCTCTGGACTTGTACATGGTTGCTTAGGCTTGAAACTCCTTACATGTATCCATTAGGTCAATACCCTTACTCCCATCCTTCAAAACCATTATGAAAGACTTCCTAGCCAAAAGCTGGCTCTGTTCCTGCTCAACAACAGGATAATTATACCCTTAAATGTGAACAATTACCTATTCATACCTATTCATACCTTACATCTCCTTTCTCCCTTTTTCACTGACTTCCTGTTTTCTATCAATTCTTCTCCCATGGCCTTCTCTCTAAATATACCACAGGCCTGCTTTTCTCTAACTTCGTATTGCAATTCTTGTTTGTGTTCTATTAACTTACCTTTCATTTCTCTATAAATTGGCTAAAAGTTCTCTAACTATTAAATCATTGTTATACAACGTGTATTTATTCTTAACCAATGTTTTCATATCATGTATAATTTGTTATAATTATTTAAACTGCAGTTGTTTTTGTATTAATGCTAAAGATTATAAAATTATCATTCTTAATATGTTTTTCTAATACTTTCGAGCTTTTCTCCCCAGGCTTCCACTGAAACTGGGCTCGTACCTAGTCGGACATCCCCGATAATCAAATGCCAACAAATAAATAAATATATATGTATGTATGTATGTATGTATATATATATATATATATCTATATATCTATATATCTATATATATATATATATATATATATATATATATATATATATATATATATATATATATATATATTTATATAGATATATATATGCATATATATATATATATATATATATATATATATATATATATATATATATATATATATATATATATATATATATATGGATCTAGGACTTTTGATCGAAAGATTAAAAGTCTGAATCCATTATCAACGAATACACTTTACCGAACGAAAGCGCTTTCACCAAAAAAGCTCTTACGGTAAAGTATGTTTAAAAAAAAAACAACATTAAACCTACTTCTATGCAGGGGGCAAACCCTCCTGCACCCCCCATGTGGGGGGCTGTGCCCCCACCCCCACTTTAATATTCTCATTCCGAGGTCACACTACAGTGGGGAAAAGGGAATTTTTTCCTTATCCGCACCGTAGCTGACTGACACAACAAACATACTTATCCGAAAGTGCTGCTTCGGTGAACAGCACTTTCAGTTAAGTATGCTCGGTGATGTCTGCTTCGGTGGAAAGTGCATTCGGGGATCGGGACAGGTCCCATATATATATATATGTATATATATATATATATATATATATATATATATATATATATATATGTACACACACACACATAAATATACACACGCGCGCGCGTACACACACACACACACACACACACACACACACACACACACACACACACACACACACACACACACACACACACACACACACACACACACACACACACAAATATATATATATATATATATATATATATATATATATATATATACAGACAGACACACACACACACACACACATACAGATTCAATTTAAAAAAAAGAAAGAAAATTTGTCTATTCTTAGAAGGGTCACTTTATCTTAAACCAGCTTTAGGAAACATTAACACTTTTGCCACATCACTATCCTGCAGAAAACAGCTGTTGTTCATCACCTGTTTACACAGCTCCAAAAGTATATGGGTCAATTTTGATTTATATTCAGCATAAAAAGCAGATGTGAGCACATCTATTTCAGGGGCTTTCCCTGAATGCATCACATTTGTTACCATATACACCTCAGCTAAAGAGAAAATCAGCATCTAAAACTACACATTTTATTGGGGATATATTCTTCACCTGAGATTGACTAAGAACCACCTCCATATTTTCCCTTTCTATGGTTATATGACATTGAATTGCTGAGGTTTATTAACCACACTTACATCAATATGTCTCATATTAGATATAAAAATTGTATTTTTACTGTTCTTCAGTCTCGTCACCAGAAACTTCTATGAGGTGAAAACACTTGCCCTCCCCCAAAACAAAACAAAAGATCAGCAGTAAAATTCCTAAATTAGTTAGAACTACCCCATCAACTAACATAAACACAGCTTCTTACCACCTATAAAATTATCTGGAAGCTACTATTTTGTGGCTGGATCATCTTCTAATCATGTTTAACTTTCTTGACTTCTAACAGCGTGTACTTATATTTCCCTCTCTCTAGTTCTGCAAACTGCTGCTCTAACTCCTCCTGCAGAGTATTTTGTAAATGCCTTTAATCACTAATAATACTCACAATATCTCTCCAAATCTCAGCTTAAAAACAATCTAGAAGGAGACCAGGATGTGGCAAAAGGGTGAGTAACCACTATTGTCCTATCCGGGACTCACTCCTTCAAAATATTTTTATCCAAGAGGAGAAGCAGGTCTAGCATTGAACATACCTCTGGACTGTCCAGAATTTGCAGGATGTCCACATTTCGTCTTTGTTTTTTTTTGGCTGTTTTTCATAAAATTTGTGGTTTTCTAACAAATCATTAAGGACTGAAGTCATTAAATAATGAGAGTCATTTGAGTTTCAGACTTCCTGTTCTTCAGAAATATGTATGTTAATGCAAAATATGTTATTCTAGCAACTTTCTAAGTTAATAAGAGCAATATTTAAAATATGTCCCTGATTTTGAACTTTTATCCCAAATTATTTGTGGCTGTGTTCATAATTCTTACACTAAGAGGTTGTGACTTATGGCCATCTTCTTTTACACTGTCTCTAACTTCTTGCCAACTAATCTCTAGATGAAAATGATTTGAAAGGGGGTGTAGACAATATTTTCACATTTGAGACTGTAGCAAGTAAGTCAGATAGAATTAACAAAACGTCTATTCTATTCCAATTCTCAGGAGTACTTCCTGGGTTTAGTACGGACTGGATAAAAAAAAAGAGAGACATACATCTAATAAACTGAACTATTATAACGTTTCTTTCAAAACTGTCATTGCCTTTACCTTGGATGTGTTCCCTGATTCATCCATCACAAGATTCACAGCTGTATTAAAGTTCACACCACATCAGGATACAAGGAGTATTTGTGAGTTTCCTTACTATATTAACAAGGCTGTCATGATGGGTGGGTCATTATTATTTGGCCTATAATAGTTATCAAGTAACAACTGAGCAAGCATATATTAATCAGTAATCAAATCCTAGGTTCATATTTGATTACTAGGCTGATGACCCCAGGTTTGTTTTAAGCCTAACCGTGCTTCCCAAATTTTTTCAACAAGTTTTGATACCCTGTGGTCATTTAAAGGGGTATATTTAGGCTTGGGCATGGGTGTTCAAGCATTTACAGACTGCCTCAGTTTAATAGACACAAAGATGACAATTACTTGACTCCCCATTTTCGCATACATGATCACCCTAATGATTTTTAAATAATGGTAATAACTCTTTTCTTAGAAGAGTTACTCCAACTAGCATCTCCCCATCAGTCCTGAATGAAGTGCTGAGCATGTTTTTTTTGTTCCTTTTAGTTTCACTTCCTGCAACGATACCTTTTTAAACTTGCATTTGATATAATATTCTGAAACCACTTTATTTTTAATTGGAGCATTTGGACACAACATTCTATGTTAACTACTGTGCTCGCATGCATTATTAAAGCAATCTGATAGGATTCAGTCCACATCTGAAGAAGTCATTGAAACGAAAACTTAGTGTGTGTACAGCCTTAATGTGCGTCTTGCTTGCTGAATAAACTCGTGGTTTTGCACTACTGCGTAGAATCTCCATTCCATATTCAGGGTACCTGTGGACTTCTTAGGCTTATAAAGACTCTGGTGGTCAATAGCCTACTACAAACCTGTGAACATGTGAACCTATGAAAACCACACAGACAAAAACACAGACCCACAGACATATACACACACACACACACACACACACACACACACACACACACACACACACACACACACACACACACACACACACACACACACACACACACACACAGACACACACACACACACAGTACATTACTGATTAGGGTCCACGCCAATACAGCGTACTGTTATTCCTAGTTGATTACAGCACACTGTTATTCATTTTCGCCTTAGCAATCACAATTAAGAGTTCTAAACGATTTTAAACAAAATACATTTTCCTAACCATGCCTCTCAGAAATGCTTATGTCACACAAAACATACGGGTTACATGAAAATTTAAAACAGAAAAATTACATAAATGAAACTTCTAACTATAGTGCTAATGAGTTCAAGAAAACACAGCATAACCTTAATTTTATTCAGAGCCATAACTAGGATAGGGTGAAGGAGGCCACTGCCTCAGGTACAAGGAGATATTTGGCAAGCATGGATATCGCATGAGTACAGTGTGAAGATGTCAGGGCTGTGTAAGTAAATGCAGATACTGCGCACTCAGTGCGTGGAAGTAACTGAAGCAAAAAAAAAAAACAGCAATCTTGCTACAGTTACAGAAACAGAGGAGAGCTTTTTTTTTGCTTTTTTTGTTTTTCACTTTTGGATAAGACTCTTTTTTTTGCATTCTTCATATTGGAAATACATTTTTTCTTTCATTGAGAAGACACCAAATTGAAGAAATTATGAAGTACTGAGGTGACTAAATGACCTAGCTAAAGTTCTCATTTTGATGTCATTTTACATAGCAAAATATGTTTTGGCTGTACAGTGGCAAAGATACTACCACCCAATTATATTTTGCTATCCATATTTACCGAACTCATAATTTCAGCACCAAAGTTATACATCCATGTGCCAGCTTTCAAGTGATATCCTGCAACAATACCTCTCAACCTCTTATTTGAATAAATCTGGACAAAGCTTGATATAATGGGGGGGGGCAAAATCCCAAAAATAAGACATATTTTAAATATTGATCTTGTCTACTTAGAAAATTGCTAGAATAATAAGATATCTGTTACAATGCATTCTCTGAAGGATATGTAGTCTGACAATCAAATGTATGTCATTGTTTATTGGCTTCAGTCCTCAGATCATCCCAGTGATTTTCCAGAAAACCACACAGTGGTAGGCAGATCCGTTATACGGGTGCTTTTTTCTTCAATAAAATAAGTGGTATTGAGCTGGGCTTTTTATTAAAATATGTTGAACCGTGAATCAGGAATGTCAACTTTCACATAATATGTGAAACACAGGATCAATCTAAAAGGTAAACAAAGCAATGCGTTGTCTACAGACCTTTTTGTCTTTAAACTATGCAGGCAGCCATATTATGCGGATTATTAGATATGCAGAAATCTTTTTTGAGTCAACAGATATTGCATTAATGTAAGACATTATTCTGTCAAATATAAAATGGTAAAATGGTACAAAAGAAAATAACGTGGAGACAGAGAGAGTTGTTATTGGATAGGAAGGCTGGAACTGAAATGGAATAAACTGTAAGGGAACCCAGCAAAGGAAGCATTTGTTTGATTTAATAATAATGAATTATTTTATATAAATAAGAGATAATAAGCTTTGAGGAAGCAATAACAATAAAAGCATACTTCATTTTACAAGTAAGACAAGATATCACTTAGAGGAAGAACTGCAGGGCTAAAAAAATCAGAACTAAAAAAATAAAGTATTTTAAAATCAAAGCAAAAGATTCCACATGACTAAAACAGGCATTTAATGAAAACAGTCTACTGATATTGCAAAATCTATGCATACACATTTGTTTTATTCTGTACGTTATGTAATTTCCATTGAGCCTGTGCCCTTTGTGCAGGGACAACTAATGTTTTGTCCAGAAAAAAAATGTAGAGGGTTTATGAGGTCAGACCCCCAGATTTTTACAAAGTGCTATAATATTTCTAACATCCTTATACAATAACACTAACACAGAAAAATCAATTGCTTAATATTTTATTTAAAGAACAATATTCTTTTTGTGCAGTATTTCTGTTCAGATCAAAGCAGCTGGCATGGGAATAGACGTGTTCTTACTAGTACCAAAG
Organism: Protopterus annectens; assembly: GCF_019279795.1. NCBI lineage: Eukaryota > Metazoa > Chordata > Ceratodontiformes > Protopteridae > Protopterus > Protopterus annectens. Next base: position 1,548,720,107 of record NC_056726.1, read on the forward strand.
GTAACGGTAAATCCTGATGACCCCTTGTTCTCTGTTACTCTTCTGCATGTTATGTAAAATGTTAGTGGAAATGGGGACAATGATATCTGGACAACAAAATAAAGGGATTTCTGAATGAATGAATGAATGAATGAATAAAAAACTGAAAGAAGAAATAGTTGCAGGATGTTGCCATTAGATGAAAATCTCAGGACTCCTGGCTCCAAGAGACATCTTCATAAAATAATCCACTGCTGAATATCTGGAAAGGAACCATAAAATGAATTATTAATATGAAAAATATGCAGGGGTCTGGCACTATATTGAGATGCTATGATATAGAGGATAATGCATATCATGCACAGTAATCCAGCACGTTATATTAGTTTGACAGGATTAGAGGTTAGGAATGCAGCAAAGACAAAGTCTAGGGTTTATCAACTGCACTGACCTTAAGGTTTGCCAAAAGTGTGATAAGGGTAAAAGTAATTAAAAGAGGATACCTTAATTCAGTAACATGAAATCTGCCATTAGGAAATGAGAGATAATGTTTCACTGCAAGAGAGTAGTGAGATCCCCACATGGAGTGCCATGGACAAATCTGATGACATTACTAATCAAAGGACAACAAGGAGAATAAGATAAGAGGAGGAAAGCAAAAATGATGCAGAGAGTACAAACATGCCGTATTGTGACAGGCTAATGGACATGTGAGAGAGAGAGAGAGAGAGAGAGAGAGAGGTGTAGCATGACACACACATGCAATTTCCTTGTGCTACGAATGAATGCAAAATCACATTCCTTGCAAGGGAGGAAAGACATAAAAAAAAGAAAAAGGGGTAGCTCAAGCTGATGAATCTGGAATCCATCACAAATTCAGTAAGAAAACAAAATAATGAATCCCAGAAGCATGAGTTGGAAACATACCTCACACCTCTCTTTGTACAAGAAATATGGACAGATGCAAAAATAAAGGGGCAGAGACAATGACCCAAAAATAGGAACATATTTTAAATATTGCTGTTATGAGCTTAGAAAGTTGCTACAATAATAGTTTTTGTATTATTGTGTATTTTCTGAAGGAAATGAAGTCTGAAACTCAAATGTCTGCCATTGTTTATTGACTTCAATCCTCACTGATTTTCCAGAAAAACACACATTTTATGAGGAACAGAACAAAAACATAACACAAAAATCTGGACATTCTGCAAAAATCTGGACATTTCAGAGGTGTGGTTTGAAATTAGTTAAAAAATACAGGTTAAAAATTACAAGCCTTTCGACACCTTTCACAATAGTTGCTTTTTCAAGTGTTAAATGCCAAATTAAAACCACTTCTGTTTAATATTCTTGAATCAACACATGATCATACATCATTTTCATAGATTTTTTAACCTCAAGACAGGTTTAATGGTAGCCATCACAGAAGTTAATATCTTGAGTAACCACTGCAGCATCACTACAGAATCATCCTTCCTGATAAGATCTGACCATAAAATGGTCAGTTTTGAAGCCAGCATCTCCCATGACCTCTTCCTTTAACTAGGGTCAAACAAAAAACTTCTCCAAAGCTGATTACAACCTCCTGCGGGATGGTATAAACAGCTTCACAGCCCCCTTCCCCTCTTTTGGAACTGGCACCAATGTCCAAATCTACACCAAAATACCATACGAGCACTTATACAGATGCTTGGAATCAGGAATAACTGACAGGACAAAATCATCCTCCGCAAGGAAGACTAAACCTGTCCGGTGGACATCTGCAATAAATAAACTCTATAACAAAAGGAAAAAATTGCTGGTCAGGACCAAGAAGGAGCAGGTGCCCAACTGGAAGCAACCTCTCCACACCCTGAACAAGCAAAGAAGAGCATTAGTGAAATCCTTTAAAGGTAACTTTGAGTCCAGATTGGCCACATCTGCTAGAGTCAGTCATAAGGCCTTCTTCACATATGTCTGCAATCTCAAAGGAAGCTCCCAGATCTGTTCAGAACTGGTGGTCAAAGATACCACATACGCAAATGCTGTAGATATAGCCAACCTACTGGCTGACAGATTCAGTGAAAACTTCACCCCTCTGTCCCTCCCATTAGTAAATTAGGACATCCCCATTACCTGCCCCCCCTACCCTTATCTCTATGGAACAGGTCATCACTGCCCTCTCAAAGGCAAAAAATACAGCCTCCATGGGACCCGAAAAACATCCCAGGCTGCATCCTACATGAACTCAGGCATGATCTTGTACATTAGGACAGCTATTCAACCAAAGCCTGAGTACCAGCTTTGTCCCAGCCAAATGGAGGACAGCCACTGTCATCCCTTTGCCCAAAGGCAGAGCATCCACCAATCTGGGAAATTATAGACCCATCAGCTTAACTAGCATGATCTGCAAGGCCATGTAATGGATTATTATGGACCTCATTAACAAGGACATTGGCAACCTCCAAACACTCGACCCCATACAGTTTAGATTTGTCAGGGGGAGGTCATGCCTGTTAAATCTGGTTGACTTCTTTGAGATAGTCACCAAAGCCATGGACGAAGGGAAGATGGTGCACACTGCCTACCTTGACCTGGCCAAGGCCTTCGACACTATTCCCCACTCAGGCATAGTAGACAAACTGTCTCAACTAGGTATCAATCCATATGTTATCAGATGGGTAGCAAACTGGCTCACTGATAGAACCCACCTAATCAAAATAGGTGAAGCCACCTCAAGCAGTAGACCTGTAATGAGCAGCATACCCCAGAGATCGGTCTTGGGGCCTCTGTTATTCGGCATATACTTCTCTTAGGTGCAGGCCAATACCAGGGGGGTATGGCCACATTTGCAGATGACTGGAAGCTGGGCATGGTCATCAATTCCCCAAGTGATGTGGACATCCTCCAAGAGAGTCTCACCCAGACAAATGACTGGTGCCAAAAACATGGCCTCAAGCTGAATGCCAAAAAATGCATCATCGTTCCCCTTTGGGGAGAGTGCTGTCCCCACATATTATCACATTAATAACAACATCCTAAGCACACAATCAGTCATGAGGGATTTGGGCACCCAGGTTGATAGCAACCTGACTTTTGACCACCATGTTGCTTCCATTGTACAGAAAGCTTTCTATATGGCGCACCTTATAAGTAAGGGTATCACATCCAGGGACAAGGAGATCATAACATTCCTGTATTCTTCCCTAATAAGGCCACTTATTGAGTACAATGCCCCCTTTGGCATGTACCTAGCAAAACACATGCAGCAGCTGGAGAAACCACAGAGGTTCCTCACCAGAAGAATCCAGGGTCTCAAACATCTACCATACACAGATAGGCTAAAGCCCTGTCCCTCTACTCAGTTTCATACAGACTCTTCAGAGGTGACCTCTATCTGGCATACAAAGCAATCTCAGACCCTGCCTTGATGGGACTACTACATATCCGCAAGTGAAGCTCCACTCGAGTAACCCGCACGCATGACCTCAACCTGGTCTGTGACATCAAAAGGACTTGTTGGTGGGACAGATTTGAGTCCCAGAGAGACTGCCATCTGTGGAATCGACTTCCTCTCCATGTCAAGCAGAGAACCTCATTGTCCCTTTTCAAGCACAACCTGGATAACTGGATGGGGAACAGAAAATATACCCCTGGGATTTCACCTGTGTCCCTGCTGGACAAGGGCTTTGGGTGCTGACTTGTCTAAACATGGGCTAAACTCTTGACTAGGCTTATAAGGGCCTCAGGACCAATAGCCTAGTAACTTCCTATGATCTTATGATCCTATGGGAATAGTAAAACAAAAAAGCACAGCAGTGTGTAGAATCCCAGGACACAAACTTTAATGCAAATAAGCACTTTTGTCAGGGACAAGAACCAAACTTCTTCAGATAAAGAAAAAAGTTATCTGTCCTACTTATACCACATTTGAAATACATCATGATCCAATAACTAATAAATCTAAAACAATGATAAAAAATGCAAATTGCAACCTGCATCTCTAATAGTCACCCTTTGTTTATGGGAATCCCAAAACACTACCTCATTATCAGCTCTTATATCAAAGTATAACACCTGTGCTCCCCTTTCAGTCAATCTGCTAGCTAGAGGTTTGTGAGATCTAATACCCTTTGCCCAATGCTATGACTGCAACCTTTCCCACTTCCTATGAATGCTGTCCAAGAAGATAGCCTTGCAGTTCTTTCTTAGCTTCTGGATCTGAGAAATAAGCTAGGCTCTATCTTCTCACTCATTAATAAACTGATCTTCCAGTCTCCTAGTCACATCTTCTAACTGGCTGACTTTGAAGGGATCCCCCGACCAATGCCTGACTATCCCCTTAAAGTTCTCCCAAGACTTGAAAATATCACTACCTTGTATTGTGATACACTCTCAATAGGCCTGCACAGGTTTTCCTTTGAGTAGATTTGTGATATGGGTGTGTAATGGCAATGTATTACAACTTCACAGCCAATAGGTGCTGTTGGAACCTGAAGCTAAAATATTAAACAGGACAAAATTATAGTTTGATAAGGTAGAAGGACCATGATCTGCACAGAAATGATCACTAATTAACACATAATCCAACTGGGAGAGACTGTCAGTTTGATAGAAATGAAAGTAAGGGTGCAGACCACGGCCTCATGTCCACTAATAAACCCAGTACAAGATTATTGAAACCCTTAGAAGCCTTAACCATTCTAAAATGTTTTGTATAACATTCTGTCTATGCCAGGATCCAAGGATACATTAAAGTCACCTCCTATCATGACTGTATTCATCAGGCCCCCATATCTAAAAGGCTGTAGAAAGCTGGTTCAAAACCTACAAATCATCCTCATTAGGATCTTACCAACAACTGAGGATAATCAGCTCCTTAGCTGTTCTTACTTTAGCTTGTAGCCATCTTACCCAGGTGCTTTTAGTGAAGAAACCAAAGACCAGTTTAGATGACTATGCACCTTACCTTATGGGAGTATCTAGATGTCAAAAGACAATAAAGAGCAATGCTTTAGTACATTAAATCAAAATACAATGCATCTCTCAAGGATAAGAAAGGTATGATAAACATAGTGCAACCACCTGCAAACAATGCCAAGTAAGTATACATGTAAACTGCAACTATAAACAACAAATAAACTAGTCAGCAGTCCCTCCATTATATATATCACTTCAGCAGCATCTACACACACGACCAGCTCTGAAACATCAAAAGCCAAGTAGTTATTTTCAGTCATAAAATACGTTTCAGTTAGGCAGATTCCCGTTTGTCAACCCTAACCACTGAACGGAGGGGGGCATACCTATCCTGAGAGACCTTCAACAGATCTAATTCTGCCAGAGTGGGATATGGGACAGGAAAACCATTTTCACTGGCAACTTCATGATAATTTTTTAGTGCTAATCTGACCAAAGTTACCTGCAACTTGATCAGCCTATCATGTGGACGGGGGGGATTTTTATCATGAAGCCATGTGCACTTTAAGTATGGACACTGCGCCAGTATCATGCAAAGAATAAAAACAGAGATTGAGAATAGACTTTAAAATAGTGATGGAGTGTTTCCCAAAGTGAGGAAGAAGGCAGGCTGTAGAATATGAGCACAGCAATGATTTAAGCTCCAGGTACGTTCCCGTACTGCTTTAGAATATGTTGCTTCAGAGCATTACTGTGGAAGCTCCTGGCTTTTTATCTTCTTTTTTGAGCCCTTCCATGCCTAACAGACATCTAGTTGAAAGCCATGACTTTGTCCATTCATTCCTTACCCAGACAGGCACATAACGACTATCATCCAAGCAGCCATCAGGGCAGTTTTAGTACTCACTCAACCCCTTCTTCTACATATGCCTGAAGAGTACCAAAGGGTGGGTGTGCAATTAGTTGATGTGAGGTCATTTGACTTTCATGCATTAGACAACCCAAAATCCTCCCCACCCGTTGCCACACAAGCTGATACCTCAAGCTGCCTCAAGTCTCCACAGTGGTTTAGTATAGATGGAGTATACATCCCGAGACACAGTTTTCCTTGGTATTCCATTACTTTCCCAGCCATCTCCTCTTAAACCCTTATAGTATTTAAAAGACAAGTGTTCCATCATATTTAAATCATCTTATTCAGGAATCATAGTGATCTGATCTATTTTTTTTTATTATTATTACATTACAGATTCATATGTCAGTACTAAGCTAGCTCCCCTTGCACGCCATTTTAAGCCTAATTAATTTCCTTCTGGTGCTTGAATTAACATACTCCATTTGGTATTATAAGTCCATTGGTAGATTTGCAAATAAGTTTTGCATAAAGGTTTGCAGCCTCTGTTATGATTTTTGTAATATATCCTCATTACTTTTCTAATATTCTTTACTGCCTGTTACAGATTTTCTAAGCACCACCCATTTTGCCAAAGTCTGTCATCCTAACAGCCAAAGCTCTGTGTTTTGATCACCATGAATCCATCTTTTATTAGATGGAGAGTCACTTGTTTAATTGTTGCTCTTTCCCAAAACATTGCCTGCTCACAATTTGACTTCCTCTGTCTCCATATTTCAGAAATGCATTCCAAGACTGCCCTGAGTGGGCTCTAATGGTAACTGCAGATCCATCAGATTGAAACTGAAATTAATTTTACATTTTTCTCTTCCTCAAATAACCCCCTTGCAGGTCTCGTTTTTCGGGTAGTTATAAGAATTAGAATGCTTATTATAAACAGAACACTTGTCACAGTCTCACAAGAAAAAATGAATATTTACTTATTTTTGTTAAGAACACACATCACACAAGATTTAGAGATAGTTCTAACAGATGTTATTTGTGCAGTCTGGAAGCTCCCCACTTCAGGTCTGTAAGGCCTTGAAGAAGGTTAATTATCTCTATTAGACAACAGTTCCTGTAGGTGTCTTTCTCATGAAATAGCATTGCAAGTGGACAACCTACTTGTTTGCAGAATCACAATGGTGATATTGTACTATATATGTACAATATATTTTTGTGAATGTGTGTGTCTGTCTGTCTTACAATAAACATATTCTTACTAAGGGTAAATGTACTCACAAGTATGAAATAATCAGTGTGTTGAATAATGCAATACATACTATATTGCATATGTAATATAAAGGTATTGCTTAGTAAATATTATTTAACATCAACATGAAAATTTTTAACAACGCATACAATGTTACTTCTGTCCCAAATAATGAAATTTAACTATCTACCTTAAAAAGAAATCATTTTGTCAGCAAAGTACAAAGGTACTGAATGACACACTGAAAGAAAAGAGAGCTAAGGCTTATGGAATGAGAAAGCAATGACTTTTAAGATGCAAAAAATCTTGAACCATGGATCATGATTTGATATGCCACTGACTCTCTGAGCTAAATCTTCTTGGCCTGTATTTCCTTTTTTCATTATGGGACACTACTGTTAAGATAGACCAATATGGGAGGAGAAGTAAAGGTTTACCTATTTTAGTTCTCACATAAAAATTGAAAAAAAGGTAATTTAGTTTTTGTTTAATATTTCTAAAATTGTGATGCTCTTGTGATTTCAAAAGGTAGGTAGGTATTGCCCATCTGTAATATTCATGTAGTATTGATTTTACTCCTTGTAGAATAGTATGTGTGCTGTACCTTTAAGGAGCGTTTCCAAGGACCGCATGTGCATATAAATAGATAGCACATGCTAGCTTCGGTGCCATTTTGAGAGTGCAGCCAGAGTATAAGCATGTATGAGTGTGATAGCTCATTTGTTTGTAAGTTAAAGTTATTAAGCCTCAATCCTGATGTGTTTGTACATAATAAAGCTGCTTGAACAGAACCCACAGATGTTCGTAAGTTTTATCCTGACCAGATGGGCGACATGGTGTCAGATCCAGGATTCCAGAGACTGCTTTTGTGTCAGAATCAGGATTCCAGAGACTGCTTTTCAAAGCTATGAGGTACAGAGTTAACAGTTAAGGTAAACTAAGTCAGCCAAGTACAGAAAAGGGCCAGAAATTAACCAAAGGTAATGAAAACTTGTACAAATTATTTATTTTGTCAAAAAGATAAAACAGAGTATTACAAGGACACAGGATACATTATTAAGCAAGCAAGAGGTACGAAAAGTTTATTATTTTTTTAATTTTTTTTTATTTTAACATTTGTTTATTGGGAAAGTCCAACTTGGAACGAAGCCAATTTTCAGCGGATGCCCGGGCAGAAACGCTCCAGATACATGTCTTTGTAACCATTAATTAAAAATGTAATTTATTTATTAAATGAAATGTTTAAAATTAAGATATTTGATAAAACGATTATCAGAAAAGTACATAAGGGGTTTGGAATTGCCTCAGAATTGTAAAAAGAGCATGTTTAGAGTAAAATGAGCACAAGGAAAGTACAACGGGCATGAAAACAGATAAAACGAGCAAAACGAATATAATAAGTACAAAAAGAGCACATTAAACGTAAATAAAGCAAGGCGACTGCATGTTTTTTGGCAAGGTGCTGTGTTTTGGCATAAACTACTATTTCGCATGGATTGAAGCTATTAAGGGCATAACTAGAGTTATCAAAGTGTGTAAAAGTGCTTACAGTGTATATTTATTACTGTGCATTTATTTCAAAGAGTTTGTGTGCAAAGTGCAACTATTTCGTAAAATGCAGTCAAAATACAGCCATTTTGAAAAGTTTCTTGTGCTGGGCATGACTATTTGCAGAGTGCCACCATTAACAGAGTGTTTCTTGCACTGTACAGAGTTATTTAGGAAAGTACAACCATTTTGGGAAAGTTTCAATGTGCTGTGTACTGTTTAGTCACAAAGTGCAGTTACTTCGAAATGTTTCTTACTCTTTTGCCCAGTTTATTCGCACAGTGCAGTTATTTTGAAATGTTTCTTACACTAAGAGGTGAATTCTTACAGTACAATGATTTCAAAAATTTTCTTTTGCCCAGGAGTCAAAGTTCAGTTATTCAGAGGCGAGGCTTGTTGTGCTATTGGGTATAGTTACAAGTACTGGCATAAATTTCTGCATACTTGCAAAAATCTTCACTAGTGTGTGTTAATATGGCAGAGGCATTTCACAGACCAGGTCCACTTTTATTCAGGTTCATAGGGTCATAGGTAGGTATGAGGCTATCGGCCCTAGGGTCTATACAAGCCTAGCCATAACGATTCCCTGGCTATTGCTTCCACAAATATTTACTTTCCTGGACCCCTGTCTAGCAGGGCTACTGATGTGATTCCCGGGGTGAATTTCCTATCTCCCATCCAATCGGCAAGGTTCCTTTTGAAGAGGGCCATTGATGTGCTCTGCCTGACATGTATGGGCAGCCTATTCCAGAGTATGGGGAGTCTCTGGGTCAGGAACCCACCCCTCCAGCATGTTCTATTCATCATGATGACAAGGTTTTTGAACAGAATATTGCAGAGAACTGGAGAATATTTGAGCAAGAGTACGATATATTCATACAAGCAGCTTATTCTGACAAAGATGCACACGCCAGGGCATTCATTTTACTAAACCTAGCTGGATCAGAGGCCATTGAAAGAGAGCATTAATTTGTGCATTCACCAGCATTATATGAAGAAGAAGGGGAAAACTGTCATGTTGTTGTACAGCTAAATCACGGGAAGACCCTGAATGTTTGAAACACAAATTCAGGGAAATGTGCAACCCCAGACAAATGTTACATTATAGACTCATTTGGTTTACACAATAAATCAAAAGCCAGGAGAAACTTTTGCAGCTTATATTACTGACCTGAGAAACAAAGCTAAAATGTGTAGGTTTGGTGATTTAAAAGATGAGTTAATAAAGGACAGGCTTGTGTGCAGTATTAATAGTGCTGCGGTGAGAAAGATTTTGTTCATGACAGTGATTTAACACTGAGCAAAGCTACTGAGATTTGTTAAATACACGAAGTTACAGAAAGGCACACAAGTATGCTTGCAAGTGATAAGAGCATGGTTTCAGCAAGCTCCAGAGCAAATGTAGAAAGCATGCAACATGTGGCTAGCAGATGCAGGCCTAAGCACATGGCTGCTGTAACCTCTGTGGGTATGGCAAGTAAAGCCCATAGTTTTTCAGCAAGTTCTAAGACTAGTTCAGTGACAAGGATGTACTCAATGCAGTACAAGGGTGAGTCTGCAAAACCCAAATCAAGCTTTATTGTTAACTGTCGCAATTGTGGTGCCAATCATGAGTCTAAAGCAGAAAAGTGCTTAGCATTTGGTTAGCAGTGCCACAAGTGTAACAAATGGAACCGTTTTCAAAAGCAAATCAAGTAAACCTGCAACCCTACTTTTTACTTAGGTGGTGTATCATTAATTGTTGAAAAGGTTGATGCAGTAGATTTTATTGGCAAAGAATGAAATGTTTTGTACTGTTCAGATCAATGGTAAAACCAACAAGCTCAAAGTAGATACTGGTTCAAAGTATAATGTTATGTCAGCAGACACATTTGCTGGTGAGCAAGGTAATGAGGCCAGTTGTGGGAAACTTGTTGCTTATGGAGGTGAAGAAATTCAAACCAAGGGCTCAGTAGTGCTTTCATGTTATTTGACTAGGAACTGCTGCAGCTTACTATTCTATGTAGTCCAAAGACCTGTGCAGTCATTGTTGGTTCTCAGAGACAGTTTGAGAATGAATCTGTTTTCTTTTACCAGAGAAGTTCATCATATAAGCATATGTCCCAGTTCTAGAATCAGTGAAGCTATTTTCTCCGAGTATGCTGATGTTTTTGATGAAAAGTTAAGCAAACCTCCAGCTGTGTATTCTATGGAGTTAGACCCAGAGTTCAGTCCAGTGGTCAGACTACCAAGAAAAGTTCTGATAGCTATGCAGAATAAAGTCAAAGCTCAGTTGGATAAAATGTTGCAGCAAAGTGTGATTTGTCCGTTTACAGAACCTACTGAATGGGTGTCGTCCTTGGTAGCATCCCACAAAAAAAGGCTCAGATGAAATCAGAATATGCATTGACCCAAGAGATTTGAACAAAGCATTAAAAGAGACCACATCTTCCTATGCGCACAGTTGAGGAAGTCACAGCCCTAATACAGAATGCCACTGTTAGTTTTCTGTCTTGGATGCAACATATTGCACAAATTGCGAACGCTCATAATATCAAATGTACCGGACCTCGAACTTCCTATTGTGGGGGGGGTGCATCCCCCACTGCTAAATATATATTCCAACTCCGAGATCGCACTACAGTGAAGAAAGGGCAAATATCCTATTCTTCACTGTACCGTTGTTAGAAAAATGTGTATTTGAACATATATAAAGTGCTAGTTTAAAAGCAAATAGTATGTAATGCATTTTATTCTATTTTACAATATGGCAGTAACAATGATCTTACATGTAATTGCTTGAAGCTTTGGAGCTGCAGTGTGTTTGAACTCTGACCCTGGCAGTAGCCAGCTCAGCAAGCTTATGTTTTTCACTAATGATTATCTGCTGGGTCAGGAAAATGAATGTATAAAGCATTGAAAATCTTTCTTCCTTCCTCTGAGATGGTTGGCCTTGCGAATGTTATCAGAGATAAAGCACAGCTGCTAAAAGTAATGTTGCGAGAAGAACAAAGAAGTGTATTACAAGACTGAACTGACTATTGTATTCGAGCAGGACTGAAACCTTGAAAGAATAACATTTACAGAAAGACATTATAACTGACCAGGTGCTTTGCAAGGCTGTATTATTCTCATGGGAAAACTTTTAAAAAGTATAACATCAGCTATTTCTTATGAATAGAGTATTGTAGACTATAGTGATGTAGGTGCCCTGTAACTGACCACGTCAGTAAAGTGGGCACAGCTTGAATGTATGATTATAAAACATGGACCATTTCCTGTTTCATGTCAGAAAAAACTCTATACTTGTATTGTATGGTATTTTGCCTCCTGGTGTACACTAGTAAGGTTTTTTGCATCTGAGCCTCCTGTGTTGTCCTAATTTGTTTTTATTTAACAGTTTGGTCCTACGTTTGACCGGAAACCCTCGACAGCTACAGATCAGAGTGTACCGGTGGTCGAATACTGCGCAGGAGAAGCTACTGAAATGGTTCTTCTTGAAGCACAAAGACCTCTGACTGAATTGTCATCTTGAGATGCTGACCACTTTTCTGATCTGCGGCCGAAGAGCGGTCTCGAACTGGTTGACCCAAGAGGCTCAGGTAGGAAGATATTTACCTTTTTTCTGTTTTAGATCAGGGACTAGGTTACAGTAAATGTTATTGTCATAGATTTGTTATACAGATCAGGGACAAAAGGAAATTACTGTATATTTTGTCAGAGATCAGGGAAACAGAATAAGGTAGGCAGTTATTCTAGATAAACTGTGTAAGGAACAGAGATACCACATGGTAAAAAGGGTTACATAACATTTTTCTTTTGACATGGGAAATCAGTGCACTAAAAAATCGCGAGATCCGCCCCTAACTGATGACGCAAAGTATATGCAATTACAACGAGCAGATAATGTAAGGTATTATACAAAATGGGTCAATAAATACGAATTTGACGGTAAATTAAATAAAATTTCGTTAGTTAAACTTTTAAAACAGCTTAAATCTGACGCAGAAGGTCAGGCAAAGAAACAACGACAATTAGGCATTCCTCAGGCACATAGGTGGATTGAGGAAGTGAACCGAAGGGAACAGAAAATTAAAAATGCGAAAACATTATTTTTAGACAAAGAGGATAATAATACAGTAATAGCGACGACCCCTCCCCCTCCGCCCCGTCCGATGCCTTTTTTAGGATATGAAGCAGGAGGACAGGCTAGTCCACCTCCACGTTATCCTGAAGTTGCAGGAGCATTAAAACCATTTGTTAGAGGACCTATTGAAACTAGGTCCCGGACACGCAAGACACTTAGGGACGCAGATTTATATCAAATAGGGAGGGACTCACTAGAAGAGAGTGAAGAAATCTGTCCACTAATCGAGGTACCGAATCCTCAGGCAGGGCAGGAAGGGCAGGACCCAACTCTCCTAGTATATAGACCATGGATGCTGGAAGACATTCGAAAAGCTACAGAGGGAATCCCTCACCCTAAAATTAATCATAAAAAGTTTATACAAGATTTACAAGGTATGAGACTAAGTTACCACTTGAATGGGGAAGAAGTAGAAAGGGTAGTTAGACAGATTGTGGGTCCAGACTGGCATATGATTTGTGGCACCTGGAACTCTCGTAACGAAGAGCTTAAACCACTCCCCCATAGTGACGCAGAATTAGACAACAGAGTGAAAGGTCTTACAGACCGAATTTCTGAAAAATGGAAACCTAGAGCAGATTTGACTTGCATTAACCAATGCATACAACAAGATAATGAAACTGTAGATGCGTACTATGGTAGATTATTGGAATGTTTCAATAACCATAGTGGCATGACTATTCCTGAAAGTCAGACGAATGATAGCTCATATGAACAGCAACTGAAAAATGCATTTTTGAAAGGTTGCATTGCACCTATCAGTAGCTTTATTACAAAGCATATGATAGATCACGAACAAGCAGGCTACAAGCCTTACTTGAGTATGCTAGACATGCCGAAAGACACTTTAATAGTAAAAAGAAAAAGAAAACACAGGTCTTCACAGCTGAAGACGGAGCAGAAGTCTTTGTAGTACAGTCGAGTAAAAAGGGTAAGAAAAATACCCAGGGTAATAAACAATCTGACAAAAGGTCAGAGGATTTTGGAGAAAGAAAAAAGAAAGGTGAGTGCTTTAAGTGCGGTAAGAAAGGACATTTAGCAAGGGATTGCAGGCTAAATAAAAAGGCGACTACAGAAGATAAAGATAAAGGTGATGAGGACTGACTATATGATAGTGATGACAATCAAAAATCATCAGGAAAGGCTGACAAACAAAGGACAAATGTAAATTTAGTAGAAGGAACAGAGGAAGTGCAAGTAGATGTAGAGGATGAAGAAAGTGAAGTTTTAGACGTAGCATTATTGAGCTTGGAGCTCTATTTGGCAGACACAAAACCGGAAGTTACACTTCTGGTGGAAGGTAGGGAAGTGAAATTCTTGTGTGACTCAGGAGCGTCACGAACTTTGATACATCCTTCAAAGTTACCAGAACACTCTGAATCACCTGACTATATATTAGTGAAAGCAGCAAATGGACAGCTATATAGGGAGCCACTCTCCCATGATATAGCAATAACTGACCCTGTTTCAGGTATGACTCAGAAAAGTAAAATTGTAGTTTCTGCAAAATGTCCAGTAAACTTACTGGGAAGAGACCTTATGCAGATATTTGGCATAGCAGTAGTTCCTACTATGCAAGGTATGGAAGCACAAAGACAAATGGACACTTTTGTAGTGCGATCGGAGGGTGAAACCTTTTATTGGTACAGCCAGGATCTAGTTACGACTGGTCCAGGGGCAGTAACTGAGGAACTGATGAATGTAGCCATCAGTAAGGTCCCCTCCCTTGACTCTGACCAACAGCATTTGTTACATTGTACTCTATACTACTGTAGTATGCCAGGACCAGATAGAGAATATGAGCAAGAATTGTTCAAAAATCCTGCTAACAGATTAGTATTACGAACCTTATATTGGGATACTGAGGGAAACAGTGTAGTAAGCTGTTCACTACCTCAGGAATTCATGACACTGTACAAATCTAATAGACTGCCACATGTCAGCTTGACAAAGAGCAAAGATGTGAGATGGGCAGATTTAGGAGAAAAAGTAACAAAATGGGAAAAACAAACTGATTTAGAATTATCAGAACAGGGAGTACAAAAACAGAAGTTGAATTGGCTAACACAAACACTTCCAGCTGTACACTTACAAACTAGTGAAGACAGCTGATTAGCATTCTTATTAGAAGAAGAAGAAAAAGCCCTGTGTGACATACCAAACATTCTTTGGTCAACAGGTAAATCAGATGCAGGACTTATTCGAACAGCAGGACCAGTAACCATTACACCAAAATCAGCATTTAGACCACAAAAAAGACAATACCCCTTGAGGAAGGATGCAGAGCAGGGAATCAAGCCTATAATAGCAGCATTACTCAAGGAAGGAGTACTGGTAGAATCTCTAGATTCACCATGTAATACCCCTCTATTTCCTGTTAAAAAAGCAAACGGGGAATGGCAGATGGTACAGGATTTACAAGCCGTAAACAATGCAATAATACCCAGAGCACCTACGGTGCCAGACCCACACACTTTGTTGAACGATTTGAAGCCACAACAAAAATATTTTACTGTGGTAGATATCAGCAATGCTTTCTTTTCAATACCTATACATCCTGATAGCCAGTATTGGTTTGCATTTACATTTCAGGGTGAAAGGTATACCTATACTCGGCTACCACAGGGATATTGTGAGAGTCCAACGATATTTGCACAAGAAATGGCTAGCAACCTGGCAGGATTTACTCCACCAGGAGGTAGTCAGATTCTACTTTATGTAGATGACATCTTGCTAGCAGCCCCCACCCAGCGGCTATGCAGGGAAGATACTATAGCATTACTGAAATTTCTAGCAGCACAAGGACACAAAGTAAACAAAAGTAAATTACAACTTTGGAGAAAACAGGTTAGATACCTAGGATATGTAATATCCAATGAAGGTAGAATATTAGACGAAGACAGAAAAACAGCGATTTTACAGGCACCCAAACCAGCAACCAAGAAGGAAATGATGTCCTTCCTGGGAACGACTAATTTTTGTCGAAGTTGGATACCAAACTATGCTTTAGAATCTACTCCATTGGCTGATTTAATATATAAAACACCAATGGCAGCACAAGATGTATTACAATGGACACCTGAAGCAGAAACAGCTTTCTGCAGACTAAAACAATTGATAGCTTCATCATTAGTTTTAGGACTTCCAAATTACCACAAAAGATTTTTTCAAACCGTAGATTGTAAACAGGGATACATGACGTCAGTTCTACCGCAACAGCATGGAAGTAAGCAACGCCCCATAGCTTACTATTCATCACAGTTAGATCCAGTGGCACGATCATTGCCACACTGTGTACAAGCAGTAGTCGCAGCTACAATGGCAGTACAGGCTTCGGCCTTGGTGGTGTTATTCCACCCTCTCACATTGAGAGTGCCTCATGCAGTTGCGATAATTTTACTGCAAGAAAAAATAGCATATCTATCTCCTGCAAGACATCTTTCTTGTATGACCATACTGCTGAGCCAACCTCATATGGTAATTGAACGTTGTACAACATTAAATCCATCAACGTTACTTCCATCTCCTGTGGATGGCACACCACACAGTTGCCTGCAGGAAATTGAGCAAATAACTTTGCCCAGACAGGACCTCACTGATATGCCCTTGGATGATGCTGAGGTGACATTTTATGTGGACGGTTCATGCAGGAAGGGTCCTACAGGGAAAAATCTAGTAGGGTATGCAGTAGTCACAGATACAGAGATTTTAGAAGCCCAACCCTTATAGCATAACCTGTCTGCTCAAGCAGCAGAATTGATAGCCTTAACACAAGCTTGCACTCTAGCGAAAGACAAATGTGTGAACATATATAATGACAGTCAGTATGCTTTCTCTACAGTGCATGTTTTTGCGCAGCAATGGAAAAATAGGGGAATGATAACATCTACTGGCAAACCAATTAATCATGCGCAACTAATTTTGAACTTATTAGATTCTATTCAGTTACCTACCAAAGTAGCTATTTGTAAATGTGTAGCTCATACAAAACAACAAGATTCGATTTCAAAAGGTAATGCACGAGCTGATGCAGCTGCAAAGCAAGCAGCCTCAGACTCAGAAACTTTACGTTTGAATGAGGAATTACAACCCTCTGAGATTTTAGATTTAGAAATGTTGAAAACAATGCAGACATTAACTACAAGTGCTGAGAAACAGAAATGGGAGAGACGAGGTGCAATCCTCGAAAATGGACTGTACATCTCCAAAGAGAGAAAGCCAATATTGCCGTCTAATTTATTTAGATATGCAGCTTTGTTGAGCCATGGGCAGAGCCATGTCTCAACAGGGGGGATGGTACAGTTAGTAAATCGAATATTCCAAACATATGGATTCACGAACTTTACACAAAAATTTTGTGCAGCATGTCATATTTGTAACAAACATCATGCACAAGGAGCATTCAAACCCAAGCAAGGGAGTTTTCCTATACCACCATATCCGTTCCATACTATCTGTATGGATTTCATAGAACTGAGCAAGTGTGAAGGGAAAAAATACTGTTTAGTGATTATAGACATGTTTTCTAAATGGGTAGAGGCTTTTCCTACTAAAAATCCGGATGCAGCAACAGTAGCAAAAGCCTTAATAAAAGAAATAATTCCTAGATTTGGCATACCACAAAGAATTTATAGTGACAATGGGACACACTTTGTCAACCAGACGATTCAACAACTTGGGAGATTCTTTGGGATCTCCTTGAAGAATCATTGTGCTTACCACCCACAGTCTGCAGGACTGGTGGAAAGGTACAATGGAATTTTGAAAAGCAAGTTGAGAAAGTTAATAAATGAAACACAGAAGAATTGGATTTGCTGTTTGCCTTTGGCACTGCTGAGCATGAGAACAGTTCCAAATGTAAAGGGTTTGACCCCCTTTGAAGTGATATTTGGAAGGGCATATTATGTGCCACAGTGGAAAGCTCTCATGCCTGCAGAGCTAGAGGCTGACAGTTCATTAGCTAGTCACATGAAGAAATTGTTACCAAATAAAACTGTTTTGCAGTTGAACTCTTTTTCAGATAAAGAACAAACCAGACCAGAAGCGGTGCTGACCCCTGGGTCCTGGGTGTGGCTGAAGGTCATAAAGAAGAAAAACTGGACAAGTCCGAAGTGGGAAGGTCCGTACCAGGTACTGTTGGCAACGCCTACTGCGGTCAAAGTTGCTGAGAGGTCGTCCTGGGTCCACCTGACGCACTGTAAACCGGTAAAGAATTTTCAGCTTGATAAACATTTTGTGACTGATACACAACAAAGGCAGGATGGCCAAGAGCAAAATGAGTAAAAATACAAACCAACCCCGAAGATATTGTTTAACCATCTTGCTAACTATACATCTATTGACTATGATTGTGGTGACTTTCCTTTTGTTGTGGTTTTTCCTGCATATAACCGTACAAATGAAAGTGGAGAAACGTGATGAACTGTCTATAGACTGGCATCCAAACTTTAACACATACCTAGCTATGAAGCGTGTATATGTAGAGACTATGAACGTTTCAAACTGCTGGGTTTGTACTGCTATACCAACAGCATATGGAGGACTGTTGATGTCCGCTGTCCCCTTGGGGATAAATGAGACTTGGGAGAATTTACTTTTTGATACAGGTTCTGTGAGATCACAGGACAAGATTGCATTGTATTTGCCTATTACACAGAGAGGAATTGTTTGTTTCTACAAAAATGATACACTCCAAGTAGGTTGGAGTAATTGTAACATAACTGTATCTTATAAATGCCATATTAAGACTAAAGATACAACTACTAGCTGTAGCACAAATTATGATTCAGTTTTGAGCTTAATGAAAACAACAATAAGAGATGTGCAGAAAAATCCTGAGTTGCATAAACAATTGTCTGTTATAGACAAAAAAATGTTTCATTCAGAGTTAACCCGCATCAGTACTAAAGTAGAAAACTGCTATTTTGTTTGTGGGAAAAAAGCATACAAATGGCTACCTGAGAATTGGTCCGGCAGTTGTTTTTTGGGTTATCTGGTTCCAGCTATAAGGCATACTGCAGAATTACCTCTAGGTAAGATACGGAATGTAAGAGATGTAGCTCGAAAACCTGGGAATTCAGTTGAAAAACCTGCAAATCCAGTGGGTAAAATCGAAGCTGGCTGGAAGGATCATCCATCCGTGAAAGATAAAGAAAAATTGACTCATATGGACTTGAGTGACAGTGTTATATCCTGGGCTGGAATATTTCCAGCCTATGGAGCAGTCAAATCAATCTGGGAGCTGAGAAAATTGTCAAAGCTTCTCGAAGTAATGAGTAATGCAACTTTTTCCACTCTCGAACTTGTGACTGATGAACTGAATGCAATGAGAACTGTTGTGCTACAAAATCGAATGGCTCTTGACTTCACCCTAGCGGCGAGAGGTGGTACGTGCACGCTTATCAAAGAAGAATGCTGTGCGTTCATACCAGACATTCGACATGAGATCAATGATCATCTAGAGGTAATACAGCAGGTATCGGCCATGACTGAACCAGGCCCAAACCCACTGATGAACTTTTTCCAGAGTCTATTTGGAGGGTGGGGTTCAATCCTAATGAATATTTTGATTGCTATCTGTGTTGTTCTGCTCTTATTAGGAGCATGTGTCTGTTGTGGGATTCCCTGTATGAAAAGACTAGTCAGAGAATTTGTTGATATATCTGTAACTGAGACTTTGTACCAAGACATTGAATTGGATCTATTGGTTCCAAATGAAATTCTTTCTGAAATATAAACCAAATGACTTGCCTAGTTAAAAGTCCTTAAAGGAGAAGGCTAGGGAACAATATGATATTGTTTATGTTTCTGAATAGAATAAAAAGTATTAAAAGGGAGGAAAATGTTAGAAAAATGTGTATTTGAACATATATAAAGTGCTAGTTTAAAAGCAAATAGTATGTAATGCATTTTATTCTATTTTACAATATGGCAGTAAGAATGATCTTACATGTAATTGCTTGAAGCTTTGGAGCTGCAGTGTGTTTGAACTCTGACCCTGGCAGTAGCCAGCTCAGCAAGCTTATGTTTTTCACTAATGATTATCTGCTGGGTCAGGAAAATGAATGTATAAAGCATTGAAAATCTTTTTTCCTTCCTCTGAGATGGTTGGCCTTGCGAATGTTATCAGAGATAAAGCACAGCTGCTAAAAGTAATGTTGCGAGAAGAACAAAGAAGTGTATTACAAGACTGAACTGACTATTGTATTCGAGCAGGACTGAAACCTTGAAAGAATAACATTTACAGAAAGACATTATAACTGACCAGGTGCTTTGCAAGGCTGTATTATTCTCATGGGAAACTTTTAAAAAGTATAACATCAGCTATTTCTTATGAATAGAATATTGTAGACTATAGTGATGTAGGTGCCCTGTAACTGACCACGTCAGTAAAGTGGGCACAGCTTGAATGTATGATTATAAAACATGGACCATTTCCTGTATCATGCCAGACAAAACTCTATACTTGTATTGTATGGTATTTTGCCTCCTGGTGTACACTAGTAAAGTTTTTTGCATCTGAGCCTCCTGTGTTGTCCTAATTTATTTTTATTTAACAACCGTGATCACAGAAAAAGCACTTTGAGGTCTGGTACATTCGATATTATGAACGTTCGCAATTTGTGCAATTCGCTCATATGATATAGACCCTCTTCTTAGTGGGTTAACTATTATAATCTCATTAAGAAGTGACACGGCTAAGCTTCTCAAAAGTCCTTCAGTCCATAGGCTAAGTTGGAATGAATGAATTTATGAATAACACACATCGGTTGCATTTACCATATGCTTGTTCATTTTTTTTGTTATCCTCTTTAAATATAAAACACTTAATAGCCTTTCTCTAAAACAGCTATCTTAGTATGAAAATGGCCAGAGATACAAATGGCCGCATTCACAACATGTCCTGTAAAACACTAAACATGTTCAAATAGGTTAAGTTAAACCTGGGTATCTGAATCATCATCAT
This sequence comes from Protopterus annectens, assembly GCF_019279795.1. Taxonomy (NCBI): domain Eukaryota; kingdom Metazoa; phylum Chordata; order Ceratodontiformes; family Protopteridae; genus Protopterus; species Protopterus annectens. The sequence continues at coordinate 1,548,740,730 of NC_056726.1, forward strand.
CACATTACTAGCATCATCACCATCATCACTAGCTTGTTTTTCAAAAAAAATATGATGAAATGGTCTGCCAATCAATGAAGATTGAGTTCTGGTTCTATCAGGAATTCATTGTGAGCTGAACTCCCCAATAGTAAAATTGCTGTTCACTTTTTTTTAATAGAAAATCACTATTACCAGACATTCTAGGTGCACACTAGCAACAATTCTTTTGTTTTGTGAGATATCTCTCTTTTGTGTTTAGTATGTATAAGTTTGTGGGTGAGGAATCCCCTCAATATGGGGATTTAGTGGGACACCTATTTTTAATTTTATTCAGTGGATTAAGTCTTGATATATTTAACTGTTTTCCTGATTGTATTTCTTAGTTTGTCTCTGGACTCACCCTTCTGCAAGGTAGTCAGACATATGATTAATTGTATTCTTGTCTGCTACATTATTAAATATCATCATCATCATCATCACCACCATCATCCTACTCAGCATTTGTCCTTTTAATTTACATATCTTTATTGGTGCTGGTGCATGCTGTTATAATGAAAAAGTATCTGTACTACTCTCTTTCATATAGAATCTTGAACTAATATACCACCCTTCTTTATACAGCAGCACACTTAAAAAATCATTTCTTTGTCTGACCTATAAATCTTACATGCCAAGTGTCAGCTGTTTTTCAGTCATAATATATAGGAATATACTCAGTTATGTTTCTTCACCCTTCTTTAAAATGTATGCTTTCAATAAATTTCTTTTTCACAGCACATTGTCTCACTATTTGTTTTCATGATAAAGCACATTTTCAGGAACTCATTTCACAAAAGATTACAGAGATGTGAAGGGGTAAAATCACTTAACTTAGCAGAGCCATTCAGTAGGAGCTAACTCACACTGAGTCAAACTTAATTTTTTAGTTTATGCTGTCACTCACAACAGTAAAATATTCTTAATGATACATGCTGTCTGTGATGCAACTAAACCATCATTGTCTAGAATAATTACTATAAATAATGATTTTACATAATCACAAAAGTCATTTATGACGGTATGACCCTGACCTTGAGTAGCATCTTACCCTCACCAAGAATGATGCCACAATATGAAGACAAGATGATCAATTTCAACAATTGGCTTAAGTATTGGTGTCATTCAAAGGGGATCCAATGCCTGTCAGCCTAGGATGACATGCTCGACAAGCCACGATGCTTCGCTAGGGACGGCTTGCCCCTGTCACTCCTGGGCTTTCGGATATTGGCAAAGGCTCTTGCTACCCCCATAGTACCTTTTTTAGGCAAGGCTCAAAAGACAAACCCACCTCCATAGGTATCACAAGGGATAAAAATACTAAGAGTAATGCTACTCAACGCCAGAAGTCTAAACTTCAAGATGCATGCACTCAAAACTCTTCTTAGCATGGAGAACATCGATATTTGTGCAGTAACAGAAACCTGGTTTAAGGCTCCCGAGAGCATCTCAGCACTACCAGGTTATACCTCATACCATGCTTTTTGGCCCCAGAACTTAGACCGAACCACAAAAGGAGGGGGAGTATAAATATTTGTCAAAGATACCCACACCTCCAGGTTGGTGGCACAGCACGAAACATCAGAGACTATCCATGTGCAACTAACAGTGGGTAAAACTGCCATCCAGTTTATAGCCTGCTACAGACCACCCTCCCAAACCCAGGAACCCCACTCAGCCTTCCTGAGAACACTGGAAAATATGAAGGTCTCTCCAAACACCATTACATTGGGTGACTTCAACTACCCAAACATAGCCTGGGAGCATTACTCTAGCTCCAACACCCTAGCCCAAAGGTTCCTAGAATTTATAAACTCAAATGCTATGGAACAACTTGTTACCACTCCCACAAGAGGGGAAAACATACTGGACCTGAACATCACCAACATGGGTCTCTATGCTCCAGAACAGAAGTGTATCCCTCACTGGTAAGATCAGACCATAAACTAATCTCACTGGATATTCACATCCTGACCCCACCTCCTGCCCAGAAAACCACAGTAAAAAACTTCTCTAAAGCAAATTTCACACTCCTCAAAACCGAGGTGGAATCCTTCAAAGCCCCCGGGCCTGTGGAAAATACGGCCCAGACCACAGAATCCTTTATAAATGCATTCTATGAACACCTTCAGGAATGCATGGATCATGCAATCCCAAATAAAACCAAGACCCAATCCTCCAAAGGCAGACGTCCTGTCTGGTGGACCCCAGCCATAAACAAACTATACAATAGAAGGAGGAAGCTACTAAATGATAGAGCAAAATCCCAAAAAGGGAAGGCATCTCTGATCAGTATTAGCAAAAACTACGGGCACTCATAAAATCGTCTAAGGCCAGCTTCGAGAGAAAAATTGCACAGGACACTAAGGATAATCACAAGGCTTTCTTTAGTTATGTTAGGAACCTGGGTGGGAATTCCCAGATATGCTCAGAATTAGTCCAAAATGGCAAAAAATACACCAAACCCACAGACATTGCCAACATCCTAACTGACAGGTTCAGCACAACCCCCCCCCCCAAAAGAGCAAATATCTATCCCAGCAGAGTGCTGCCCCCCTGACATCTCAGATGCCCAGGTAAGAGCCGCTCTCCAAAGCAAAAACACAGCATCAATGGGACTAGACGGTGTCGGGCTCCCTACATGAACTCCAAGAAGAGCTAAACCCAAACATAAAACTACTGTTCAATCTCAGCCTTATTACAGGATATGTACCCAAAGAGTGGCATACAGCAACAGTGGTCCCTCTCCACAAAGGTGGTGCCTCAACGGATCCTGGAAACTATCGCCCCATAAGGCTGACTACCTTGGTCTGCAAAGCTATGGAAAGGATCATAATGGACCTCATAAATAAAGATATTGGGGACCTACAGACACTGGATCCTACCCAGTTTGGCTTTGTTAAGGGCAGATCCTGCCTCTTAAACCTGGTTGATTTCTTTGAAACAGTCACCAAGGTCATTGATGAGGGGAAGGTGGTCCACACAGCCTACTTGGACCTCGCAAAAGCTTTCGATACAATACCCCACTCGGACATTATAGATAAGCTCACCAGCTTAAATATAAACCCCTATGTCACTAGATGGGTTGCAAACTGGCTCAAGGACAGAACCCACATGGTTAGAATTGCTGGAGCCATGTCAGACTCCAAACCAGTTACAAGTGACGTCCCACAAGGCTCAGTCCTGGGATATCTCTTGTTCGGTATATATTTCTTGGCAGTACAGGCCAACACGGAAGGACTGTGGCTGACCAAGTTCGCAGATGACTGCAAACTGGGCGCCATAATCGACTCTCCAGCCGACACAAGCATCCTCTAAAAGGGCCTCATAGAAACAGACAACTGGTGCCAGAGCCATGGCCTCAAGCTAAATGCCAAAAAGTGTATAGTCATCCCCTTTGCAAAAACAAAGTGCCCACAAATTACCACATAGGTAGTAATCCATTAAGTACAGAAGAAGTAATTAGGGACCTGGGGACCCAAGTTGATAGCAGTCTCTCATTTGACAACCACGTGGCCAAAGTGGTTAGAAAAACATTTTATATAGCCCACCTAATCATGAAGGGATTCACATCTAGATCAGGGGAGGTCATCGTGCCTCTTTACTCATCCCTCATCAGGCCCATAATTGAGTACAATGCCCCTTTTGGGATGTATCTTACCAGACACCTGCAGCAACTGGAAAGACTCCAAAAGTACCTCACCAAGAGGATCAAAGGCTCAAACAGATGCCATATGCTGCCTGGTTAAAGAAACTCCAGCTCTACTCAGTGGCATACCGCCTGTTCAGGGGCGATCTGTGCCTGACGTATAAAGCCATGTCCAACCCGGAATTAATGGACATGCTGCACCTCAGAAAATCCAAATCTCATCGAGCTCGAGAGACTTGAACCTCAGCACTGAAATAAATAGGACATGCTGGAGGGACAGATTCATAACCCAGAGGCTCCCTTCACTCTGGAATAAAATCCCAGTCCAGGTTAGGCAGAGTCCCTCATTGACTCTCTTCAAGAGGAATCTTGATGAGTGGATGGGAGATCGTAGGTTTAACCCGGGTATCACTTCTGTGTCACTTTTAGACAGAGGCACAGTATACTAACCTCGAAAAAGGGCATAGCAAAATTAATTTAAAATGGGTGGCGAAAGCCAAACACATTCTGGCTAGGCTTATAAATGCCCTAGGGCAGATAGCCTAGTATGAACCTATGAACCTATGAACCTATTTATAATATATGCCACATCCAAATAGCATTTAATTTGCTTTACAATACTTTAATTTGTATTCCTATATAAATAGAAAAGTCTGCTTCCAACAAACTTTGCCTGATGCAAAAAAAATCATTTACAGTTGAAGAATATATTTTAGATAAATTTTATAATAGTTCACATTTTTTACTTCAAGCTGTTAATAGTAATGTCTTTCGGCTTTTTCTGGTTAGAGGTTGCCACAGTGGAACTCTGGTCTGCTGATGATTGGCAGTGGATTTTTAGGGTGCTGATTTACCAGCCTGATGCCCAACCTTCAAGGAAGGCACACACATTCACACTTGCACCTACCTGTATGTCTTTAATGTCACTCAACCATGGGGAAGACATGCAGACTCCACACAGTAGGCGCTCCAGCCAGGAATTGAACAGGCGAATCTCTTGCTGTGAGGCGACAACTCTAACCACCGCACCGCAGCGGCCCTTACTTCCATTTTTTAATTCATGATACTTCTACTCATTAACTACATTCTCATATGATATTCAAAAATTCCTTTGATAAAACTAGATGCTGCATCAACGGCTCCCTTCTGTATATCGAACCAGCATTTAGTATTCTTTCAGATTTGCTCTGCTTATTTATTAACTACATTTTTCCTTGGTACTGCTATAATAAGATCAGTTTTCATTAATCTTCATAATTTCATTTTCATGTGGTCAAGCAAAGCAACTGACAACTTGATAGCCTTGAAGAACAAAAATAAAGATTGTACCCGCAAGCCTTCTTTTTCCCATTTTTATATATGTAGTTAAACATAGATAAAACTACAAGTATGGTAAGGAGCATAATGAAAACAATATAGGGACCAAGGGATAAACACTCCGTTGTGAGAATAATAAAAACGAACGTATAAAGAATAGTAATATCACAGCAGAATGACCAGGCAGGAAGAATCCTTCAGTAAAAAAATAATAGAACGTAGTATTTATTTCAGCAAACAAAAGGTAAGCGCTTTCGCAATCAAGCTTCATCAGAACTATACAAGTACTGAAAAAACACTCTAAACACACAAGAAAAACCAACATCCAATAGAAGAAATGCATCAGTTAAGAATTAATCAGTGTTAAAAGGAAACACATCATAACACATCACAACCACGAGCATTAATAATAATCCATGACAGTGCATCCTTACATTCTACGTAAAAAACATGATGTAATTAAAATGAGAACACCAAAACAAAAATAAATAATATATAAATGTCTCAATAAAAAAAATATATATAGACAACAAGGTTATACAATCATAAAAAAACATGTTTACTATAAAACACAATCATTTCTGAAGTCTTCTTTTCTTCAGTAAGGGCTTAATAGAGGCCCTTTCATTTAAGCCTCTCCCCCGTCTGCTCGAAGCATGATAATCCAGTGTGTTTCCCTATATTCTGTATGGCTAACAATATTACCCTCCCTAACACTGGGGGAAATAGTCTCTATTACCCTGAAGTTAAACGTATGTGTTCCCCCAACATCTATAACATGTTTGGAGAGTGCATTTTGTTCTGATCTCTTCTTGATGTAATAAATATGTTCTCTCATCCTATCACACAAAACCCTGTTGGTCTTGCTGACATAGAATGAGTTGCAGACAACACACTCTGCTTAATAAACTACGTTAGATATTACACAATTCACATGAGCATAAAAATTAAACTCTCTACGTAGATCAGGGTGATAAAAAGTGCTAGAGGTGTTGATAAAGGAGCAAAAATTACAATTGCCACATGGTAAAGTAATGCCCGGAGCAGTCTCCATCATACTAGACCCCTCTATCATAACAGAGTAGCCTCTTCAGGTTCTTTCTATTCTTAAATAAGAACCTGGGTTTGTCACCAACAATCTCACCAATGCCCTCATCAACCTATAAGATGGACCAATGCTGTGCAAACAAGTTAGTGACCTCTCTATGGTCACTAGTATAAAAAAGGGGAATTCTGACACCACCTTTATCAAAATTAGGTGCACTACCATCATGCACACTAGTCTCAACTGGTGGTCCAAAATAAGGGCTTGCTTTAGTTGTTCTTAACCTGTCTAGATCATTCCACTGTTGATTAATCGCATCATGTCCATACCCCCTTGTCAGTAACCTCTCTTCTAGATTATTTATCTCTTCCAAAAATCCTCCAAAGTAGGATTCAATCTGGAGGCCCTCATCCCTTGTCCCTTAATTAAATTCTGAAAGATGTATCCTGGGTGCATACTGGACCTGAACAGAAAAGCATTCATCTGACATGTTTTTCGATGAATACCAGTATTAATGGCACACTTGTGTAATTTATCTACAAAAAGATCTAAGAATTCAATGCGTGCGTATGACCAGTTGAAGGTAAACTTCAAACAACTGGTCAAACCATTCATCATCCGGTGAAACCCCTTTAGATCTTCCAGACTACCTTTCCACAACAGAAACAAATCATCGACAAAACATCGATAGAATAGAACATACGCTCTGTATTCCTCTCTTTCAAATAAAATGGTATTTTCCCAGTGTGCAAGGAACATATTGGCGTAGCTATTGGCACATGAAGTGCCCATAGCTATGCCATGCTTCTGAATGTACATTTCACCATCAAAGGTGAAGGCACTATTCTCAAGGACAATCTCCAAAAGATAACAAATCAAATCCACCTGTACCAAGGTTAAATCACTGTGAAGCAAGAGGTATTCATGGCCATACTGTATCCCTAAATCATTGTGGATCATTGTAAACAGGGACTGTACATCAAAGGTTACAAAAATAACATCTTCAAGGTCAAGAACACCTTTTGGACATTCATAAAGATCTAACAAGAACTGTTTTGAGTCCCTTAAGACCACTTTATTTAAACTAATAACTGGTCTCAGAAACCTCTCAACATAAAGTGACAATGGTTCTGTGACCCATCCCCCACCTGCTACAATGGGCCTCATTGGTGGATCAGATGGGTGTTTATGTATTTTCGGCAAACCCTGTATAAGTGGTATCAGGGGGTTAGTGACTTTTAGAAAAGTGAATACTTCTTCAGTGATAAGATGACCAGAGAAAACGTCAAATAAACTGTTGAACACAGATGAAATAATCCTGTGTACATCCTCAATTGTGATCCTGCTATAATAACTACAGTCACCAGGCATAGGTTCATAGGTTCATAGGTTTATACTAGGCTATCTGCCCTAAGGCATTTATAAGCCTAGCCCAAATTATTGTGGCTTACGCCACCCCTTATATGAAAAAATACTGTGCCCATTAGTTTGTTGTGCCTCTGTCCAGCAGTGACACAGAGATGATTCCTGGGGTAAACCTACGATCTCCCATCCACAGGTCTAGATTTCTCTTGAACAGAGTCAGCGAGGTGCTCTGCCTCACATGGACCGGGATTTTATTCCACAGCATAGGGAGTCTCTGAGTGATAAATCTATCCCTCCAGCATGTCCTATTTATATCCGTGCTAAGGTTTAAGTCGCTTGCTCTAGTGGTTTTGGTGGATTTGGATTTTTTGAGGTGGAGCATGTTCATTAATTCCGGGTTGGACATGGCCTTGTATGTCAGGCACATGTCACCTCTGAGCAGACGGTATGCGATGGAATAGAGCTGGAGTTTCTTCAATCTGGCAGCATATGACAGATTTTGGAGTCCCTTTATCCTTTTGGTGAGGAACTTTGGGGTCTCTCCAATTGCTGCAGATGTCGGGTGAGATACATCCCGAATGGGGCATTGTACTCATCATTGGTCTGATAAGTGAAGAGTACAGGAACAATGACCTCACTAGATCTGGATGTGAATCCTTCATGATCAGGTGGGCAATGTAGGGGTCTTTCTAACCACTTTAGCAATGTGAGTGTCAAAGAAAGGCCACTGTCAACCTGGGTCCCCAGGTCCCTGATAACCTCTTCTGTGCTTAGTGGATTGCCACCTATATGGTAGCTTGGGGTTACCTTGTTTTTCCCGAAGGGTATGACTATACATTTTTTGGCGTTTAACTTCAGGCCATGGCACTGGCACCAGCTATCTGTTTCCGTGAGTCCCTTCTGAAGGATATCCGTGTCCGATGCACTTTCCACTATGGCGCCAGTTTGCAGTCGTCTGCAAACTTTGTCAGCCAAAGTCCTCCCATGTTGGCCTGTACTTCTGAGAAGTAGATGCCAAACAATAGGGGCCAAGGACCGAGCCCTGTGGGACACCACTTGTGACCGCTTGGAGTCTGACACAGCGCCAGCAACTCTAACCCTGTGGGTTCTGTCCTTAAGCCAGTTTGCAACCCATCTTGTGACATATGGGTTTACATTTAAGCTGGTAAGTTTTTCTACAATACCCGAGTGGGGTATTGTGTCTAAAGCCTTTGCAAGGTCAAGGTAGGCTGTATGGACTGCCTTTCCTCATCAATGGCCTTGGTGACTGTTTCAAGAAGTCGACCAAGTTCAAAAGGCATGATCTTCCCTTGACAAAGCCAAACTGGGTCGGGTCCAATGTCTGCAAGTCCCCTATATCTTTGTTTATGAGCTCCATTATGATCCTCTCCATAGCTTTGCAGACTAGACTTGTTAAGCTTATGGGGCGGTAATTACCAGGCAGCCTTTGTGGAGTGGGACCACAGTTGCATCGCCACTCCTTGGGCACATATCCTGTGGTAAGGCTGAGATTAAACAGCTGCCTTATGTGCGGGTTTAATTCCTCATTTAGCTCATGTAGCACACAGCCGGGGACACTATCCGGTCCCATTGATGCTGTGTTTTAGCTTTAGAGAGAGCAGCTTTCACCTGTAGCATTTGAGATGTCCGGGAGGCTACACTCGGCTGGGATAGTTATCTCTCCTTTAGGGGAAGAGGGGGTGAAGTTTGCACTGAACCTGTCTGCCAGTATGTTGGCAATGTCTGTGGGTTCAGTGATTTTGTATCATTTTGGACTAATTCTGAGCATATCTGGGAGTTTCCACCCAGGTTCCTAACATAGCTGAAAAAGGCCTTATGATTGTCCTTTGAATCCATGGCAATTTTTCTCTCAAAATTGGCCTTAGTTGATTTTATGAGTGCTCGTATTTTTTACTAATAATGAGCAGGGGTGACTTCCCTTTTATGGATTTTGTTCTATCATGTAATAGCTTTCTCCTCTTATTGTAAAGTTTGTTAATGGCTGGGGTCCACCAGACTGGACGCTTGCCCTTGTGGAAAGAGTCTTGGTTTTATTTGGGATTGCCTGATCCATGCAGTCCTGGAGGTGTTCATAGAAGGCATTTGTAAGGGCTTCCCAGTTTGGTTGTGGTTTCCTCTGGCTCAGGGGCCTTGAAGGATACCACACCAGTCTTGAGTAGTGTGAAGTTTGCTTTAGAGAAGTTCTTCACTATGGTCTTTTTGCTTGGGGTGGGGGCGGATGTGGATTTCCAGTGAGATTAGTTTATGATCAGATCTCACCAATGAGGGATATACCGTGTGGGAGCATTTTGTCCCCATGTTTGTGACAATGAGATCTAGTATATTTTCTCCTCTCGTGGAACAGTGACTAGCTGTTCCATGGCATTTGAATTTATGAACCCAGGAACCATTGGGCTAGAAAGTTAGGGCTTGAGTAATGTTCCCAGTCTATATTCGGTAGTTGAAGTCACCCAATATGATGGTGTTTGGAGATACATTTATACCCTCCAGTGTCTTCAGGAAGGCTGTGTGGGGTTCCTGAGTTTCTGTGAGTGGCCTGTAGCATGCTACAATTTGTAGAGCAGTTTTGCCTATGGTTAGTTGCATCTGGTTGGTTTCCGAAGCTTGTGTTGCCACCAACCTGAGGTGTGAGTATCCTTGCGAATATGGATACACCCTCCTTTTGTAGTGTGGTCCGGTTTTGGGGCCGAACGCATGATATGAGGTAAACCTAATAGTGCCGGGCTCTCTCAGGAGCCTTGAACCAGGTTTCAGTTACAGCACAGACATCGATGTTCTCCATACTGAGAAGGGCCGAAAAGGCATTTTGAGATTTAGACTTCTGGCATTGAGCAGCATTACTCTCAGTTTCTTCCCATTTTTGTGTTTTAGGGTGGTAGGTTTAGAATTTGAGCCTTACCTAAAAAAGGCACTATGGGTGTGGCAAGAGCTTAGCCAATATCCGAATCCCAGGGGTGACAGGTGCAAGCAGTCCCTTGCTTTAAGCAGCGGGTTTTGTCAACATGTCATCCCAGGCAGACAGACACTGATCCCCTTTGAATGACACCAGACATTAAGCCAATTGTTAAAGCTGATCATCTTGTCTCTATATTGTGGCATCATTCTTGGTGAAGGAAGGATACTGCTCAGGGTTAGGTCATACCTGCCTGGGCTACATAATCAGAGAGCTCCTCTATGTCTCTTTTCATGTAGTCCAGGGAGGTACGCCTCAGGTCGCTCACACCAGCATGGACAATGACTGAAATCCTCCAAAGCTAGTTACGAAAATAAAATTGCCAAAGATTCCAAAGACAACCACAAAGCATTCTATAACTATGTCAAAAATCTAATGGTAATGCTCAGATCTGCTCTGAGCTAAAACAGAATGGCATTAAATATACTGATCCAAAGGATATTGCCAATATCCTGGCAGATCGATTCAGTGCCAACTTCACCCCTCTCACCCCTAAATGGCCCATCTCAATACCGAAGATTGCCAAATTCCAGTAATAACGGCCACACAGGTAAAAAACACACTCTCCAAAGCTAAGAATACAGCATCCATGAGACCAGATGACATCCCGGCTGTGTACTACATGAACTACAAAATGAACTGGCACCTAACCTAAGTGTCATGTTTAATCATAGCCTCACCTCAGGCTTCATGCCCACTGAGTGGCCGAGAGCTACAGTTATCCCAATCCACAAGGGGGGATCCACCTTGGATCCCGAAACTACCGTCCCATCAGTCTGATAAGCCTGATCTGCAAGGCCATGGAGCGTATTATCATGGAACTTATAAACAAAGACATTGGCAACCTTCAAACACTGGACCCCACCCAGTTTGGGTTTGTGAAGGGCCGATCTTGTCTCCTGAACCTGATTAACTTCTTTGAATCAGTCTCCAGAGCCATGGACAAGGGTAAGGTGGTCCACACAGCCTATCTAGACCTTGCCAAGGCCTTTGACACCATCCCCCCTCTGGAATCATAGATAAACTTACTAAGTTGGGCATTAATCCCTATGTCACCCAATGGGTTGCTAAATGGCTCACTGATAGAACCCACACTATAAAAGTAGCTGACTCCAAATCCAGCTCCAGACAAGTGACAAGTGGAGTACCTCAGGGTTCAGTCCTGGGGCCGCTCTTGTTTGGCATCTATTTCTCTGAAGTACAGGTCAACACTAAGGGACTCTGGCTAACAAAGTTTGCAGATGACTGCAAACTGGGAGCCATTATTGAATCCCCAAATGATGTGGATACTCTACAAAAGGGCCTTACAGAAACAGATGCTTGGTGCCAGAGCCATGGGCTCAAGCTCAATGCCAAGAAATGTATTGTTATCCCCTTTGGGAAAAACATGTATCCATGAATTACCATATAGGTGGCAGTACACTAAACACAGAAAGTGTGATAAGAGACTTAGGGACACAGGTGGACAGTGGTCTCACGTTCGATAACCACATCGCCACAACAGTCAGGAAATCCTTCTATGTGGCACACCTCATCACGAAGGGCTTTTCATCCAGAAAAAGGAGGTCATTGTCCCACTGTACTCATCCCTCATTAGACCCATTATAGAATACAACGCCCCATTTGGTATGTACCTCTCAAGACATCTGCAACAACTGGAAAGGCCTCAGAAATACCTCACTAAAAGAATCACAGGCCTAAAGCAGATGCCCTCCGCTGACTGCCTTAAAAAACTCCAGCTATACTCTGTCGCATATCGTCTACTCAGAGGCGATCTCTGCTTAACATACAAGGCCATGTCAAACCCAGAGCTGTTGGACATGCTACACTTAAAGAAATCCCAATCCCTCAGAGCTACACGCCCAGGGATCTAAACCTTGTCATCACAATAAACAAAACATGCTGGAGGGATAGGTTCCTGACCCAGAGACTCCCAGACTCTGGAATAGATTGCCCATACATGTCAAGCAGAGTGCCTCTTTGGACCTCTTCAAAAGGAACCTTGATGACTGGATGGGAGAAAGGAAATTCACCCCAGGGATCACGTCAGTCGCCCTGCTAGACAGGGGTCCAGGAAAGTAAATAATGTGGGAAGAAATAGCCAGGGAATTGTTATGGCTAGGCTTGTATAGGCCCTAGGGCTGATAGCCTAGTACCAACCTATGAACCTATGAACCTATGAACCTTACCTCTAAGTTTAATTGTTGCCAAAGAGTAAGAAGTTCTGGATACTGTGAGCTCTGAGTGGGCATATTGAAAACTCGTAATTCACGTGGTACAATCTTTTTTTCCAGGAAGAACTCAAAGTGAAGACACTGCGCCCGCAGCCTTTTCAATTTCAAGAAATCACGTTCAATTGCCTCTATACTGTGCTGTAGGGAATCAAGATCTTCCGTCTCACCAATTACATCATCATCCATGGCGCGTACGTCAAACTGCCACAAAGACCTCCTATCTCTCAGCAAGTACTGTGAGAATCTCTCAGAGAATGTCACCTCCATTCTATTCCCTTTGCTCGGGTTATAATCCAATTCAATAACTGGCGACTGTTCCGCTGCCATGTCCCCCTGGACCACAACAAGTAAGATAACGAGAAGTAATATCGCAACGGAAAGACCAGGCAGGTTTTTTATGATTGTATAACCTTGTTGTCTATATATATTTTTTTATTGAGACATTTATATATTATTTATTTTTGTTGTGGTGTTCTCATTTTAATTACATCATGATTTTACGTAGAATGTAAGGATGCACTGTCGTGGATTATTATTAATGCTCGTGGTTGTGATGTGTTATGACGTGTTTCCTTTTAACACTGATTAATTCTTAATTGATGCATTTCTTCTGTTGGATGTTGGTTTCCCTTATGTGTTTAAACGGAGTGTTTTTTCAGTACTTGTATAGGTCTGATGAAGCTTGATTGTGAAAGCGCTTACCTTTTGTTTGCTGCAATAAATACTACGTTCTATTATTTTTTCACTGAAGGATTCAGAGACTGTGTTTTTCCTGCCTGGTCTTTCTGTTGTGATATTTCTATTCTTTATATATAAAACTACTGTGAGGCAACAAGACTATCCATTACAACACTGTGCTGCCAAAAAATAAAAATAAATAAATAAATAAACATTCTTGAAGCAATAATAAAAGTAAACATAAGACATAAAGCTGTAGAATAACACTGGCAAGTCTAATTTATAAACTATTAATGATGAAAAGAAAACATAAGAGTCTGCTAAGCCATAGTGGCTAGCTCTATTGAACCTCCTCACTAAAACAAAAGATGGAGCTAGGCAAAGGAATAAGCTGACAATGAATGAATACAATTTGTAATACCAGTATGGGACTTTGTGAGACATAGGAAGGAATTAAAGTGGTTAGACAGTTTGTTGAAGCTAAAACAGAAAAAGGTACTGCAATCCATCCATTCACAACCACTTTTTCCCATTTTTGTAGATGTTGTTGGGGTGTCATTTCAACAGTGACAATCATCTAGAGCCAAGGATTACACCGCTGGGTGGCTAGTCTGCCATGGTATTCTTCCATACCACACATTCACACACACACACACACACACACACACACGCACGCACGCACGCACACACACACACCTAATGGCCAGTGTAGAGTATCCAATGCATCTCTTTTCTTGAATCTAATCAAATAATCAGCATGGTCTCTGCATTATGGCTGTAGTAGAGGCAATTAAGTTTTCTTTTTTTTTCCTTAAAGAATCACTTCAACTGTGGTAGTGCACTGATCACAAAAGGTCAACTGCAGTAATAGCCCAGGTGATTCTGACAATGATACACCTCATCACAATGGAATGCTGCACATTTGCAGCATTTTGCAATTTCCCAAAACCATTGATTAACTGCTTACTATGCCAGACTGGAAGAGAAATGCTAAAGAAGTTAATGCACTAATATAAGCTGGGTCTACTCTTTAGGGTTTGTTACCAATGAGGTTGTTTCCAGGGGTATCTGACTTCCCAAAGGATACTACTATGCATTTCTTGGTACTGAGTTTAAACCATGGCACTTACACCAGATATTCGTCTGACTCAGGCCTTCTTGGAGGATATTAGTATCTTGGAGGGGTCTAGGACCACATAGAGTTTGCAGACATTTGGAAACTTGTCCAGCCAAAGGCCCTCAACTTCAGAGAAGTAGATGGCAAAATGAGCAGACCGAGCACAGAACCCTGAGGGACTCCACTAGTGACTGGCCTCATTGTAGCAGTAGACTTCTCTATCCTAACTTCAAAATAGTACAACAATTCTTCTGTCAGCATATTGGTACACATATGCCTGTTTAGTTTTCCTTTCTTTGTTAGTTTATGTTTCCTAAAAAGTTCATGAACTGATAGCATATATTCATGTCTTCCTTTTATGTAAACACATTGCTGCAGTATCTGTGCCTTTAATATTTTCGTTAGCTCAATCAATGTCTTCTGCTGTTCTTTGCTAATGTTCACACTGTGTGTCCTATTCAATGATAGTGCAGGTCAGCTGGTAGCCCACCTTACTCTGAAACTCAAAATCCTAAGTTTTTCTCCTAGGGATAGACTAACTGCATACATCAAAATAATGGTATCTGAGGACCTCATAAATATGGGTGTTGAAGTGATGCTGTGTACCAAGCTTTGAATCAGATGGCAAACCTTGGTCACTTCTACCAGATCTACTGTCAGCATTAGCATATTGGGTGCTCAGCTGGAAATTATGGAATGGAGACATTATTTGCAAAACTAGGTGGAGAATTGTTTCTGCATCTTAGTTGCCAACCTCTTGTCATAATACTTTTGCATGCAGTTTCCAGGCTGAATATGGGTAAGGGCGTACTCACTGACTGCTGCAGTATATTCAGTCACTTTGCTGCTAGTCGTCATCATTGTCTATGCTTGATAAGCTGCTTCGACATAATACAACTCCCGCTTTAATTTTTTTTTCTCTTGTTTCTGATGCATATCCATCAATGTCCCTTCTAGGCTCCCATACATTGTCTGGTGTTTATTTTCATTCAGTTATCAAACTGTATTATGCAGTTTTGTGGCTGATCTGGCTTTAAATGTTGTTGTGGTTCTAGCAGAGTTTGAATCTGACATCTATATGAATAGCACAGCCATCTAGGAATGCTAGTTAAGTTTACCTGTGTGCTAGTCAAATGTTCAATTCTAGTACTACTGAGCACAATGTTATTATCCTTAGTGTTTGCACAATAAAGTGCAGTTTTTTTGCCTAATGCAGTGTTTTCTGCTGTACAAGATTAATCGTGATTACAGCAGGAGCCTAATTAATATTTCAGAGAAATTATCCTAAGTCCAGACACCCAAACCCTATAACACATTTACTTTGTCAATTAATATTTATTACATTTTTCCTAGAAATAAAAGAGTAATGACAATGCAAGGCACTTGATTGAAATTTGCACTCATTACTGAAGAATAAAAGGAGTCACATGCCCATTTGTCAAAATGTTCCTAAAATAATTGGTTTGAAGAATGAATGTACCATTGTTCACCTCTAAAATACTTTGATAAAAATACTGATACCCTACCAAGTGGTTTTGGAAATTTGACTATACCAAGTTAAAAGCACCTTCATTCCTAAAAAATGCTGTTCAGAATCATTTTGCAATAATTTCTATTCCCCTTGGGAACAGTGGAAGCAGTGCCCAGGAGCCTGACTAAGTGATGCGTTAAAACTAACCACAAAAGCTTAGATTTACAGAATTTGGCTGACTTAGCAGGGTTTTGGATCCTGACCAAACTGATACAGTAAAAACATTGCATGTATTTTCAGAACATTTCTAGAAATTTATCCAAACAAATCATAATGCACGATATGATCTCATATGACTTTATGAAAACAGTGAAACTACAACAAACTGTATGACACGTAAACATCTGAGCCATAAAGCAAAAACTGTAGTAGAAAAATCCTATTTGATCAAATGTTTGCACTATCCCTGGGTCTAATTAATATATTCTGAATAATAATACATTATTTAATAATGTGGCAAAAACAACAGGATGAAGAAGGAAAGAGGAGGGCCTGTACCTGAGTTCTGATTTAATGAAGTGATTTAGAAGAAATTAAAGCTTAATATACAAACAGTGGAGATGATAAAATAGGTGCTTTACAAGTAAAGTGCAGTTGTGCATTTAGAGAAAAGGGTCAGAATATCCTGTGAACAGATCATTGCATCATTCAGTCTCATTAAATGAAAACAAAAAAAAATCAAATAACTGAAATTAAATATATTTCATATGTACAACGTACATGTTTAAAGCTGAAGTAAGGTATGGCATTATATCCTTAACTAAAAATAAAAGGGCAGGTACTTAGAGGGCCCCACACCCACACACACACACACACACACACACACACACACACACACACACACACACACACACACACACACACACACACTTCAGTGAGACGTAATATGTTGGTATTACATTACTGCACAGCAACATCATTACAAAACTGTGCAGTAGCTTGACTTCAGATTATACATTTTATTATCTGTCTAAGCCATACAAATACAGCAAACTGCATGGGAGACTGTTTTAAGGCATGTTATCATAGATCCCAGCTGTATACTGAAAGATTCCAATGAATAAAACCCAAAATAAAGTTATTGTTCATTGATTACTTAATAAGATGAAACACTGCATTTATTTTCCAATACCAGCTTTGTTCTATTTAGGGTCACTGTGACACCAGATCCTACCCCATTATTCTAAGAATATAAAGCAAAGCGGCAGACCTGGGTAGTCCTGGATGAGATACCAGTGTATTACAAGACACTCGCAGACACATGTGCACATACAGACACACACACACACACACACACACACACACACACACACACACACACACACACACACACACACACACACATATCCCTATATGCAATGTACAGGATCTGTTCCCATTTCCTTTGGATATAGGAGTGAAAACCTGGTCTCTCAAATAGATTATATATGTCATTCAGCAATAGCAACAGCTGAAAGTGCAGTTAAGGGCAGTAAAGGGTAAATTATACAACAATTATTTTGCCATCTTTTCACCTTCAGTAATATAGTGATGCAAAGCCAGTGATGGCGACATAGGTGTAAGCAACTGCAATTGTAAGACAGAGGAGCATAAAATACTGAATGTCAGGTAACTAAAGTTGTTGTTTAATCCTTTAGTCAAACCTGACTCTTTATAACCCCAGGCCTGTCTGTAAACAATTGCTTCTTTAAGTACTCATAAACTCATATTCGTTATTTGTTAACTTACTGTACATTAAATCTATATTCGACTAGCTCTTTCTTGCGTTAACGCAAAAGGGGTAAGTTAACTGCACTGAAAAGATGAAAACATTGTTTCTCTTCATAACCTTATCTTAATTACAATACTTTTAAGAAATGTATATTTTTTTACTAATTTGCTTTGCCAACAAATGGCTTGATGTTGCTACTGTAGTGTTATGATTTTACTTGATAACCATTAGTCCGTGTTCCTGCTGTATATTCTGTGCCCTAGAAATATTACAAAAAGAGGCAGAATGTTTTGTTGAGCCCCAGTCATGCTTTCTCACTTCCAAAGAGATGTGTGATTTCCTCCGTCTTTGTAGAAAAATGTATTAGTCGATCTTGACATGCAGTTTGTACGTACAATTAAGGGTCTGATTTGTTTATGAGCTGCTTTCTGGGTCCAAGGAACAGGATTTTATTCTACCCACCTCCATTTCCCTACTGTGTAAGTCTTTGAAAGGCATTTAACCAGACAGTGCTTCAGGGCTGCTCTTGAAAAGGGACACTTGTGCCCAGTGGGGTTACCTGTTGGTTGGCAAATGTCTAAATAAAATAAACAATCTTTTTCAATTGCTCCTTTTCACTTTTGTCAATGGCTATCTTCTCAGTTTTGATTGGCTGACGAAGTAGAAGGCAATGCAGCTAGTTTTATTCAAACTCAGACTAGTAATTGCAAATCACAGTTTCTGAAGTGTGAAGTTCTTTAATTGTGACAGCTCACGTTTATGTACCGGACTTGATAGGCTGTACCTATTTACAAGACGTATTGCAGTTAGAATTAGCGATATAACAACTTTGGTTTCTAAAGCTGTACATAGTTTATAAGCAGCTGTCATTCTCTCTATCTTACTTCAACCAAATGCCAAAATAAATTTCAGTGAGATTTCACAGATGCACACATTTGTATGCAGAGTGACATTAGTATAGCCCATAAATCATATTTTGTTTGTATGATTCATCAATTTGGGTTAAACAAGGAAAACATTTTGTGGAGAAAAGGTTACTATTTGGGTATAGCTGTGTTATAAGTTCATCATTAACTCTGTGCTGTAGTTTCCTCTGTGATTCTGTTTACATTTAGCTATGGGAATATCTCTTAGGTGAAGACCTTAACCACTGGGCCAATCCCGCCACCTTTTCTTATCTTTCTTCTATCTATACATCTCAAACCTCTTCTGTACTGTTTTGCATCTATTTTTCCCATGCTACAGTTGTCATTTCTCTGCTGTGTTCTTTTCATTTCTACTTTGTCTTCTCTTTTTAACAGCTCCTGATGCCTTTTATGCAACCTTCCACATTCCTTTACTCCATTACTATTCCTTTTCACTGCTATGGCATTTTCAGCCTCCTTTTATCTCACCCCCTCTACAGTTCCTTAGAGCTTATAGATTCATAGGTTCATAGATTAGCACTAAGCTAACTGATCTTGTGAGCCATTTTAAGCCTAGCCAATTATCCCTTGTGAGACTCAAACTCTGCACCTTGTGTTTGTAAGGCAAACACCTTAACCATTAGGCCACCCTTGTACTGCTTAAACATTTTCTTTCATTCTTCTCTTCATAATCTGTTTTTACTTGTGTTTACTTATTTTGTCATTCTCCCTCTTTTTTAACACCTTTATTGAATTATTACTTAAGACATAGGCAAACATGCATTTATATAAAAGCAAACAAACCATATTAACATATTCCCAGTTGTAAGCATTGTACATCACATATATTCTTTTGCATAATTATCATGTTATTATAATCAATCCAACATTACATAAACTGGTCAAATCCTGCCATCTCTTAAACCTCACTCCTCCTCCAAAACATTATTCTGCATGTATTGTTCCCACATTTCCATTTTTTCTGTGTAATTTACTTCTAACCTTTTCTAAAGATAATCCCACTTCCTGTTTTTTCTTTTTTTTTTTGTCAAATGCAGTTGGTTTAGACTTTGATTTCCATTTTTTAGTAATTGCTTTTTTGGCAGCCACCAGAATTAACAAGGCTTATTATGTCTAGGTAATTCAGATCTTGTATCCCAACTCAAAAATATAGTTTCCTCAGTTACACCGATTCGCTCACCCAGTATTTCTGACAGACTACTGTACAGGGAATTGTTAAAGTCTGCTAACTCATTACACTCCCAGAACATATGTTCCCTGTTACCTGTTTCTTCCCCATCACACCTCCCACATTTGCCATCTACCCGAGGAAAACTACTACTTGGGGTATAAACGTACCTATGCAAACAGTTACAAGCAAAAATCCTAAATTGTCTAGACTTTGTTGTATATTAGGGAGCCCTATATGTGTCCACCCATTGTTTCCTTATGAATTACGTATCCAATCTATCTCCCCAATGTTCTCCCTCTTTAGTTTGTATGCTCTGTACTTTTTCTGGCTTGATCTCTCTCTTTAAGACATACCATCGTGTCCTGTCTTCTGTCTCCAACTGGTTCACTTGTCTTCTTTTTATCCTTGCTTTTTGCATCTTATGTTTTTTCAGACCACATCCTATCCTTCCTCTGTCTCTGTTGTTAAGGTTATTTAATGTTTTCTTTCAAAAACAATTCCTAATTGATCTGTATGCCAGAAGTAGTGGGCTTAGGAATAGTAAATTGTAGCATACGTCATTGTTCAGGCTAGACTCTTACAGTACCTGTGTACTGAAATAAACTTTTGTTACCGATTTGTCTTTGTAAATAAGTTAAATATATGCCACGTTCCTGGCATCTTCCACATATTGCAACTATGATTCTGTATTGATTACATTGTGACTCCTTTTCTGTATGTACACCTATAACTATTGTGATTCAGAATATTAATTGTTGTGCCTTAGTAAAGCAAAATGCAGATCAGAATAAATATGACACAAGCACAGGAAAGTATGGATAGTATGTTTTAGCAAGGATCCTAAATCTCTGTGACATAGTTAACCCCACAGTAATCAGTTTCACAGGAAATACGATCATTTTGATAAAATCCGTTTGCCCCAAAACATTATTCTGAAGGCCCAGTAATACCCCCACAGTAATCAGTTTCACAGGAAATGCGATCATTTTGATAAAATCAGTTTGCCACAGAACATTATTCTGAAGGCCCAGTAATACTGCTCCAGCAATCTTCATTTTCATCTGCAGTGGTTGATATTGTTGCGGAGTTCACATTTTTTGTGAAACTTAACAATTGCACTCATGATTTAGAGCTGAGAGTTCATGATGAAACATACTGTGAATATTCTTATACTTCTTGTTTACTGCAAATTTGTATTAAGGTAAACACCAGCCGATCTGCACAGCATTATGTTTTTATTAGCAATACACCCACACACAACCCCTTACCTACCATCACCGATATCACAGACTGCTCCACAGATTTTTCTTTCTCTACTAGTAAAGCAGTATTCATTCCTTTTACTGCTCTGGAATTCCAGCATCACAGAAACCTGCATGTTATGTTCTTATATATTTTGTGAGTAATATTCATGAAATGATAAACCAAAAACCTAATTTTAACAACTTTAAAACTGTGTCACCCTATCACTGTTCATTTTTATACTTTTCTTGGTACTCCTATTCATCCATCTCTCACACCATGAACTGTCCTGCTGATATCCTTCCTCAACCTCTCCGAATCTAAGTGATGTGCAGTACACCTAACCAACGCCTACATCCCCTCACCACAGTAAATCTTTGTTACCTTCCCTATGCACTACACAGATCAATCCATTTTGTTCCCCTCTCAGACTCCATGACATCCAAACTATCTACACTTCTTCCCCTCACCCCTACCCATTTTCTGAGAACATTTCAGATGGTTGTATTTCCCTTTTAATCCATCTGCACAAATA
Source organism: Protopterus annectens (assembly GCF_019279795.1). NCBI lineage: Eukaryota > Metazoa > Chordata > Ceratodontiformes > Protopteridae > Protopterus > Protopterus annectens. The sequence goes on from NC_056726.1 coordinate 1,548,762,243, forward strand.
CACCACTGCCATCCTATCTACCCATGCAAGTCTCAAACTCTTAAACTTCACTGTTACCAAAATGAAAGGCCACTACTCTAAAACTTCTCGCCTGCAGACCTCCTTAATTTGTGCCCCCATATGAACCTACATCCTTTTTATGTACCCACATCCCCACCTCATATGGGAAAGATTTGTGTCTCCTTCTGCTCATCTCAAGAGGATCATCCCCTGAGTGTTGCAAAACTTCTCAAGCTATTCTTATGCCATTTTCCATCTACACAGCAAACTCTGTTGTAAGTCATAAACCACCTCTATTTTTGCAATTTAGGATATATGACAAAACGTAGTCCTATAAACTTTCTTTATACCATAGCTCACTTCCATCTCACATTCCTTATTTAACCTATGCACACCTTTGTAATCCTTTTTCCCCCTTAAGGTCTGTAAATCTTCCCCATGCTACAATGTTCCTTCAGTAACCTTAAGCAGTTCTTCACCTATGCACCATGATTTTCTCCCCTACTCTTGTTCAGCTCTATGTATTGTTGTCCACATATTTGATCTGGTAAAAATTTTATACTGAATGCCCTTCCTGATGTAACTCTCCCCATTTATGTGGGCTTGGGACAGGCATGAAGAAATACACTGGCTTGTACATCCCCCAGTGGCTGGTGGGATTACATCAAGGATCAGCTCTGAGTCCTTTCTTATTTGCAATGGTGATGGACAGATTGACAAGATGAGATCAGACAGGAGTCTCCGTTGACTATGATGTTTGCAGATGACATTGTGGTTTACAGTGAGAGTAGGGAACAGGTTGAGGAGACCCTAAAGTAGTCAAGATATGCCCTAGAGAGGAAAGGAATGAAGGTCAACAGGACTAAGACAGAATATAAGTGTGTGAATGAGAAGGAGGATAGAGGAATGGTGAGGATGCAGGGAGTAGAGGTGACGAAGGTGGAGGAGTTTAAGTACTTGGGATCAACTGTTCAGAGTAATGGTGAGTGCAGAAGAGAGGTAAAGAAGAGAGTACAGGCAGAGTTGAGTGGGTGGAGAAGAGTCTCAGGAGTGATCTGTGACAGATGGGTACCAGTAAGATTGAAAGGCAAGGTCTACCAGATGGTAGTGAGACCAGCTATGTTATATAGGTTGGAGACAGTGGCACTGATGAAAAGACAGGAGTCAGAGCTGGAGGTGGCAGAGTTAAAGCTGTTAAGATTTGCATTGGGTGTGATAAGGATGGACAGAATTAAGAATGATTATATTAGAGGGTCAGCTCAAGTTGGATGGTTTGGTGACAAAGCCAGAAAGGCAAGAGTGCATTGGTTTGGATATGTGCAGAGTAGGGATGCTGGGTATATTGGGAGAAGGATGCTAAGGATGGAGCTGCTAGGTAAGAGGAAAAGAGGAAGGCCTAAGATAAGGTTTATGAATGTGGTGAGAGAGGACATGCAGGTGGTTGGTGTGACAGAGCAAGATGCAGAGGATAGGAAGAAATGGAAACGTGATCCACTGTGGCAACCGCTAACGGGAAAAGCCGAGACAAAAAGAAGACTCTTGTTCAGCTCTTTCACACCTCTCTCACAACTATCTTTTTATACCACTCTTACTCCAATTATACATTTTCTTCAATCTCACAGTCCAGTGGAATCTGAAGAAAACTATTAAAGCACTTTTCACCTTCCACTGATAATACACCTTCCCCATAGCCAACCCTTTTTCATATCAGCTCTTTAACTTGGTCCCGTACATAACTCATTTCTGCCTTAAAAAACACCTTTTATTCAGTCTCTGCTCTCCCTTGATATTGTTTGCCCCAGCATTGTGTCCTGCATCTTACATTTTCCTCCCTAAACCTTGTGCTCCCCCTAGCTATTCTTTGCACTCCCCCTCCAACCATGCACACTATATCACCTCTCTTTCCTGTATATTTCTTGTTTCACTCTGTTCAAGGCAAACACATGTCAGTAGAAGTTGGGCATAACCCACTTCTGTACTGTTTGTATAACCATCATCGTTTCTTTGCCAGTTCATCTCCCTGACCACTTCCGGACAGACTTAACACACACACTTCCTGAGTTTTACTAACCATCTTTGCCCTAGACTGGGGATAGTATTCCTCAAAGTAGAGAGAATGTGGGAAGTTTCATCCTTCACAATAGATCTATCTGACCCAGCAAAAAGGACATCCTACGGCTCAGTCTATGCAGCTACAGAGAGATTCTGTCTTGAGCCACTAGCCAGCTCCTTTTCCTTATTATGTCTGTGAATGAATATACCTATAATCTGAATTATTAATCCACGCTCCCTCATAATTAGCAGGCCCCTTTCTAGCCAATGGCAGCACCATTGACTTTTCATGAATCTGCAGGCCCACCTGTTCCACGAGCAGCTTAAACACTACAGCACCACTGACATAGTCTCCAGTGGGCTCTCCACTAATGATGCACAATGATCTGCAGATGCACTTAATTCAGCCACTCAACACCCATCTGATTTAAAAATTCTCCTGTGGTTTAATAACAACACTTGAGAGTAATGGAAGTGGGGTAGCCATGTTTAGTACCTCAGCCTGTTCTACTGCATTTTCATGTTTGTTACTGAAAGATCTAATCTTCTGTTACATTTACATTTGCCTCTTTATAGTGCTGTTAAGTGTTGCATGTGCTGCTGAGTGAAAAGTGTTTTTGGGCTGCTAAAGTCCCTTTTTTCTGCTTTAATTACACATTGTGAACTTTGTATAGTTACAGCCAGCTATAGCTAAGTTTATGAGTTGTCTAGGAGCTAGTAGTTGATAAATATTGGGCAGAGAACAAGTTGACATTATTGGCTGAAGTGCTAGTTTTGTTTTCATTGGTCGTCTTGTTTTTTTCCCACTTTCTTTATACTATGTACCATGCATTCCTGTACTAGGTAGATGCAGACAGTTTTGTTTTTAATTTTACACTGATGCACCCGCTAGGCTGTACCACATATGTACTATGCAGCTCTACAGGATAAATAACTGGAATTATCCTATTCTTTATGGCTGTGATCCTGTAGAAAAAACTAATTTATTTGCAGTGCAAACTAAAACTTAAGTTAACTAAATTAGATTTGTACCTTGTATAAAAAGCATAAGCTAAAATTAATTTTATTGCAATGTAAACTACAATTTTAATATATTCAGTTGCATCTGCTATTTCTACTTATTATCTAGTCATTTGAAAGTCAGCAAGTCACCCTGCTAGACAGGGGTCCAGGGAAGCAAATAGTGTGGGAAGAAATAGCCAGGGAATTGTTATGGTTTGGCTTGCATAGGCCCTAGGGCTGATGGCCTAATACCAACCTATGAACCTATGAACCTATGATTACCTGGACTAAAATTAATAGACTGCCTACTTGCCTTCCCTCTGTTGCCAGTCTCATAGCACTTAGTACCCTCACACTGTGTAGCAACTTCCTGACGTTCATGGACAATGAACTCTTGCTTATCAAAATGCATTCTGTTTGCCAGAGATGCAAGGATTTTGATAACATGCAGGCAACTATCTTGTAGAAAATGATTCCTGTTAGATGACCGAAGACACTTTCTATCGAATGCGTCTTGGTCGAACTTAAAACAATGAAAAGGCAAAATAGCGAAGCGGCTTTTAAGCAAATTCTTTCCTAGGGAATGAATTTGCTTGGCCACTTACGTTATTTTGCCATTTTCAGCATTGTAGTGCAATCTCAGAGTTGGTATATTTAAGTAGGGGGGTGTGGGGGGCACAGCCTCCTACTGTATGTATTCTTTCAATTTTTTTTTTCTGTTTTGGAACAGCGATTTTTTTTTCCCTTGGAAAAAAATTGCTGTTCTGAGCTTTCGAGATTGTAAGCTTTCGCTTACATGGGGTTGATTATTCATTGTTCTCTTTTTTTAAGCATTTGATGATATAATATAGACCCGGAAAAAACGCAGTCTGTGTGCAACACATACTTTTCCAGGCTCCACTCAAACATGCATTAAATTACCTTATAACCAAAAAACAATCCTTCAACGAGACGAGTAGCCAAACTGAGCTGAAACGCAAAATTTATTTTGACACAAAGAGCGTTTTCACTTCTGTTATTGCAGAAGCTTTCTCAACATAAAATAAGAGCGCGAGCTCTTCACATTTAAAAAACACACCAGTGACACCCATTGATGTCACTTCCTTTACATCAATAATAAAAAAATACCATATCATGTAAATAATTTAAACTCTAAAACGAGACGAACACAGCATAATTAAAATAAACAGCCAGTTAACTGTCTTAACCAGTCATGCTTACACTTCCATTTAAAAAATGTTCAATACAGTAAACCTACGTGAATTGTTCATACTATTTAACAAAAGGCTAGAATCTTAATAGTCTATTCTACACCTAGGATGTATTAAATTGGACCATATCTTAAAAGGGTCTAGTCCTTTCAATAGGGAATGAAAAAATTTTTTTTATTATTACATTCTATATTGGTAACCAATACAAGGAAACTATTGATTTAATATATCAATATCAACATTTTTTCATATTAATAACCAATGCCAAAGGTTACCTAAGGTAACTCCTGTATTTCAACACCGATGAAATATTACAATTCTCGTTTAAGCCCGGGAAATTAAAGGCATCAAGCTTGATCTGCCATTCTAATTCCCAGGTTTCTAAAATCAAGGATTGTGGACCCCCTCTTATATCAACTTGAATATGGTCAATAGCCATAAAATGAAAACTGTGTCCCGCGTTATTCAGTAGGTGTTTGGACAAAGCGTTGTCGCTTTTTTTGTTTTTTATAGCATAAATATGCTGGTATATGCGGTCGCGAAAACGGCGATCCGTTTTACCAACATAATAAGCAGGGCAACAGTCACAAAGAGCTATGTATACTATAGATCTTGTATTACAATTCATTTTATAATTGATGTAGTATTTTTTATTTTTAACAGAGAATGAATACCCCACCCGAAGGTGTCTACACCAATTACAACAACCACAGATAAACGTGCCTTTTTGTCTAGAATGAAAGTCTGTTGTCTTATTTCTCTGAAGGAGTTCCTTAAGGTTGCTCCCTCTTCTGTATACAAAAGAGGGGAACAATCCCAATCTTTCCTGTAATCCTGAACTAGTAATGAAATACCAGTTTTTCCGGACAATAGAGCAAAGGTTTTCAGAATTTCTATTAAAAGTTGTTACAAAACTAATAGGAAACTTAAGTTCCTTAACAGGTGCACCAGTAATAGGGTCCAGTGGCGAAGCATCACCAACAACCATATCAATCCTATCCATAAGAGGAGAGGAAGTCTGTGTATTAAGAAAAAGCAAAGGTTGATATGTGCCATTAATGCGCTTAAAAGACACTTCAGCTATTAAGGCTTCAACCATATCACCAGGATACCCCCGGTTCAAGAACATGTCCATTAAAAGGGAACACTCATTTTCAAAGGCCATATCCATGCTACACATACGGGCGGCCCTAACGAGTTGCCCCTTAACTATGGATCGCTTTTGTTTCCATGGATGACAACTTGAAAAATGCAAAAACGAATTGCAATAAGCTGACTTCCTAAAAATAGATGAACAAAACCTGTTATTATCAAAGTCCTTAATCAAATTAACATCCAGGTAATCAATCTGAGATGTTGAAAAATGGTACGTGAATTTTAAAAAATCTGTTGTACCATTCATGTAGGAAAGGAGATCAATGACTGCATCCTCACCACATTTTATCAATATGAAAGCATCATCTAAAAAACGGGTATAAAGTTTAGAGCATTGCTGAAACACTGGATGGGTAAACAAATAGTTTTTCTCCCAATATGCGACAAATAAATTAGCCACACTACTACCACAGGGGGAGCCCATAGCAATCCCTTTCTTTTGAAGGTAGTAGTGTTTGTCGAAGATAAAAAAATTGGAAGAAAGAACTATGTCCAACAATATGGTTACAACTGCAATGTCATTGAGTTGATGCTCCACATTCTCGTAACATTAAATCGACCCATTCAATAGCTTCCTCGTGGGGAATGGAAGTATAAAGGTCCACCACATCGATGGTAAGGAAGTTAAGAGACTCATCAAACTGAACCTCATTAATGGATCTCAAAAAGGACCAAGAGTCCTTGCATATTTGTGGAATCGATTTCAAGTGTTTCGCTATGATGCTGTCGATGAGATGGGCGCAAGGGTGGGTGATAGAACATCTCCCATCAACTAACGCCTGCATGGGTGGATCTGCTAAATTCTTGTGAATCTTGGGTATCCCAAACATCACTGGGACCTTAGGGTAAGTGACATTGATAAAGTTATATAAATCGATGTCAATTTTTCCTTCCAGAAATAAATCTCGGAAATACCCCTTGATTCTATTGTATGCACCTGTTAGTTCGTTCAAAGATGAAATTTCATAAGCAGGTGAATTTAAAACAAGAAACATTCTCCTATTGTACTCAGTCTTGTCAAAGATGACCAAGCCTCCCCCCTTATCAGGCTTAATGATTCTAACTGCCATCCCACATAAATTGTTCAAAGCCGTAGTCTGATCATAAGAAATATTACTTAAATTGTCAGATCTATGAATAGAGGCAAATGAATGCCTCAAATCTAGTTCACATATACTTTCAAAAATGTGAAGGTTGGGATGTAGCGGGGGGTTAAATGTACTTGGTAATTTCAAACTTGCTCTGTCCATTGGTAAATCATTATTGAAAAAAACATTCAGATTGAGTTTACGTACAAAGCATTTCAAGTCGATAAGAGTTTTGGCCAAGTTGAATTTTTGGTCTGGAACAAAAGTCAAACCATTAGCCAATAGTTCAACTAAATCATTATCAACAGAAACATTTGAAAAGTTATAAATCTGAAAGTCCCCTTTTCCATTAGTCAGAATAGTAGGATAATGACTTTCCAAACATTCACCACCAATTAAACCAGTATTTGCTACTATTGTTTCCAGTTCTTGTTCTGTTGGTAGCGGTTGCCCTTCCTCCCTAAAAAAGGCTTCTGGCGGGTGTTGTAATTGTTTTTCTTGTTAATAGATTTGATTCTATTACTTCTCCTTAGGCCCTGTCCAGGTGTCTCTTCACCTTCATCATTGTCCAAGTTGTCATCCATAAAAGCTTGGCCAGAATCAGATCTGTCGGTGTCACCAGACCCATTAGGATCCTTATTCATTTGGTTATCATCCCTACTATTCTGTTTAAATAGATTTGGATAAACCGCATTAGTCTGATATGAATGTCTATCCCTTAATAATTTTTTCAGTTTGTTGGATTTCAGTTTAGCCAATAAAGAATCAATACTGGAGAAGATCCGGTTATAATCGTATTTATACCTTAAAAAATTCATGTCAGCCTTGATACTGTCATCAAGGCAGGTGGTTTCCTCCAGTAAGACAGTGATGTGTTTAGAGTAATATTTGATCATTAATTCAAGTAATTCAGACCCTTGTTTGTTAAATAGGGCCTGAAGTTCATCCAAAAAGGCCACATCAAAAAATAGGCCTGTGGGTGAAAAGGAACTACGTAGACCCTTAGGAATCACTTTCTCTACAAGACATTGTTGGAAATAGGAAACTTCCAATTGAAGTTTTTTAATTTTTAGTAGTTTCCCATCCAGTAACTTTAATTTATGAGTGATATTATCAAAGTTATTACCTGGACTAGTGGAATCAGTCATCGGTGACCCAGAAGATGAAATGCCCCCAAACGACAGTGGAGCCAAATTCTTCGCCCATTCGGACAATGAGGGCACACCAATAAGTGCATCTCGATTTCCATTAGTATGTCCAGGAAGTAGTGGAAAGATGTTACCAGTTAGGGCATTCCCATTGTTGACATTGCTGCCCCCATTATCAGAAATTAGTGCCGATGAATTTGCCCCTGAAGGAGGTAAAGCTGCCTTTGAAATATTTATAATGTTAGCAGAGCTGCTGATACGTTGAAACTGCCCTGCTGGAATAGTATCTTGACTGTTATCAGACTGCTGGCTGTTACAAAAAGATAAATTGGGTTTGTTAACTCTTGCACTGTTAACATTACCCTTTTCGATATTATCCAAGCGTGCATTCATAATGTCCAAGCGTTGAGAAAGGGAAACCATCAACGCTTGGATACTCAACGGTTCATTCACAGTATCACTGGTTCCTGAACCAAAGATGTTTGGCGTACTCGGACTCGGTAAAGCGCCCAAAGACATACTGCAATCACACAAAAAGTAAACTGTAGAACCAAAAAACAATCCTTCAACGAGACGAGTAGCCAAACTGAGCTGGAACGCAAAATTTATTTTCACACAAAGAGCGTTTTCGCTTCTGTTATTACAGAAGCTTCCTCAACATAAAATAAGAGCGGGAACTCTTCACATTTAAAACCACACCAGTGACACCTATTGATGTCACTTCCTTTACATCCTTTTCGCTTACATGGGGTCGATTATTCATTGTTCTCTTTTTTTAAGCATTTGATGATATAATATAGACCCGGAAAAAACGCAGTCTGTGTGCAACACATACTTTTCCAGGCTCCACTCAAACACGTATTAAATTACCCTATGCTGAGGCTGTAAAATATCCTTACATAAGCCTCCTAGACCTATTAGGACTTGGTGTGAAAGCCACACGTCACAGTACCCATCATACATCCAAAACAAAGACTCACCTGGACAGAACTAATTTCAGATTCACTAGTTCAAACCATACTACAAATAATAACATCCTCGTGGTCGGTCATGTCCATAGTCAGACACAAAGATTCCAGTCATTCTAGGCTGAACAAGAACAGGATAATGATGAGTTGCTTTTTGGGTTCTGAATCTCGGACATCTCAAGAGCCATTAAGGCCATTACACCTAACAAATACAAGTATGGCATGGTTGTGACCCATGTGAGGGTAAAGGATTTGGCATGCAAAAACTTGAGAGAAATAGAGAGACATGTCAGAATTCTCCATGCCTGTCACAAATGCAGGTAAGACCTTGGTCTTCAGCAAAATCCTTCCTTCTCTGAGAATGATGCTAAATTATAAAGAAAGGATACTGGCTTCAACAATTGGTTAAATAGTGGGTGCCATTCCAATGGGGCCCAGTATATGTCAGGCTGGGATTCAGTAGTGAACAGCCCTATTTGATTTGCTAGGGACATCTTGCATCTCTTGTTTCAGGCATTGTACATACTGGCTAAAGTCTTTGTTACCCACATACTGCCTGTTGTAGACAGAGTCCAGCTAGTGGACATGCCAACTTAACCACAAAAAAAAAAAAAAACTAATTCAAATACAAGGTGTCTGTGCACAATGCCAGTACTTTCAATAAAAAAAAATGTCCTAGCTGGAAGCCCTCCTGCATTTGGAGTGCATTCATGTGTGTGCAATCACTGAAACTTGTTCTAAATGTTCAAAGAGCACTCTCCCCATAGCTGGGTTTTGTGCCTTCCATGTATTTCAACTTGAAGGCAACTGAGCCAGAGTTTCCATATTTGTGGAAGTCAACATCACATCTAGGCAGACTTATCACTTGATCACTTTCTATAAGAGATGCATCTGACACCTGGAGTGACCCCGCTGACAACCACAGCTACCCACAGAGTTTTCAAGGCAAAGTGGGTCATAGAAAAAGGTTGCCAGATCTTTCCTCTGTATCTCACATGCATGCATTGACACTTGTGGGCAATTTAGTGTCCCCAGTCCACTTTACATCATGCCTTTAGAATGGGGAGGAAACTGCAGCATCTGGAAGAAACCCATGCAAATACAGGCAAGCCATGCAGACTTTGCAAAACAGGTACAACAGCTAAGAAATGAACCAGCGAACCTCTTGCTGTGACTTAATAATGCTACCAGTTTTACAACACTGCCCCCAAGACAGATTTTTAGGGACTCATAAACAGAATACATTGAAATACAAATCACACTAAATAGGACCAATTATTAGATCATTGCTTTCTACAGGACCTCTTCTATGCCCCTAAATATCACTCTAATTTCCTTAATATACTTTAAGTACTTCCTTCAAACAAAACCTGCATAATTCTGGGTGATTTTAACAACCCCTCAGTAAAGTGGGACACCTAAACTTTGAATATGACTGTACACTGTCTGTAACTGGAGCTTTTCTCCTCAGGTCTCCACTGAAAACGGGCTCCTGACTCATTTGGACTAACTTGGTTAACAAATGTCAATAAATAAATATAATAAAATAATACTCAAAAGTTCCTAGAGTTAATAAACCAAAACTTCATAGACCAGACAGTCAGAGAAAGTTGAAAGATTGTAAAGTCCCCAAATGTACGTATAACAGTATCATTCATAGGGTCATAGGATCATAGGATGTTACTACGCTATTGGCCCTTAGGCCCTTCCAAGCCTAGCCAAGAATTTAGCCCATGTTCCAACAAGTCAGCACCATATGCCACTGTCCAGCAGGGACACAGTTAGAATCCCAGGGGTGTATTTTCTGTTCCCCATCCAGTTATCCAGGTTGCGCTAAAAATGGTTTAATGAGGTCCTCTGCTTTACATGGAGAGGAAGTCTATTCCACAAAAGGTAGAGTCTCTGGGACACAAATCTATCCTGCCAACATGTACTATTGATGTCACAGACCAGGTTGAGGTCGCCCATGTGGGTTACTCGAGTGGAGCTTGACTTGCGGATATGCAGCAGTCCCATCAGGGCGGGGTCTGAGGTTACTTTGTATGCCAGACAGAGGTCACCAATGACGAGTCTGTAGGAGACTAAGTAGAGGGACAGGGCTTTTAGCCTGACTGTGTAGGGTAGATGTTTGAGGCCCTGGATTCTCTGGGTGAGGAACCTCTGTGGTATCTCCAGCTGCTGCATGTGCTTTGTGAGGTACATGCCGAAAGGGGATTTGTAGTCAATAATGGGTCTTATAAGGGAAGAATACAGGGATGATATGACCACCTTGTCCCTGGATGAGGTACCCTTACTAATTAGGTGGGCCATGTAGAAAGCTTTCCCTACAACGGAGGCAATATGGTGGTCAAAAGCCAGTTTGCTATCAACCTGGGTGCCCAAGTCCCTCATGACTGATTGTGTGCTTAGTACCTTATTATTGATGTGATCATTTGTGAGGATGTCACTCTCCCCAAAAGAGATGATGATGCATTTTTTGGCATTCAGTTTGAGGTCATATTTCTGGCACCAGTCATTTGTTTGGTTGAGACCCTCTTGGATGATGTCCACATCACTAAAGAAATTGATGACAGCACCCAGCTTTCAGTCATCTGTAAACTTGGTCATCCATAGCCCATTAGATTTGGCCTGCACCTCCAAGAAGTATATCCCAAACAGCAGAGGCCCCAAGACTGACCTTGGGGTACACTGCTTGTTACAGGTCTACTACTTGAGGTAGCTTCCCCTATTTTGACTAGGTAAGTTCTGTCAGTGAGCCAGTTTGCTACCCATCTAGTAACATATGGATTGATGCCTAGTTGAGAAAATTTATCTATTATACCTGAGTGGGGAATCGTGTCAAAGGTGTGCATCTTTCTTTTCTTTATTTTTTGTATGCCCGATAATTTTTTACATTACCTTCATGCAGGTGTGCTACACCTTTCCTAAGATATTTCTCCCATTTTAACATTCCTAATTTAAAGAACTCTCTGACTAAACTTTGAAGTTATACTGACTGAATACTGACAATGCTGCTTAGTGATTACTTCCACCCAAGTGATTATATTCAACAGTAAAATCGTTTACCCCTTCCACTTGATAAGCACAAGGCATGGAATCACAGTTTCTTGAGTAGGACCCCTGCAGGGCACTATGAACAATGCTACTGGACTACAACTGAGGTGATCTGATTAACATATGACATAGGAAACCCCCCAGGCACAGCTTCTCCCTGCTTCTCTGCCATACAAAAGGCTTCCATTATTTCAGTAGAATGACTAGCAGGTTTGTGTATCCACTCCACACAGGTTGTGCTACTGCTCTAAATTTCAGTTCATACATTCATTCCTTTCATTATTTACATGCATGTTCACTCTTTGATGTTTTCTATTTTATTAATAGCTATATTTTCCCTTTTTTCTTGTTTACTTTTATTATTCCTGTAGTTCGAGTATCTTTAGAGCCCTGTGATTATTCCTTGCGATAAAGTTAAAACCATCAATATTAAGTTAACTTGACAAACACTTATTTAATATTTGTAGTAATAAATATTTTAAACCAAGTTCTCCATCAATGTAAGAATTAATAAAACATTGCCGAAGGACAGCTGGATCTAGAATGATGATGATGACTGTAATTATGTATATTAAACAATGCTTTTTTTTTACTCATATTTGATGTATGACTTTATTACTTTTTTTCCTTGACCCTGCTTTTTTTTGTGATAGCATATTTGTGGCTCAATTTCTTTTTTCACTTTATTGTTCCATATGAACAATATTTTTTTACTGCTATGATACAAACAAACATCTGTCAATGTAAGTTCATCGGGTGGCATTTTCTATAGATTATTGCCATGGGTACTCAGTGTCTTCATTTTTTTCTTACATTATGTTCATTTTTGCTTTCTTCAAGTTGAACTGTCTATATCTTTTACCTAGTTTTCTACAGATACATAATGTGCTCACTAGGAGAGGTTATATCACTAAGTACTTTGGTGTTTTGAGGAGATTCCACAACCTTTTGCAGTTTTCTGTAACTTCCTCCTCTAAGTTAGGCAGTTTATGATGTCATCATATGTATCACTGACAAGACAAACGTTTTCAATAACCTGGACTTGGAAAATATCCAAAAATAAATATTTAATTCATCAGAATTGTGTTGGTCAAGCAGAGTTTTTGAACACTGTTCATCAGAATAAATCTTGTCTGACAATATATGCCATCAAGCACCTTTGCCCAACATGAACCTTCTGTACTTCAGGTAAAATGCAGAGTGAATAATATTTAGGAAAAAGAGGGTGAGGGGGAAGCCCTTCCGAAAAAAAAACTTTATTTTGCATTTGTAATTGTATGCTAGTGCAAGACAAAACAGAAGGCATTTTCTGATTTATGGCTTACACGGTCAGTCAGCAGTAATGTCCATTGAATTATATGTGGTAGTGCATATGGTCACCAGCTGTGTACTAACATTTGGATATTGGTCACCTCACACCAGTCTGCAAACAAAACTAGAAGATGTTGCACAAGTGATAAGAATACAGATGTTTCATTTTTACAAACAGGTAACAAACATACTATGTCATTTAGTCCCCAATATCCTGTTTTCTTGTTTTTAGCATAAAAGACTATGCCTTTGATATAGGTTATATGACGATATTCCTAAATGATGACTAGTTAAAAATTAGATAGGAGTAATATTTTGGTACTGATGACATATTTCAGCTCAAGTAATGCAAGTTGACTGAGAGAGGATTGCAGGTCAGTGGTAAGTTTTCTACCTCATATCTACATGGTCCAACGTTTAATTCTGACTTCACTGTGGGTCCTGCATGTTCTCTTTGTCAGTGCCTGTTTCTTTTTTTTTTTGTTTGTTTACTTGTTTTCTGGGAGGGGGTATGGGACTTTTTTTGTCTTTCCGCTTTCTATAAGCAAACTGATTGGCTACACAGCTAAGTCCACTTATATTTACCCTTGCTGTTGTGGCTCAATATATGGCTGAAAAGGGTATATGGACAAGTCCACTTACCTTGTTAGCAAATGTTAAATAAATAAACTTTCTTTGGGGCATAGTCTATACATGTGACAGTTAACCTAATTGTTACCACAGCAATCATTACTACCTAATCAGTTAAACTCAATATAATTTTGACAGTGCGCATCATCATGGGTCTGCTTAGTAACATATTTTCCTATTTGTTCCTTTTCGCCTATCTTATTATTGATTAAGTTTAAGTCAGAAACATTATAAAGTTAAAAAATGTTGACCATATCATTAATAAGTTTGAGTTAAGCAAAGACATGCAGTTAGAAATTCAAAACTGTAGACAATTGGTTGAACATGAGATTAATCTAATGCAACCGATAGTTAAGAATTCTTTCCCACATTCATTGATTTACTCATTATTCTAATGTACCAGAATATAATTGGAAAGGGACTTCTATCTGATATATATAAGGTACTTAAGAAATCAACAGTTTCACACAGAGAAAGCTATTGCAATTATTTTAGACTTGTTAATGATAACTCCCCAAGTGAAAATGATAAAAATATAATACTCCAATCTTCAAAGCAAACTACTTCATCACTAAGGTGCAGGATATTCTCTGGTATGTTCTTACACAGAACCTTTATCACACCACATAAAGAGCTGAATTGATGTATAATAGAAACATAGGATGCTGGAGATGTAAACAAAATTTTAAAGCTGACTGGCAGCGTATGTTTTACAATTGTAAAAAACTTAAAACATATTGGGATAATATGAATTTTCTCTTACAGTCTGTTTTTAGTAATAAATTTATGCTGACCAAGTCTTTTATTTTATTTAATACACCTTTTCACACTTGTGTCATGAAAATAAAATACCCTGTTTTATGGAGTATCTTAACATTAGCAAGAAAAGTTATCACCGAAAACTGGAAGAATCAGATTACTTCTAATATGAATTAATTTGTACACTTGGCAACTGAAGTTTGTCACCTTGAACTTATGATCAAGACAAGAACATCAAGAATCACCTCTTCATATAATATATGGGTTCCTATCATGTCATCGAACTTTTGCAAGTTCGAACCACATATGGTCGAGACCATACGTTCGAATTTGTAAACGTTCGAGTGTGTGAATGGAAATCTCCATAGGTGGAGGTTTCCATTCTGTTCAATGTGGTGCGATCTCTGAGTTGGTATATTTAAGTAGCAAGGGGTGTGGGGGATGCAGCCCCTCATGTGGGGGGGGTGCAGGGGGGTTTGTCCCCAGCTTACAACACTTTATTTTGTTGTCCGTTGTGTTTTTTTTAGTTTTTTTTTAGGTAGTCAAAGTTACATAACTTTGAACATAATGGTTCAACCATTAGGTGTTCGAAGTTACGTAACTTCGACTATGTGATATCGACCCATAATATATGGTTAGAATTCAAAGAACTGCTGGATAAACTGACTTTAATAATTAACTAACAATTACTGTTATCACATTTCTTTTTCTGTTTAAAAACATTTTGCTTTATAGTAGACACCATTGTAAATAGTTTTAGTTGTTTATTATTGTTCTTTTAGATATGTATATTTATTTTATAATATTTCTATTATCATATATTAATGTTTTGTTGATAACATTTTCAGTAAAAACAATTGAGAGAGAAACCTTCTCAAACAACCCACCCTTCCCCCATCCATATTGATCTTGTTAGAGTTTAGTCATGTATGTCCTCCAGAGGAATTTCTAGCACAACCTGCTATCCTTTTTTGCTTCAAGGAGTACATTTATCGACCACTAGTAGTCTGAACTGCTCAGAAACCTCAGTCCTTTACGCTGATAATCAGAAGCTAAAATGTTGAAAGGTATCATGGATGTGTCCCTGACTTTTAGTTTGTAAATGCAGTCGTATAACACTGAGTTATACAAACAAAATAAATCTAGCTATTTCTTCAAGGGACTAAATGACTATGCACAGAATTATTATTTTGAATCAATAGTTCAATAAGAAGGAAGACTGCATTCACTCTCTATGAAATCACATTCTGGACATCATATCATTTTCTTTTTTCATTATCTTTGCATCCGCACCTCTAAACTGTACCGATTTTCGCAGAATGTCCAGATTTTTGCCTCATATTTTTGGTCTGTTTTTCAACAAATTGTGGTTTTCTGGTAAATTAGTGGAAAATCATTAAAGCTTGAAGTTAGCAAATAATGACAGAATGATAAGTTTCAGACTTCATATCCTTCAGAAAATTCATGTTAATACAAATTCTGTTATTCAATCAACTAAGTTTCTAAGTGCCATATTTTAAAAATTGTCCCTATTTTTCTGCATGTGCCCTGCTTTTATTTATGGCTTTGTCCAGATTTCTTTCTTTAAGAGGTTGACAGGTATGTTTGGATCTAAGGCTATGCTATGAAGTTATTATACTGAAAATCTGAGATGAAATGAATAAGGTAATTAGTGAATGTGCTGAAACCTGTATATTATATAATGAGCTCAATGTATATCTCACAACTATATGTAAGATGCATGCGGAATGTGCATATACACCGTAACAGGTCTATTTCTTTTTCTATTTTTTGTGTAACGCAGTTTTGAACGATTTGATACTTTCCGCTATTCCTTTGCTATCCAAATAGTTCCATTCACTACCATCCCTATAGTTATGATAGTTTTATTGATTCTTTATGTTGCACCATCTATAATTTTAGTAACAATTTCTGAGCTCTGTGCCAACTGTAACTTTTATTGGTCTAAGGTCTTTGTAAAGGTCTGCGTATGTTTTATATCAGTAGAATTTTCTGACGTAAGTCATCTTTTGTAGGTGACACTGTACTCATTCAGCAGTCTTAGCCTTTCCTCTCAGGACTGATTATTTAAAAATGTAATATTCTTAGGGAAATGTATGTGAGTTTTCTCTGCTCTTGTGTGTGTGTGTGTGTGTGTGTGTGTGTGTGTGTGTGTGTGTGTGTGTTTATATGGAGCTACACTGAACATGCACACTGGAGACTACTATCACTTTGCATATAGTTTCTATAAGCACTTTAATTGTTGATTTTATGCACTCTGTGATGCACATCTCTTTACAGGTATTCAGTCCCTTTGTCATCTCTTCTCCTATGTGATACTTAGAACAACAGTTTGCTTAAGAATATAAATTTGTTTTTCTTGTGTTTATTGGAATAATATTATCCCTGACCACTGCAGGGAGTCCTTAATGCAAATTTATTCAGCCTTCTTTTTCAGTTGTCGTTCATGTAGATATTATGAAATCCACTAATATTATTTATTCTGGTACACCTAGATTAGTAGTGTACTTAGAGAATATCTCAAGTCCAAATATTGTCTTTTGCAGCACCCCCAAGTTCCTTAAACCCACTGTTCTGTCGACAGTGTTTTGTTTTACTTACAGTTTTCCATTTGGGAGTCAGTTAGATGACTACTTAATCATGTATGAGTTTATTGTCATTAATGGCATTTATGAGTTTATATTGAATACTTATAATCTATATAAACAGTATTCATTTGTATGTCATTTTCTTTAAATATTTTTACCTCACCAACAAAGCTATAAATTGGTAATGTAGGTGAAAGATTTTACTTGAACCCAAACCCATGTATTATTGACAGTTCTTTATCTGTTTAACTGAACTTGAATTATATCCATTTTGCAAAAATTCAAATAAATTTTCTAAGCAGCTTGCTAAAATTATTGGGTGGTATATCACCTTTTATTTTTCACATACTGCACTTTCACAACATGCATCCATTTCCCAGGAACATGGTGCAGGAAAAGTGCTGTAGCTGGCATGCAAAGAGCTGTTTGCTACTTTTTCAATATTCATATACTTTAGCTTATTTAGACCTGGGACTGTTTTCATATAATTCCCAGATCCTTTGCCCACTGGTCTTCATAAATAATATTAAGAGGCATACAATGCTCAGAATAAATAGAATTACAGAAAGCAGCACAGCCAGTGACAGCACATGCCGCAGTGAATATTAATTAAATAGACACTGACATCTGTATAGTGACAGAGACATGGTTTAAAATAGCGAGGAGTACTTGGGCTGTGCAGGGCTATAAAGCCTTTCACACATTTAGGCCAGCTACTTCGCAGAAGGGGAACAGAGGTGGAGGCGTGCCAATCTATAGCCACAAAAGATTAACATCAAGGCTGGTAAAGCAGTATGATTGACTAGAGCTTCTTCATGTCCAAGTAAGCATCAGAAAGGCCCCATACTATGTCCAAATAACCATCAGAAAGGTCCCATACTATGTCCAAATAACCATCAGAAAGGCCCCGTACTATGTCCAAATAACCATCAGAAAGGTCCCGTACTATGTCCAAATAACCATCAGAAAGGTCCCGTACTATGTCCAAATAACCATCAGAAAGGTCCCGTACTATGTCCAAATAACCATCAGAAAGGTCCCGTACTATGTCCAAATAACCATCAGAAAGGTCCCGTACTATGTCCAAATAACCATCAGAAAGGTCCCGTACTATGTCCAAGTAAGCATCAGAAAGGTCCCATACCCTATATTATCTAGCTATAGCTCTCCCTCTATGACAAAATAAAGCCACAATGCCTTTTTACAGGAACTAGAATCACACTATTATACCCAATACCATTTTCCTAGGTGATATAAACTATCCAACTCTAGACTGGGAAACTTGCACCACCACAAGTGTACAAGCACAGAGATTCCTGGACTTTGAAAATACAAATGCCCTGGAACAATTAGCCAGATAACCCACTGAGGGAACAGCATCTTGGATCTTGTCCTTATTAATATTGGAGCAACTTGGACCATCCCTTGTGTATCTTCATCACTTGTTAGGTCTGACCATAAAGCAGTCAGTTTTGAAATGAAACTGAAACCAGAGATCCCTTCCACCAAAGGTACCTTTAGAAACTTCTTTAAGACAAACTGCATACTGCTAATTGATAAAGTGGCTAACTTCAAATCCCCGCCAAACCCAGTTAACCTCATTGAATGCACAGAAATATACTATATACACCACCCACAGATGCAGCTGTATCCCATAGGAACATGTGCAGGTCAAACCCCAGAAACGAACCCACAATGTGCAACCATAATATCAACACACTTTATAATAAAAGGAAAATAATTTTGACCAAAATTAAGAAGTGTAATTCCCAGAATGTTAAATAACCTTGTTACCAAAAATAAACAACTTAGGAGCTTTATAAAATCAACCAAAGCCAATTGTCAGGCTAAAATAGCTACCCAAAGATAATTGGCTTTTGTAAGGCTTTTTTTATTTATGTTTGTAGTCTCAAAAGCACAATGATACAATGCACTAAGCTGAATGCAAACAAAGTTACCGTCACTGCAGCTGAAGATATAGCTAATCTGTTGGCCAATAAATTTAGCTCCAACTTTATCCCTCTCTATCCTCCATCTGTTCCTCAAGATATACCTAAAACTGGCTCACCTGCAGCTATCACACAAGATCAAGTCCAAAAAGTGCTATCAAAAATTAGAAATACTGCATTAATGGGTCATGACAATAGCCCTGGATACATCATAAATAGCATGAAGCATGATTTAGCCACACCCTAACAACACTGTTCATCCTCAGCTTCTGTACAAGTTTTGTACCAAGCAAATGAAGAACAGGTACAGTCATTCCCCTGCATAAGGGAGGACCTTCCACAGACCAAGGCAGATACAGACCCATAGGTCTGACCAACCACATATGCAAAGTCATGGAAAGACTTATCATGGACTTAATAAATCAGGACATAGAGAACTTCCAAACACTGAACCCATCTCAGTTTGGATTCATCAAGGGCAGGTCATGCTTACTTATCCTGGTAAATTTTTTTGAAAAGGTCACTAAAGCAATGGATGAAAGCAAAATGGTACACACCGCATACCTCAACTTGGGCAAAGCTTTTGACACAATTCCCCACTCAGGCATAGTAGAAAAGCTAAATAAACTGAGAATAAACCACTATGTCAGATGTTTTATTGCCAACTGCTCAGAGATAGGACTTAGATAATCAAAATAGAGGAAGTTACCTCCACAAAGATACCAGTCACCAGTGGAGTCCTCCAGGGCTCTGTGCTGGGACCTCTGTTGTTTGAGATCTACTTTTCTGAAGTAAAAGCCAATGCCAAAGGGCTCTGGCTGACTAAGCTTCAGATGACTCAAGCTAGGAGCAGTCATTGAAGCCCCAGATGACTTAGCCATCCTGCAGGAAGCTTTGCCTCAAAAAAATAACTAGTGTCAAAATCATGGTTTGAAACTAAAAGCAAAGAAAAATGCATTATTGGGAAGTTGTCTACCCTAGGAAACTACCACATTAGCAATAAGACACTAAGAGTTAATGCAGTTGTTTGGGATTTAGAAACATATGTGGACAGTGACCTAACCCTTGACCAGGATGTAACTATTGTTGTAAGAAAGTTATTCTATACTGCACAGCTTAATAGCTTATTATCAAAGGGATTGTGCCTAGATCTGGGATATCACTGTCCCCAGTTACTCAAATATCATTAGGTCAGTCAGTGAATATAATGCCTCCTTTGATATTTATCTGTCCAGACACATGCAATGACTGGAACATCCACAGAGATACCTTACTATAAGAATACAAAGCCTAAACAACATGTCCTTTATGCTTTGTCAGTATTCAGTATCCTACAGACTGGTAAGACATGACCTGTTTCTGGCATACAAGTCATCCTCTGACACATTACTGAAGGATTTACTGCACATCAGCAAATGGAATGGCATTAGAAATACTCAGTCTAGGGATCCAAACCTCGTCTACAATATCAACAGAAAGGTTTGGGTGGACAGGAATGTTTTGAAGAGGAAAACTCATCTTACCATGGCTCCCTACCTACCTAGCCAGCATTTACTGTCATTCCTGCTACTCTCCACCCTATGCTCAATCTGTCTCCTATCCTCTTACAAGATATCACTTGATACTCCATCCCTCCTTCCACATAAACACACCTCTACATTCACAATTATCAACTACCAAAATTCCACAGACTTAGACATCTCAACTATGTCTTGACAACTTATAACAAAAATAAAAATCTAACCTTACATAGACTCTACCTGGTTATCAAATGTAGCAATCCTACCCTTCAAGATGGTGATATCCACCAAACAACAAAGTACCATACCTACATGCCCTCCTTCACATACACTCATTTGATATTCTATGCCTCTCAGAAACCTGGCTAAAACCTAGCACTAAAGACACTGAAATTATTCATCATCTCAAGATAGCAAGATAGAATCCATCATTATCAAACTCCAATTAAATTCCAAAAATCCATATATATCATCTGTATGTACTATCAGCTACTTATCCACAGGAAACCATCATTCTAGGAGACCTGAACATAGACTGGAATAGCATTAATGCAGAAAATCCTTCATCCCATATTAACCTTCACGGCTTCACCCAAACCATTACCTTGACTACTAGGCTCAATAAACACACTAATCGAGAAAGCATTTTAGACTGGATACTTATAAACAGACTAAAGCCAGACAATGTTAGTGACCACATAACATGAGAAAGAACTGATTGTCCAACCATCAAACATTTTAATCCTGACCTATTTAACACAATATTTTTATCCATTCCGGATCAAATATTAGAATGAACCTCCCCCATGAAAAACCTCTTATTCCCCTTGGCTCTCCCAAATCAGTGAAATCCTAGTCCCCTATAGGAGAAAAAAAAAACAGATCTGGCATCTAGAAATCTAACTAAAATCTATTAGAAATTCATAAAATAAAGAACTAAAAACACCTATATTGTTTTGTTAAAAAAAAATCTAAATTTTACTTAAAAATTTCAAACAAAAAACAAATAAAATCCTCAAACCTCAACACCTCAACCCACTAAATCAAAACCTGATACCACCTCACCACCTCCTTGAGACTCCCCATCAGACTCAAACAGACTACCAACTATTCACAGACCCAAACTAAATGCCTTAACTCAAACAATTCAAAAACTAACTAAACACTAACCCAACAAACAACTAATGCCAACAACCCAATCTATCGCTCAATCAACTAACTCTCTTTTTAACTTTCAACAAACCTCCTCCCCTGATACTATCAACCCACTCCTCAACCATGCACCTCAAGGCTTCTAAGCTAAGTAACCTATATTTATATTAATTATATATATGCATATATATCAATATCTGAAGGAATCATAGACAATTAGTGGAGGAACTCATCCATAAGTCCTCTTAACAAAGGTGGAAACTCTCAACCTTCTACAACTACTCCTTCTACTGCCCTCTCCTCTCTCACTATAAAAATAAACTCTCCTCTTGTAACAACTCCCCCAAAATCAAGCAATACATCTCAACTGCATACATATCAAGCATATCCCAACATAATATTATAAATATACTACTACTTTTTGTAGAGACTTTTGTACCAGCTATAAAAACAACCATAAACCAGAACCCAACTCTCTAAACTCTCTCATATTGACCTCTCCAAAGCCCTCTCCACCTTATCTACCTAATATTTTAAACCATAATTACTTTCATCTCTCAGCTATTATCCATCTTAAATGATCCCTCACTTACCTCACTAACAGAATACATTCTACCTCAGAAACCAAGCTGTTCTCTGGGATAATCACATCTCTCATCTCTCCCTGCTCTTTCCTCCTTCCTTCTCCTTCCCTTTTCTTCCTTTCTTTTCTCTCTCTTCCTTCATTAATTTCAATAATTCATCAATCAACATGCATTTATATGCAGATGATTGCAGATGATCTCCATCCTCCATTGCTCAGCTCTCTCTAACCCAGAACTAATCTCTCTCTAGTACAAAGTACTCAGTACAGTAGAAACATGGTTCTCTAGTCGCTTCCTCCCCAAAAATGCCAAAACCAAACATTTCTTTTCCCCCCACCCCCTTACATTTCTTCTCCATCTCTTACCTTCAAACAGCTCCACTGTTATCTTACTTCAATCAACTAAATTGGTATTATTACAATTATTGATCATCTCTTCTCTTAACACACTATTAACAACTCCAATAGGTTAGTTAACAGAAAGATAGGATCCTTATATCGAATCAGACCTTTTCTTACACCAAAACCAACATTGCTCACTCTTCACTCTCTTCTTTTCTTTCTATTTCATATGCTGCGCTTATCTTAACTAACAAAAAAAAAAACCTTAACAAACTGGCTGCCTGTTATAATAACATTGCTACTGGTAATCCCTATAGAACTCAGAACTCACTCAACCCTCAACTTACTTCTGGGCTGGCCCTCTGGTTTCAGAAACTTTAAATCAATCACTCAACTCTGCATTGCAAATAATATACTATACCAACCTAATAACCCCCCCATACTCACAGCTCATAACCCCCTTATAAAAATCAACTCTCTCCGCTCATCCAGCAAACTCTATTCTGCATGCCTTCTGTCTTACCTACTATTCTGCAGTGCATCCACTTTATTTTTCTCCACTTTCTATTCCCACCTTTTATTCTCCTTACCCTCACTTAATCCTTTCAGTATTTTTCCAACTTGTTAATTGAGATTTGAACTGTATGGAGTGTTTATAGTAACTAACTCTTGTAGTAGTTTTTTTTATATATATAAGAGTGCTATCTTTTATTTTTAATGTTTGCTTGCAAACTCTATTACTAACTCTTAGATTTTCATTATATTGAGGTATGAGATTTTTGTTTGCATGTAAATTTTTTCATCTCTGCATGTATATCACACTGAAAATGGAAATTTCTCCAGCTAGACTAGCCCGGTCAACAAATGTAAAATAAAATAAAATAAAATAAAAGAGGATACTGCTGCTGTGAAACAGACTCATCATTCACATAAAGCAAAGTTCATCCCTGTCCATTTTCATGTGCAACTTAGATCTGTGGATGGGAAACATAAAATTTACCTCAGGACTGCCCCCATACTGCTAATGGAAAGATGCAGCTCAAAAATGAATGTACCCCATGCATGGGTCCCCTCAAATTATCTATGTTATTCTCATTAGGGATAATATATAGTTATTGACCATGGGATGGGTAAGGCCAATGTATAATCAGATGGGATAGATTATTTTCAGCACAAGTAGGAAAAGTGAGTAGGCTTAAAATGGTCTGCAAGGTTAACTAGCCCAGTACTTACCTATGAAATATAATACTTTAAAGTCCTTTGAGCTTCAAACGAAACATGGAACTGAAATATGTAAAAGCCAGCTCCACAGAGGAACTGAAAATATGCTTTATATCATTTCTTGATCCTCTGTGGAGCATTAATACCACAGTTAGTACCACACTACATGTTAAGGATTAACATGGATGATGACTGCTATACTGATTTGATCGCATTTTTTCATTCTCTCTCCCAAAATGCACTTTTTGTGCTCATTATGTGAGACAGCCTAACTGCATTAAACCAGGTGGTGTGATTTTGCATTTGCTTGCTATAGTAGTGTTGTTGTGCATCGCTGACTTCTTAGACTGCCTCTGGCAACAGTGCTACAGCTTCATTTTACTGACTTCATCTAATTTGTGCTGTTGTTATGGTGCAATTTTATCCACATTACATAGCGGTGAAATGCAAGTGCCAAATTATGGTATCAAATAATTGTTTTTCAGTCGTTTTTCTTAAAATTTGACCTGATATATAATCCAATTGAATGATTATTAGACCAAGCTCTTTTAGGGTGCAATACAACAGTATCATCTTCATTACATAGTGATGAAATGCGAGTATTGTTTCAAGGCTCTAAATTAACGTTTTTCTGTTGTTCATTAAAAGCTGAGCTAGAATTGCAATGCAAAATGTGTGTTCATTAGACTGAGCTAGTTTTAGGGTGCAATACAACAACAACTTTATTCTCCACGTCCCAATGGCTAATAAGTGTCTCAATATTATAAACTGTTTCCACATAATTCAACACTTGCTTCCATATTCTGATAACTTTGTTAAATTATTTTTGACCTAATAGTCTTAAGTATGCTATACTTCTATGACAAACTGCTTACTCATTTTCACTCAATCTTTTTTCTTAATGTAAAATAGCTACTCTATTGCCTACTTTCTCCTGTACATCTACTGCTACTTTTTCCTCTATCCCTATATTCTTTGCTATACAATCACTTCCCTTATACCTAATTAATCTCATGTTTTTCCCTGTTCACCTTGCCTTTATTTACAGGTAAAAGACTGGTCATCCACCTCTCTTCCACATCTACAGAGTCTCCTTTTTTTCATTTGAACCTAAAGTTTCTCTACCTAATGTGGACAGTTACTACCTCCAATAACCAGCCTGCAACCTACTGATGTGTGTTTGCTTGGATTTTTTTCCTTTGGCCAAAAACTACTAAACTACTATTTAAATTGTCTACTACCATGGTCTACTCATCTCCGATACACTATCTAGCTAGCCAGATTGTCTCCCTTCTTTCTTTTTTCACCTTATCAATCTCTTTCTCCCTGTTTTTTCCCTCTATGTAATTTGTACCATCCATTATTTGTTTTTAGCTTATCTGCTCCCAGTATTGTCAGAACATAGTTGAACATTATACCCTGCATTTTGGTTACCTGCAGTTCTACTCTAACTCCACTTTACTCAAAACAAGTGTTTCCCAACCCCTCTGATTGTTTTTGCCTGAGGTCAGTAGATTCATAACTTATTATTCTGTAGTAGCCTATTCATACACTCTACTGCTCTATACACTTCTACCACTTACACACAAGCATTTCTGAAATTAACTTACTTTACTGATTTTTTTACCTGCTGTTCATATCTGTTTTTTAACTTGCTGTTCATATCTTTTTTATACCCCCCTCCCCTGCTGTTCATATCTTTTTTTCTATCCTGCTCCAATCGCCTTCACTATGCTCAGGGTCACTCAGTTCCCCTACCCCCATTCCAACCACCCCTACTTCAATTAAATGTATACTTTCAAAAGCTTCTCCTTTAATTACACCTTGACCAATCCCAAGCCATCTTGCATTATCTATTAAGAACCCTCCACCTAGCAATCCTAGCTGTTACAGGACACATTATTTAGATAATAGCCACATATAGCTAGTCCCACACATACCCACACTTTTCCAGCTTTCTTCATATATCCAACTTACTTTTTTTTCTTTATTACTCCTTTATCTTAAACAACAGAAAATGTCACAACTAAAAATTATTACTAGCCTCACCATATTTGTGTCTATAGCCCTAATACTACTAACACATAGCACTTCCCTCAAATTCTCACAAATCAACTTAACCCCAAAGTCATCCACTGTTCTGACTCACTATGAAAAACGTAAACTTCAGACGTGCTACTACAAGGTCAACAAATTGCCGCTCCCACCACTGCAATTCTCTTATAGAGCTAATCTGGCTGGAATTCCCACTCCATGTTGACTATCTGCAACTATCTATTGCACATAAAATAATATACAAAGCAGGTTGCTGTCCCACCCTAAAATCAACTCTGCACAGCTACATTCCTACCTATTTATTGGAAAAAGAAGTAATAAATATATGCAAACCTAATAGAAGAGCCAGCCAGTGTCTTTATCTCCATGCTCTAGCTAAACCATGGAACGCTTTATCAGAACATGTTACTAGTATAAATAATTCCAAGAAATTCAAGATTACACTAAAAAAAACCTTCTTAAATCACACCTCTACCTATACTCTAAAACAAACATATAACCCACGTGTCTCCTTCTTCACCTCTCGTAGTCATCTTTCTCCCAAACTTTCATTCCAACATCCACCTATGCCCCTATTCTTCACTCACCTCCAACTACCTCCTACATACTTCTTATCCCTGTCTAGCGCCTATTACCTCTTATCTTATAACTCCCTCTTGCTCCCATTTCTCTTGCTCTCCTATTGACTTATTCCTTAACTCATCTCTCAAACACCCAACGTCTTATCCTTACTTTCTCCTCTAACCCTCTACCTCATTACCACTATTAATGTCCTTCACCACCCTCACCATCTCCAATTATCCAATTACTATCAAATATTTATTACATTACTTATTCTTGAATCTGCTTATAATCTACCAGTGAACATATTTTTACATATGTCTCTCATTTATATTTTGTTAAACAGATCAAAACTCTTCCTGTAAGTGCTATTTCAGTACCTCCATTGTAACACATGTACAAGTTATTGTAACACTTTTTGCAATTCTACATATGTTTTCATATATATATATAAATCTGTAATATTTTTATTATGTTAAATGTTATTATTAAATATTACTGGAACTTTTTTCCCCAGGTCTTCCCTGAAAAAAGGTTTCTGACCGAGTTGGACTTTCCAGGTCACCAAATGTCAATCAATCAATCAATACATTTTAAACACTGGTCAGATATATTTAAATATTATTCCAGATGAAGAAGCTAACCTAAAATGTATTTTTAATATTTCAAAGTTGCAGGCATTAGCAAGACTGAAGAAACACCCCACACTTTCTTAACAAACAAGTTTAAGTCTTGCAGCTCTGCTGTCTGCCTTCTCTGATAGTGAAGCCTTCACAGATCTGTATAGTGAAACATCCCCAATACCATTATAGCAACTGCTAGGATTCAAAATAGTCATTTATTTTTATTTACAATTGCATAGATAACAACAGAAAACAACAGCACTTCACTGGCTAAGGTCAGACTACTTCACCTTCCGTTTATGTAGTATTGCAACGTAAGTAACGCTTGATCTTTACATAACATTTTCTCTAACAAATGATACTGTGAGAAAAAAGTGCAGTACAGCTGCAAGTTGGCTCCGTAGCACTTCCCTGATCTTTTAAAAACACATTTCAGGATGTAAAATTGGTAGCTAATAGTAAAAACCACAGAAAGACTGTTGCATTTTTTATGCCGTGGAAACTGGTACAGACTACTTTCAGAGACAATGCATGACATGAAGAGGCAAAAAAATGTGGGTCCTTCATGACCCATACAAGTGAAACACAGAAATAATGGGAAATGAAAGGTCTCTTTAACAGTAAAGTATACCTAGGTGTAACTCTTGCATGACTTTAGGCGCATTAAATTGTAGAGAAGTCTTATATATTTTTATTAATAAAATGAAGAATGAAACATAGCACTTGAAAAAGGGTGACTTTGATGCTCATACAACAAACCTGGGTGTCAAGTGAAGAATGATCAAGCAATTAAAAAAATAAATAAATAAAGTGAGGAAGTATGGAAAGGATATTTTTATTGTAAAATTGTTAAGATGAACAGTTTTGTTGAATTCTTTGTACACCTTCAGATAATTTAAATTAATTTTCACAACAGTGGAC
The DNA here is from genome assembly GCF_019279795.1 of Protopterus annectens. NCBI lineage: Eukaryota > Metazoa > Chordata > Ceratodontiformes > Protopteridae > Protopterus > Protopterus annectens. Next base: position 1,548,790,157 of record NC_056726.1, read on the forward strand.
ATATGAAATATTTGAAACATTTTAAGTGCCATTTTCAAATCACCTTATAAAAGGAGATTTAATATCAGTCTTTAGATTCTCTCTTGAGTAAGGCAGTTTAATTGATTCAATGTTTAAAACATTTATCGATGTAAAACTAATTTTGTGGAATCTGAAGAAGTCCATAAGGCTGGTTGAAGAGGCTCAGTCTTACAGATTTTAGTTTCTGGATATATATTACATAAAATGACACATTTTACTTACCTGCTTAGATTTATTTATTTACTTATTTATTGATGCATGTTCATATGTATGAACTATTTCTGCACGTACATGTGTATATATGTAGTTATTTCTTTCTTTGCTTCTTACTTTCTTTCTTTTGAGGACTGAAACATATTTGAAATTGTCAACTATTTACCAAACTATTTTGGATGAACTGCTGTTAGACTTGATTTATTATACATAGCTTTTTTAATACATTATTGCTCCTATATCTATCGTAGCATTTTTAATTGATGACTCCTCTATTTATTTGTGCTAAGTCTAAAGCCATAGATCTTTATGCTAGACATAATCATTTTCAAAACCTGTGCTTGATCTCAGATGTATTTTATAGGTATTCCTCCAACTTCTTGGCTGATATTTCCTTCAAAATTATGTAATTTTCTCTTACAGCATTTTCAGTTCTCATGCATGATTTTTTTCCAAACAGTGAATTGTACTACAGATGAAAAAATGATTGCCAGTAGAATGATTCTGGTTTTAATTAGGAAACATTCCCAAGTAACATCTCTTGCGGTGGGATATACTGATATAGTATTCAGTACATGCAGACAGTGCACAAGAAAAGAAATAAAATATCCAATAAGTGATTCACAGACACTGAAGCAGGAGGGCTATACAACACAATTGTTGCAGTGCTCAGAGCATGGCAGATACTGATTCAAAACAACAATCCAGCATAAACAGCACTGCTCATATGGGTCATAGATCTTCTCTGATATCTGATATGGTGCTATGACATAACTGTAGGACTGGCCCCCCCATAGAGGTGACAGACCTGGCTGCGTGTTACAATGCAAGTCATAAATGCAGAAGCTTTAATACAGACACTGAATATAGATTCATAGGTTCATAGGTGTGTACTAGGCTAATGGCCCTGGAGCCTTTACAAGTGTAGCCCATAGGATCACCCTTTCATCGTGCCATCTGACCTTAGTTCCCAGTGTCTCTGTTAGTAGAACCACTGGAGTGATCCCCGGGGTGAATTTTCTATTTCCCATCCACTCATCACGATTTTTCTTGAAGAGGGCCAGTGAGGTGCTCTGCTCGACATGTATGGGAAGTCTATTCCATAGTATGGGCAGTCTCTGGGTTATGAACCTCTCCCTCCAGCATGTTCTGTTGTTTGTGGTAATGAGGTTGAGGTTTCCGGAGTGTGTGGTGCAGAGGGATTGGAATTTCTTTAGATGTAGCATTTCTAACAGAGCTGGGTCAGACATGACTCTGTAAGTCAAGCAGAGATTGCCTCTAAGTAGGCGATATGAGACAGAGAATAGTTGGAGTTTTTTGAGTCTGTCCATATAGGACAAGTGTTTAAGGCCTAGGATCCTCTTTGTGAGGTACTTTTGTGGCCTCTCCAGTTGTTGCATGTGTCTAGTGAGGTACATACCAAATGAGGCATTGTACTCGATGATTGGCCTAATGAGGGAAGAGTAGAGGGAGACAATGACCTCTTTTTTCCTGGACGCAAAACCCTTAGTAATGAGATGTGCCACATAGAAGGACTTTCTGACCACAGTGGCAATGTGGTGGTCAAAAGAGAGGTTGCTGTCAACCTGTGTTCCCAGATCTCTTATAATGCCTTCTGTGTTCAGTGGACTACCATTGATGTGGTAATTCAAGGGAACCAGGTTTTTCCCAAGGGGAATGACAGATTTTATTTACACAAGCCACACATTTATAGGTCTAGTCAAAGCAATGCATACATATGAATCCATATATAGTACAGCAAAACGTTAATGATTTGTCCCATCTCCTTCTTAAGCTACAGTCATTGCTGCCACCTTGTAACTATTCTGTTATTGCCCCAGCATGTAGATATGGGCTTTAGACCCACCTGCTCATTCCAGTAAGACTTCTCAATATAAAGAAAGCACTAATGTTAGTCTCTGAGCATAAAATCCAAATGAGAAGTAAAAAAGGACTTGTGGGTTAAAATAAGTAATGTAGCAGATTTTACACTTTTCAAAACTTGACTCCCATCCTTCAAAAATGCACATTCACACACACACACACACACACCACACACACACACACACACACACACACACACACACACACAGTAACATAGATATACACACACACACTCACACAAAATCAGACAGTCACAGGCAGACACAATCATACAAAGACAGACAGACACACACACACACAAACACACACACACAGGCAGATCTACAGACAGACACACAAATGCAATCACACAGACAGTTACATAGATACAAACACATAATCACACAAACGCACACATACATGTACATGCGTGCATGCACACGCGCACAGACACACACACACACACACACACACACACACACACACTCACACAATCACACAGAGACAGACACCCATGCATGCACAATCAGACACACACACACACGCACACACACACACACACACACACACACACACACACACACACACACACACACACACACACACAGCAGAAGGACTATGGAAGTCAGACCACAGACACAGACTGCCGTTCTCAGTACTTTGCTCACACAGGAAGCCCATTTTCTTCAGAAGTTGCCATGCTGTGCACCTCCCTGTACTCATAGTGTGTTTCTTTTGCCCCAGTGCTCAAGGGTATTCATGTCATGCAGGATGCACATGCTGATATGTTGTACACTTGTATCCCATTTCACTCACCTGCAGTATTCACAGTGCATTTCCCAAACTGCCATTCTATGCCTGATGTGTTGAACTGTTCTGCCATTGTGATATATCAGTACGCATTGTATTGATGAAGTGTACAACACAGTGAGTGCCTACTGTGATACATCACTATGCGTTGTGTTGATGAAGTGTATGACACACTGAGTGCCTGCTGTGATATATCACTATGCGCTGTGTTCATGAAGTGTATAACATCGTAAACAAATATCCAAAAGCCAACAAGTCTTGGTAACAATCCGGTGTCTGCCAATAAGCGGAACAATGCCAAAAGACTGCTCGTTTCTTAAAAAACAGTTTTAATCCACATAACGCCAGCTAGAACACACAAAAATCTCTCAATACAACGGACAGTAACAAAACGCTAGATGCAGTTTAGCGCTTTCAACCAATGCAGTTTGGTCTTCTTCAGAACTGCAAATAGAAGCATTCCATACGTATATATAAACTTTTTGGCGCCAAAAAAAACCTATCATGTCTTAAAGGCACATATGTATAAAATACTTATCTAAAATTCATTGCTTATTTTTTAATACTTTGTTACTACTTTTTTACTAATTTTACATACAAAACCTTATGAAACCTTATGAACTCATTATTGCACCTCTACTGTTGCACATAAAATCATACAAAATCAATTAAAATATTTCTATTTCCTACAAGTAATAAATGATAAATGAATAAATAAATGAATGAATAAATAAATAAGGATATGAGTATATGAGTGGATGAACCAACTAATCTGAATAATGTATGCACTGATTGCATATGGATAGAAATTTGATTAGAAGTATGATTAAAAGTAAAATATTATAAACAAAACATAAAACATTCCATTGTATCATTGCTAACTTAAATAAATACATATAAATTTATAAAGACAGAGAATCAATAACCATACAAGCCCCTGTGTCAGGGATAATGTCAAAACATATGTATAAAAATATGTATAAAAATACTGTGTATATGTGAGTGCCTACTGTGATATAGCACTATGCATTGTGTTGATGAAGTGTACAACACAGTGAGTGCCTACTGTAATATAGCACTATGCACTGTGTTGATCGTGTATGACACACTGAGGGCCTATTGTGATATATCACTATGTGTTGTGTTGATGAAGTGTATGACACACTGAGTGCCTACTGTGATATAGCACTATGCGCTGTGTTGATAAAGTGTATGACACACTGAGTGCGTACTGTGATATATCACTATGTGTTGTGTTGATGAAGTGTATGACACACTGAGTGCCTACTGTGATATATCACTATGCGCTGTGCTGATAAAGTGTATGACACACTGAGTGCCTACTGTGATATAGCACTACGCATTGTGTTGATGTAGTGTATGACACACTGAGCACTTACTGTGATACATCACTATGCATTGTGTTGATGAAGTGTATGTCATACTGAGTGCCTACTGTGATACAGCACTACGCACTGTGTTGATGAAGTGTATGACACACTGAGTGCCGACACTGGGTACATGACATCAGTAGCTGAACCTTAATCAGACACATGAATTATTTCTTATTTAACAAGTGCCTGATGGATATATGTCCACTTAAAAATCAAGATATGACAGGCTTACTGACAAATATATACATACAGACACACACACATATATATATATCTATATATATATATATATATATTTATATATATATATATATATATATATATATATATATATATATATATATCTTCTGCTTCTTCTTCTTTCGGCTGCTCCCGTTAGGGGTCGCCACAGTGAATCATCTGTTTCCATTTCTTCCTGTACTCTGCATCTTGCTCTGTCACACCAACCACCTGCATGTCCTCTCTGACCACATCCATTAACCCTATCTTAGGCCTTCCTCTTTTCCTCTTACCTGGCAGCTTCATTCTTAGCATCTTTTTCCCAATATACCTAGCATCCCTCCTCACCACATGTCCAAACTGATGCAATCTCGCCTCTCTGGCTTTGTCTCCAAACCGTCCAACCTGGGCTGACCCTCTAATATACTTATTCCCTGTCCACCCTCATCACACCCAGTGCAAGTCTTAACATCTTTAACTCTGCCACGTCCAGCTGTAACTCCTGCCTTTTTGTCAGTGCCACTGTCTCCAACCTATATAACATAACTGGTCTCACTACCCTCTTGTAGACCTTCCCTTTCACTGTTACTGGTACTCATCTGTCACAAATCACTACTGATATTCTTCTCCACCCACTCCATCCTGCCTGTACTCTCCTCTTCACCTCTCTTCCACACTCACTATTACTCTGAACTGTTGATCCCAAGTATTTAAACTCATCCACCTTCACCACCTCTACTCACTGCATCCTCACCATTCCTCTATCCTCCCTCTCATTCACACACATATATTCTGTCTTAGTCCTACTGACCTTCATTCCTCTTCTCTCTAGAGCATATCTCCACATCTCCAGGGTCTCCTCCACCTGTTCCCTATTCTCACTACAGATCACAATGTCATCTGCAAACATCATATCCCACGGGGACTCCTGTCTGATCTCGTCTGTCAACCTGTCCATCACCATTGCAAATAAGAAAGGGCTCAGAGCTGATCCTTGATGTAATCCCACCTCCACCTTAAACGCATCTGTCACTCCCGCCACAGATCTCACCTCTGTCACACTACCCTCATACATATCCTGTACCACTCTTACATACTTTTCTGACACTCCCAACTTCCTCATACAATACCACAACTCCTCTCCAGGCACCCTGTCATATGCTTTCTCTAAGTCCACAAAGACACAATACAACTCCTTCTGACCTTCTCTGAACTTCTCTATCAACACTCTTAGAGCAAACATCGCATCTGTCTGTAGTGCCATTTCCTGGCATGAAACCATACTGCTGATCACTAATCATCACCTCCCTTCTTAACCTAGCTTCCACTACCCTTTCCCATAACTTCATGCTGTGACTGATCAATTTAATCCCTCTGTAGTTACTACAGCTCTGCACATCACCCTTATTCTTAAAAATTGGTACCAAAACACTTTTTCTCCATTCCTCAGGCATCCTCTCAGTTTCCAAGATTTCATTAAACAATCTAGTTAAAAACTCCACTGCCATTTCAACTAAACACCTCCATGCTTCCACAGGTATGTCATCTGGACAAACAGCCTTTCTGTTCTTCATCCTCTTCATAGCTATCCTTACTTCCTCCTTGCTAATCCACTGCACTTCATGATTCACTATCCGCACATCGTTCAACCTTCTCTCCCTTTCATTCTCTTCATTCATCAGCCCCTCAAAGTACTCTTTCAATTTGCTCAACTCACTCTCCTCGCTTGTGAGTACGTTTCCCTCATTATCCTTTATCACCCTTACCTGCTGCACATCTTTACTAGCTCGGCCCCTCTGTCTAGCCAATCTGTACGAATCCTTTTATATATATATATGGATTCACTTTATAATCTCAAAATACTGAAATATCGAATTTCAGTATTTCGAGACTATAAAGCCAAACTTCCGAATAGCGACACCCCTTAACTGGGAATCTGGAAATGTCGAATTCATGGTTGTGGTGGTGTCCTATATGACGTGAGATGCACTGTGTGCCTGATTTATGGTTTGGTATGTGGATGTGGTTGGAGATTCAGGTAAGTGAATATTTTTTAAGGGTATTGGGTAGGTATTTGAGTGTATGTGAGTGTGTTCGGAAGTTGTAAGTGTAGGTTAGGGTAGGTAGGTAAGCGTATGAGTGTGTAATTGTTGAAAGTGGTGGTGTTTGTACATTTCTGATGTGTGTGTGCGAGGGGACTGTAGAGTGTGTAGTGGTGGATTTACTGTTTTTTTCTGATTGGTGCGACCTCAGAGTTAGTATATATAAGTAGCAGGGGTGCAGAAGAGCTTGCCCCCCTGTTTAGATGTAGGGTAGGTTTATTTATTTATATTGCTGTGTTTGTGTGTGTTTTATTTGTTTGTTTGTTGTAATGTGGGGAGTCTGGTGTATGTCTTGTATGGTGTATGGTGGTTTTACGTTTGCTGTTTTGACTTTTGTGGTTTTGGGGTGTCGGTGCTTTGTTTTTCGGCTTTACAGTCTTGAGATAATGAAATTCAATATTTCAGTATTTTAAGATTATAAAGTGAATATATATATATATACATATACATATATATATATATATATATATATATATATATATATACATATATATATATATATATATATATATATATATATATATATATATATATATATACGTATACATGTATAGATATATATATTTTTTGTAAAGCCATTGCACAAAATAAAAACATTTATAATTCCTTGTTAGGATCCACTCACATCTTATAATCTTTATACAACATACTTTATTAGTTTTCTAATTAAAATTGCTATCAAAGGTAAGTGAATAGTTTTTCATTTATTATTATTATTATTATAATATATACATATAAGCTACTGTGGGCTTCTTGGTGACTTTTTTGCAGCCTATGCTTTCATGACAAAAAAGCACTTCAGGCAAAGCAACCTTTTTCTGCTAGGCCAGAAATTCATATCTCAGCATGTCACAGAATTTCTCTGCACAGGAACAATTTTTATGGAGCTAAAGTTCTGTTGGAATTCTTGTTGTTATATGGAACATATTCCAGTTCGGGGTAGCACTTCACTAAGGGTGCATTTTGACTATTCTTCAATGTGTAATTTTCATGAACAGGCTATTGAGATGTAGCTAAGGTTTGGAAAGAATTACATTTCTATCATTTGTAGACGATATTTTCATCCCATCGGTTACCCTCCAGTAGCTATGATCATTTGCTTTGACTGGAGTCAAATTGCTGAGTGTAAAATTAATAAGTTGAGAATCAGTAACTGCAAACCAAAGGTCATGTTTTCTTTCTTTCTTTCTTTTTTTTTTGAAAGAGAGTGGTTTATTGTCTTTTGGTGAGATGGGGTACAGCCACCTCAACTGAAAATGTTGAAATATCTTGGGATCTTGTACACATGTGAGGGTAAATGTGTCATTTACCATCAGAAGATGGACCAGCAGATAAGTACAGTGACTGCAGTAATGCAGACACTGTAATAATCTGCAGAGATGTCGAAAGAGCTCAGTCCTAAAATAAAGTTCTCATTTTATTAATCAGTCCACATTCCCATCTTCAGCTATGCTACCAAGCTTTGGCTTGTAACAGAAAACAAGTGGAAGAAATGATGCACCTTTGCAGATTCGGGTGGCTTACTGTCAGTGACAGAGTGGGGACCTCGGTGATGCAGGATGATCTTGCAGTACAACCATTGCTCCTCCAGTTGGAAAGGAATCAGAAGATTTGGCTTGTGCACTCACTGATGTGGGAGGTATATAAGGCACAACCAACATTAAGAAGGTTTTGGATTAGACCTAGAATATGCTGGAGAGATTATATTTCTCAAGTGGCCTCCATGGATAAGCTAGAGATTCTTACTGTGGATAGAAAAGTCTAGTCTGTCCTGCCCAGTGTGCTAAAGAGAGTCATGGTTGGCTCATGTAGTGCCCAGTGCCTTTTTCCAATCTGACATCCCTAAACTCCAAAGAGCTAAGGAGCAAAAAGAAAGAAAATGAAATAACTGGACTGCTTCTTCTGCTTTTAAAGGTGTAGCAAGCCCTTGCTACGCATTACCAAACATGAAGTGCTGAAACATTTCAGTACTGCACTATTTAAATTCTTCTACTGGCATCTCCCGATAACCCCACCCCAACACCATGTACCCAGGGTGGCTCCTGCATTCCAAATGCCCCCACTGTACCACCAGTACAATCAGTTTAGAAAAAAAGGATAAATTATGGGATTAGATATAGGGGTAGTTAGCTAAAATGTCGCACCTTTCTTTCCCTCTAAGATAAATCAGGGTTGTCACAGTGTTTTTACCTCAAACACATAGTAGTGTTAAGGTGTTGGTCTCATCATTATAAGAAGGCACAGAACATACATGGGTGACTAGTTCCTTCACCAGGGGTTACACCTGAGAGGGTTTATGTAATACAGTGCTACCCCTGATGAAGGAACTAGTCGCCATAAGTGGGCACATAAAGTACAAGGGTGACTAGTTCTTTCACCAGTGGTTACACTTGAGTGGGTGTTTGTGATGCTATGCAACAGTGGCTGTTTACTTTGTCTGTGCAGAGACTTGGCTCTCAGATGTAGCAGAATAATATGAAAAGCAGTCATCTGGGTGCTGCTCAGACAATGATTAGCCTAAGACAAAGAATCTTTACAGGTGGCAGTCAGTATTCATTTCATAGGTTCATAGGTTGGTATAGGCTATTGGCCCTAGGGCCTATACAAGCCTAGCCATAACAATTCCCTGGCTATTTCTTCCCACAATATTTATTTCCCTGGACCCCTGTCTAGCAGGGTGACTGACGTGATCCCTGGGGTAAATTTCCTATCTCCCATCCAGTCGTCAAGGTTCCTTTTGAAGAGGGCCAAGGAGGCACTCTGCTTGATATGTATGGACAGTCTATTCCAGAACATGAGGAGTCTCTGGGTCAGGAACCTATCCCTCCATCATGTTTTGTTTATTGTGGAGACAAGGTTTAGGTCCCTGGAGTGTGTGGCTCTGATGGATTGGGATTTCTCTAAGTTTAGCAAGTCCAACAGCTCTGGGTTTGACATGGCCTTGTATGTTAAGCAGAGTTCGCCTCTGAGTAGATGATATGTGACAGAGTAAAGGTGGAGTTATTTTAGTCGGCCAGCATAGGGTGACTGCTTTAGGCTTGTGATTCTTTTAGTGAGGTGTTTCTGCGGCCTTTCCAGTTGCTGCAGATGTTTTCTGAGGTACATACCAAACAGGACATTGTACTCTATGATGGGTCTAATGAGGGATAAGTATAGTGGAACAATGACCTCTTTTCTGGATGAAAAGCCCTTAGTGATGAGGTGTGCCACATAGAAGGATTTCCTGACTGTTGTGGTGATGTGAGACCACTGTCCACCTGTATTCCTAAGTCTCTTATCACACGTTTGGTGTTTAGTGTACTGCCAGTTATGTGGTAATTCATGGGTACATATTTTTTCCCAAAGGGGATAACTATACACTTCTTGGTATTGAGCTTGAGCCCATGACTCTTTCTGTAAGGCCCTTTTGTGGAATATCTACATCATTTGGGGATTCAATAATGGCTCCCAGTTTGCAGTCATCTGCAAACTTTGTTAGCCAGAGTCCCTCAGTGTTGGCCTGTATTTCAGAGAAGTAGATTCCAAACAAGAGTTCTGAGGCTATAAGAGGCAATAGTGACATTGTATCTACTATGTTACATATCTCTTCTTTTACTTCAGGCAACCAGTAGCTGAACTATGATTATAACGCGTGACAGAAACAGCAGTGGTACTTTGTAACCCCTGAGTGTTGTACCGTGTCTGCCAGTTCTTAAGACCCTGAATCTTCATTTGTCAGAGTTTATCTCAAGGCTGCGGACTATGCCTAGTCTAGTTGCTGACTAAAGGTAATATTTTAGTTATCAATCGATAGGAAGATATTATCTCCTGTGAAGCAGTATATCATTTTCAGAGGTACTTCATTTGGCTGCAAATACATTTAGAAGGAAAAATATTTTATGGATGCTATACCCACTGTGCACTAAATAGTACATTTTTAATTTATCATATCTACTTTTATAATATTCTACATTTATTAACTAGCATATACATTTCTTAAGTTTTCTTTCTTTCCCTTTCATTGAACTGTCTTAATATGGCAGACTGAAAATAGCTGTCTGTGAAACTTCTGAGTACTGCAATAGCAATATTTGCAATGGTGGAACCGAAAGTGCAACTATCCAAGAATACATGCTAAGTCTGAAATTGCAGCATCTCAGGGTTCATATCATGTGATCACAGATGCATTTTGTCGAATGCGTCTTGATCGAACGTAATAGAATGAAAAGGCAAAATAGCGAAGCGGCTTTTAAGCGAATTCTTTCCCTGGGAAAGAATTCACTTGGCCGCTTCCATTACTTTGCCGTTTTTGGCACTGTAGTGCAATCTCGGAGTTGGTCTATTTAAGTAGGGGGGCACAGCTCCCCATGTCGGGGGTGTGGGGGGCAAAGCCCCCCCACATTATGTAATGTTTTAAAGTTATTTTTTTTTGTTGGAACAGCGATTTTTTTCCCTTTCGCTTACATGGGGTCGATTAATTATCATTCGCTTTTGTAAGCATGCGATAATATAATACAGACCCGCATCACAGAGGGTTTCCCTTACTGCAAGAGCCAGTGTTCTCAGAGTTGGTATATATCACAGGAGTGTTGGGGTTGCAGTGGGGAAGGATGTAGTAGTAAGCTTTGAAATTTGTTTTCAGTTTGAGTGACCATTTATTTTTCAGTGTTGGGTTTCACAGGACTGGGTCGCATACTTCTGATGAGAATTTCAAGAAACTAATACAAATTTAATTTGCCAGATCCCAGGTGTACTTTCTAGAAACAAAGTATATTCATTTATTACATTTGTTAACAAGGATGGTCTGGATAAGGAGATAAGTTGTCCCTTTTTAGTGGAGGCCCAGGGAGGAAAGCTCCACGATAAAATGAATAAACAATAAAACAATAGTTAGACAATAAGCATTAATATGTTTTAGGTCAATATCAGTTAGTCACAGTTTCTGCTGCAGTGGTGGTGCTGTAGTAGCGTTGTTGCCTCACAGCAAGACGTTGTCCCGTTCGATTCTCAGCTAGAGCGTCTACTGTGTGGAGACATGTGTGAATGGGCATACCTTCATTGAAGGTTATGCGTCAGGGCTGGCAAACTCGGCACGTAAAAAATCTACTGCTAATCATTAGCGGACCGGAGTTCCACTGTGGCGACCCCTAACCGGGAAAAGCCGAAAGACACAAACAAACAAAATCAGTTAGTCACAGTTTGATAAAAGTTTCTTGCACCTGATTTGGAAATAGTATACAGTAGAATAAAAATGCCATATAGTATTACTTTTCAACAACAAGAAAATGAAAGCAGATTTATGATTGACGTAATACAAAGCTTTATGACAGAAAAATGTTTTGTGAATTGTAAAGCTAAGAAATGGCATAGGAGGTTCTTTGAAGCAGAAAGAGTAGTAGACCAGATTGTGCTTACGCCAGGAGTATGCAAGCACTTTAGTGAGTGGAGAGGCTATAGAGAAAGTAGAGAGGCCCAGGAAAGAGGTTGAGAGGCAGCATTTAGCTTATCCCAGGACATGTACAAGGGAATAGCCATTTTTCTTTAAGTTATCCTCTAAGTGTAGTCTGAAAGGCTTTCTGTATTCTAAGGGAGAGAGCTGGAATTCCAGGTTTTTGAGAGAGAGAGATGAGGAGTACAGGGAGTCTTCATCAATATTGTTTGATTGACTAACATTTAAAAACATCTTGTTAGAAGAGAATGGAGATCTTTTGGGAGTGTATAGTTGGAGAATATTGTTTAGACTTGGCCATTTGCCTGGGCTATTTATATGAACTCACATGCTGTGAGAAGCTGTGAGCAGGTTACATAGTGTATTAATTCCAACCACTGAAGCTGCTTTAGTGTGAGGCTTTGATGTGTCTTATTATGATGGCTGGCAGCAACTTTTGCAGTTTTATTATGGCACTAGTCAAGTAAGAAGAGTTGATTGGACTGTAAATTGATGATCATGGATGCTGCATGTAGGAGAGTAGGGATAAGAAAAGATGAGACAATGGTTATCCTAGCCTGCTCTGTTCAGCAGGGATTGGCTGTATGGAAGGCTCCCAATTTTTGCTGAGTTTTCTTTATAGCCTGTTTTATGTGATAGTAAAATTGTAGTTTTCTTTATCAATGGTAACCCCTAGTGGCCTGGCATGGGTTACGATTTCTATCTTGGTATTATTTTATGGTTGAATTGAAAAAAATTTTCAGGGGGTTTGATAGTTGCTTAGGGATAAGTAAGATAAGTTTGGAATTTTAAGGGTTGAGATGGTGTTTTGGGTCAGTTAGTCAAGTCTCAGTCTGTGAAAGTGCTTCTTAGGTGTACTGTCATAGTTTAACCACAGCACAGTGGTGCAGTGGTAGCATTGTTGCCTCATGGCAAGAGGTTCTCCAGTTCAGTTCTCAGCTGGGGTGCCTTCTGTGTTGAGTCTGCATGTCCTCTCTGCATTCATGTGGGTTTCCTCAGGGTGCTCTGGTTTCCTCCCATGTTAATAAGACATGCATCTAGAGTGTTTCTCCCCAGGCCTCCACTGAAAATTGGCTTTGTTCCAAGCCGAACTTTCCCGGTTAATACTTGTTAAATAAAACCATGTTTTTGGCTGAGGAGATGATTGAGTAATTGTCTCCATACCGGATGGGAGTTGCTCATTTACTTGCTGCACACAGCTCATTAATGACTAATAGTAAGAAGGAGTGGGCCTAATATTCGGCCTTGACGTACTCCAATGGTTACCGTGAGAAAGGAAGAGATGTTGTTCTGCCACTTTACAGCTCATTGTTTGTTTAAGAGGTAGCTGTTAAACCAGGATAGTGTCAGAATAGTAAAGCATAGAGAAGACATCTTGCATAGTAATGTTTGGTATGACACCATGTCGAAGGCTTTGGACAGATCAAGGAATATTGAAGAGACAAGGTTATTGTTGTTTCTGCTTTGATATCAATAGTGGAGTACTGGTTCTGTGATGTAGACAGAAACTATGCTGTGTTGGGGAAATAAGTGAGCTTTCTGTAATGTAGGTAAGAAATTGGGATTATATACACTTTCCAAGCATTATAGACAGGAGCTATAGTATGGCTATGGGTCTATAACTGAATAAAAAAGTGGCATTTTCACTATTATGTAGGGGAACTATGTAGGATTTTTTTTACAGAGTGGGAAAATAGATTTCCTTGATTGACTAGTTTATCAAGATGGACACAGGGTGTGCCAGAGCATCTACAGTTATTTTGCTGCACCTTGTATACAGTACCAGGTGACTTTAACAGGTTCTTTTTGCAGGTAGATACAAATATTACTCTTTAAATTCTACTCAAAATGTTACGAGATAGAATTTTCAAAGCTGGTATAGTCCATCCGCTAATGATGGGGAGGAGCTGTAGTGTAACAGGAACATTCAAGTTCTTCCACGGGTTCTATAAACTCCAGCATGGTGGTACATTTTAAGCGAAATAATAAAAGGAAGAAAAAAAAATGGCACAGTTTTAAAGTCAATTTGGATGCTCAAAACAATTTGCATTTTTCTATCTGCAAATGTAGTAGAAATATTATAGATTCTTTTTCAGAACACAAAAACTGTAATATAATTCAACAATGTTTAGAATCAAAGAAAGGAAACACAAGGAATCAGGGAAAGGCAGGTAGTGCTGGTTGTCTGAAATCGATAGCTAGAAAATGGATGAGTTGACCTGAGCATATAGAAATATTTTTATATTACTATGTTTTTTTGCTAACCTGAAAAGTCCTTTGTGCTCTTTAATATACTTTGTCAGTGTGTTAGTGCTCTTTCTTTTCCAAATGTCATAATCATGCTCATAGATTCGCTCACAGAGCCTATTCTCCATTTATCCCACATAAAACACTGGCAAAACTAGCAAAGTGCTATATAGACAACAATCAAACTTGCCTTTTGTTAAGAGAACTTTTCCCATTACATCAATTTGTTTTCCTTATAAAATAAATTTATAACAATTACATCTCCCGCACTTTTTTAACCCCCACAGGCCCATGTAGGTGGCTCTTTTACTCTTCATAATAGCTTTAAGATTGGTACCCTTCTTATATATTATAAGGGTCTGTCACCAAGTTTTTCACCAATATAGTTATCCTCTTTTATAACACTCCAGTTTTTGTTTAAAAATTTCCATATCATCCTACTCTCCAAATTATAGACTGTAATAAAGACATTGAAAAAAATGTGGCATATTTTTCTGTATTCCCAAGTTAGCAACACCGATTTCATTATTACTGTTATTCATCACCCCCTTATGCAATAAAGGGACATCTTATATCTGACCTCTGGAATTAACTCTTCAACCAACAGACGAGGGTATGCTCTTTTTATAAACATGTTCAAAAGGTTCTGACATTCTCTTTCCAATTCAGTGTCCATAGTAGTCATTCAGACAGCTCAAACCGGTTACCCTTGATATCAGCTCTCTTTTGAGAATACAGGTGGGTGCTGTTAAAGTGAAGTAATGTGTTTGAATAAGTGGGCTTCCAAAAATGTTTGATATATATCTGTTATTGGTACCATCCTTTTCCAAAAAAAAAATCAAGGTATGGTATACTTTCCTCACCAATAGTGTAGAAAAATGAGAGAAAATTAGAAGTATTGATATAATCAGGAAAAGCTGAAATAGCATCCCTGTCCCCTTTCCACAAAATAATGATGTCATCAAGGTATCACAGGTAAAACCGAAACTAGGAAGATAAAAGACAACTAAACACATATTGAATTTCCCATTGGAACATTAGTATATTAGCGAAGAGGGATCTACAGGGCTACCCCACGGTCACCCCTTTCTTTTGTAGATAAACATTCCCTTCATATAAAATAAAATTGTTTAAAAGTATGATGTTGAGTAGTTTTCCATAAAGATTCATTTTATCTTGTTGGATCCCTCTCTTAGCGAAACATCCAGTGAGCCATAAAACACTAATCTGATGCAGAATGACCATATAAAGGACACATATGTCAATAGTAACAAAAATATTCCAGTCCATTGATTTTTTTCTAAAAAGTGTCAAGAGTCCTGGAAAATGTACTCTTCCTCTGTGAGTAGATGTTTCAAGTTATTGTCCAGGAATGAAGCACAGCCACTCGGAATTGAGCCCCGACCATCCATGATATGATCTAACAGGGGATTAAGAAGATCCATATGGGTCTTCAGAACTCCAATGATCGTAGGAACCAAGAGAGAAGTGATGTTAAGATAATTAAATTCTTTAATAGAAATTTTCCCATTGATAAACATATGTTTGAGTGGATTTTTTTTTTTCATAATAAGCCATATTTATTCTTGCTGACTAGTTCATAAACTTTTCCCTCTAATACCAATAACATGCATCTATTATAATCATCATAAGACATAATCACGAACCCAGCTCCCTTGCCCAGTTTCATAAATCTCACATTTTGGATTTTAATAGTCAGTTAACACAAGGTCTTCAGAAGACAGGTTGGAGGATGCTTATAGAGATCCCTTACCCAGTAAATTACAAAATTCGAGTTTCCAAATTCTTTCTAAAAAAGCCAAGATGGGATGCAGGGTTGGGTTGAAAGTGCTGGATACCCTACATGGTTGTACCATTTTCTCAACATCATTAAACATTAGGGATAAATTCAGTTTATGAAGATATAATTTTAGATCCATAAGGGCTTCCAAAATATTGTATCTCCTGGATGGCACAAAGGTGACACCCTTGGAGAAAAGGTCAGCACATGAGGTATCGATGGGTACTTCAGAATAATTATAAATGTTACAATCATTGTCCATATTTTTAATAATGTCACAAGCAGTTTCCTGTATACCAGCAGAAAAATTATCAGCAGAACCAAAGGGGAAAGTATTTACCTCCTCTGCCTACCCTGTTGCCGGCCCCATTGGTTCATAGGTGGAGGCCTGTTTGTGTTAATTGCTTGCTGTTGCTTTGTTCCCGCTGGGGTGTGCCATTCTCCTGTTGCCCACTGGTTCCTTTGGTGCCTGTCCTTTAGTTGCTCTGATCTCCTCAGCTGAAAATCTGTATGGTTAGATACATGACCAGTCTGGTTTATATTAACACTGATGTTATTAACATTTCAGTTCAGATAGTCATTGGCTATTCCCTGTGCATTATTGGTTGCAACACTATTAGAATGTGAGGCCCAAATGTTTTTTCTATCCCAAATTTGGGAATGGGGAGGATTAGGATAGGGCATCTCCTGGTCACCCTCTATGTTCTATGAAACCCATACCTCATATTTAGACCTATTGGAGACATTCACCATTCAAACAAATACCACACACATAGTGAAATTTAATTATAGCTCTATAAATTGGAAATCCTAAACAGCTCATATCTGCAGGTGCAAGGATTCTTACCATTGTAGTAGATACAAATGCCCTGTAACAATTAGTGCATATGCCTACTAGAGGTACAAACATATTGGATCTGGTACTCAAAATATGGGAAAATGTTTCACCCCCCCCACCCATATTATGTCCTCTCTTGTAAAGTTGGACCACAAAGCAGTCTTCTTTGAAATAAGAATCAGTCCTGTAACCCTAGAAAATCCTATAATAGAAACTACTCCTAGCAGAATACCTTTCATTATACAACTCCCCCCAATTAATATTCAAAAATGTGCACACTGATTGGTCAGCATGCACGTTGTAAATCAGAGTTATAGTAATGGAAAAAGGTCTGGTCGCCCGAACTTTTTCCATTACTATAACTTTTTTTTCACACTGTTTCGCTATGTTAAATGAGTTTAACATAGCGAGACAGTTTGTAAAAAGCAATGGAGATCTTGCTTTCTCCGTTGCTTTTTTCAAAACTGTCTCGCTATGTTACATGGGTTTAACATACCGAGACAGCTTTAAAAAAAGCAACGGAGATTCTCCGCTGCTTTTTTTAAAGCTGTCTTGCTATGTTAAACCTATTTAACATAGCGAAAACAGTTTGTAAAAAGCAACAGAGATCTTGCTTTCTCCATTGCTTTTGCCCACAGTTCTGATGTACTGCATAGGCATACGCATGCGCAGTATATCAGAACTGTCGCAGAATACTAGACAGCTGCGGAAGGGCAGCAAGGAGGCATTATACAATGCCATTATTTAAGAAAAGTAATTATTTTTTTTCTTAAATAATGTCATTGTTTAATAGCAATAACCCACTTCTGGGTGTGGGTAATGCTGGATTTACCCACGGTTGGGTTTGTTTGGCTACTTGGGCTTTGCCCTTGAGACCAAACCACGCCAACCGTGGGTAAATCCAGCATTACCCACACCCAAGCATGGGTTATTGCTATATTAATTGATAACCTGTCAAAATTTCAAACCCAGATAACTCAGCAGTCTATGCAGAATTATTCACTGAAGCTCTGTATAACCATGACAATGACTGCATAGAGACTGATGTGCCTATCAGAAATAAGTCCAAATCTAACTAAAAAAATAAAACCATCTTGGTGGAATCCAAAATTAAACAGGTTGTTCAACAAAAGAAAAAAGTCATAGCTAAAATTAGGAAGTGTAACACACACACACACACACACACACACACACACACACACACACACACACACACACACACACACACAAAAGATAAAAAAACTCTCTCATCAAACTGAATAGACAACTAAGAGTATGAATTAAATCCAGCAAAGCAAAGTTTAAAATAAAGATAGCATTCCAGGCCAAGGACAGCCATAAGGCCTTCTTCATCTGTGTCTGAAATGTCAAATACAACACACACCAGTGTGCCAAACTGCTGGCAAATGGAGCCAGGTTCATGGAACTGTGAGATATAGCAAGTCTTCTGGCTGACAAATTCAGCTCCAACTTTACTGCTCCCCCCACCTCACCTGCCCTGTAGGTAATACTCCGACTATCATTGGGGAACAGGTCTTGGATGAGCTCTCTATGGCCAAAAGTACAGCTTCAATGGGCCATGGTATTATCTCAGGATGCTCCTATACAGGCTAAAATATGACCTATCATGGCCTCTGCTGCTGCTATTAAACTGTAGCCTTCACACAGGCTTCATGCCACTCAAATGCAAGACTGCAACATCCATCCCTCTGCACAAGGGCATACCATAAAGTATCCCAGGGACTACAGAACCATTAGTTTGACTAGTCTCATATGCAAATCAATGAAAAGAATTATCATGGAAATTATTAACAATGAAATAGGAAATCTTCAGACACTGGACCCAACGCAGTTTGGTTTTGTCAAATGCAGGTCATGCCTACTGAACAAGTGAACTGATTTGAGAAGGTCACCAAGGCAATGGATGAAGGTAAAATTGTATATACTGCCCACTTTGATCTAGCTAAGACATTTGATACAATACCCCACTTGGCATTGTAAACAAACTCATGGATTTAAGCATAAACTCCCATGTAACTTACTGGACAACCAGCTAACTCACAGATACGGCTGAGAAAGTTAGAACTGGAGTGACCAGAACTGGATCCAGCGCAAGGTGACCTAGGCAGCAGCATAGGGCCTGGTGCTGGCTGGGGGGCTTAATGCTGGTTTAGAAAATAATAAAAAAAAAATCAATCTTGTCAGCAGCTTTAAAAAATGCTCCATCTCAGAAGCATGCAAAGAACAGAGAGTTTTATACACATTGATTAGCACACATGTTAGTCTGGAAGATGTGACTGAGCACATGAGTGAAAACGTCAGCATAATAAGCACACACTGGAGGATAACAGTTACACAGAGTATTTAAAGCAGAAATCAGTGAGGTGACATACAGTTTTGTTTACACAGCATTACAGCAAAATACTTCTTTAGATAGTGTTGCATACAGACATTTTAGAGCAGAGACGTTTCATTTGAACACTTCAGACATATAAAATCCAGGGAAGGTAAATGGGACTAATATTGCATCTTGGTCATCCTTGAAGATTACACTTTGTACAGTGAGTCTACCTGGTTAGCAAATAGATAAAACAAAATGTTATTTAATATTTGTCTTTGTCTAGTATTCTTGAGCAAACAAGTTGAGAGGTATTTTTGTCCATTCCTTGTAAAAATGCGTGGCTTTCTGGCAAAGTGTTGTGGATAACAGTTATTAAATGACAGGCATTCATTTCTGATTTAGCATCTTTCAGAAAATACTTGCTCATGCAAAGCTTTTTATTTTAGCAATCTGGTGAGTACAGAAGAGAAATGTGAAATCTAGTCCAGATTGTTGGGTCTTTGTCTATGATTTGAGCTAAGAAGTTAAGAGGGAAGAGGGTGTTTGCAAGGGATCTCTGGACATTTTTTATGAATTTATTTATTTATTATTTTATTTTACATTTGTTTACCAGGTAAGTCCGACTGGACAGATGTCCTTTTTCAGAGGAGGCCTGAAAAGAAAAGCTCCAGTACAGACAAATTAGAGTTTAACAATCACGCAATAAGAATACAGAAGTAGCAATTGCTGACAAACAAAATATAAGTTGACAAGCATTTGGGAATTACTGCATTGATAGCAAATAACAGGTACATAATGGA
The DNA here is from genome assembly GCF_019279795.1 of Protopterus annectens. Classification (NCBI taxonomy): domain Eukaryota; kingdom Metazoa; phylum Chordata; order Ceratodontiformes; family Protopteridae; genus Protopterus; species Protopterus annectens. The sequence continues at coordinate 1,548,810,234 of NC_056726.1, forward strand.
AACAAAAATGTTTGCTTAAAGCATTCACAGTTATGTAACATGAGTTAAATATAGTTTACAGGATACATAAGGCAATCTTCTTACAGAGGTTATTGGTAAGGAGACAAAGGGAAATCTATCCTGGTGAGTTGTAGGAACATAGCCAGTGTCTATTGTGTGACTTAAGGAGCTTTTTAAATTGTGTGATAGAGTTGTTTGATGTTATTTGGGTTGGCAGCTTATTCCACTTGTGCTCAAAGAGATGTATGAGGTGTACAGTCAATCAAGTGGCTGTAGTTGATGGGTGCGCGCACATGTGTGTGTGTGTGTGTGTGTGTGTGTGTGTGTGTGTGTGTGTGTGTGTGTGTGTGTGTATGTGTTTAGATACTTGGCTCCTGCAATCCACAGTAGTTGTGGTGTAAAGGAAGAAAATGATTGTATTAAACAGGAATGTCATCATATGAGCCATGTTCTTTGGATACGAACCTTGTTTTTTTGTTTTATTGACTGTTGACTTTATGTCTATTTTGCTGCGAATAAACCTGACGGCATGAAGTCTACAAGTTTAGTGTTAATATCTGAACTATGAATACATTTTTTTTTTAAAACAAGTTTATTGTTTTAACATATAAGAGAAATATCATAACAATTTTATACAAATAATTAAAAATAGGTATTATTATAATATTCAACAAAACAACTAAAGTATTTACAAAGACATCCACTACAATCAGATCAATTAATTAAACTAAAATACTGTGCTATTGAAATTAGAATTTTTTAACAAATTTTGTAAATTATCCCATACAATAAAATGTGATGTTTTTCTAGTTGTTCTCATTCTAATTGTGCTTATTTCCATATGACAATATGAATACATTTTTAATTAACCTTTTTTTTTTTTTTTTTTGGATGCACACATGGGTGTGAAATGCACTGTGTCGGTCTGCTATATTGCCTGGTCCTTAATGCAGATGAGTAAGACTATGAGCTTTTTCAGTAGTGCAGACTTCGATTCCCTCAGTCTTCATTTGTTTATTGTGTGACTCTGACCATGTGTCTTCATTATCCAGTTCTCCTACTCTATCCCTGCAAAGGAAAATCTGCATCCAGCGAGCTGTCTCAAGCTGTTAGCAAATGTGTTGCACATTAGTCTTTTGTATTCTTGCACCGTTCACATAAGCACTAATTCGTGCTTTACTATATGCTGTTTCATTTTCAGCATATGCAAGTTTTAAGGCAAGAGCTGTTTACTGTTGCTCATGCTAAGGTTTTCAGTGTGGGACTGTTTTATTCATTTAGCAAATGGTTGTCAGTGTATTTGCTGTAAAATTTGAAATAATAGTTTTAAATCAAAGTAAAATCTTTATAATAATAGTAGAAGTAAAAAAAAAAAACAGTATGTGCACTGACAGGTTTGAACAGCATTTTATGGTAAATATGGAGAAATAACCAAATAATGGGATGCTGGTATGACTGGGTGGGCAGTCCATTACCCTGCATAGGGCCCTATTTGACCTTGATCCAGTTCTGGGAGGGAGAGAGACAACCTCTACAAAGAGACCAGTCACTAGTGGGGTTCTCCAAGGTTCTGTGCTGGATCTGCTTCTCCTTGTCAAGACCAATGTCAAGGCTCTCTGACTTATAAAGTTTGCAGGTGATTGCAAGCTAGAAGCAGTCATAGAATCTCCAGAGATAGTAATATCTTACAGGAAGGTCTAGCACAAACAAATGATTGGCGCCAAACCCACATCTTAAAAATCAATGTCAAGAAATGCATAGTAGTACCTTTTGGGAAATCACCTACCCAGCGAAACCACCACATCCCTAAATTTGACACAGTAATCAGGGATTTGGGGACTCATGTAGATAGTAACCTAGTTTTTGAACAATATGTGTCAAAATAGTAAGAAAATCATTGTATGTCATTCAACTTATACGTAAGTACATGACATCTAGATTCAGGGAAGTCTCCATGCAACTGTACCTAGTCCTCATCAGACCTACCATTAAGTATAACAATTTCTTTGGTATGTTCCTGACAAGGCACATGCAATAACCAGAACATCCATAGAGTTCCCTCGTAAAAGAAATGCAGCTATAAACACAATGTCCTATGCATTTTGCCTCCAAACCCTATTTCTATACTCTGCTTCCTACAAACTGCTGACAGGCGATTTATGCCTGGCATATAAGGCAT
>NC_056726.1:1549117412-1549270865 GCF_019279795.1 Protopterus annectens
CAATGCAGTTCTGCTAGTAGAATATATAGTACTGTTTTCTGGAAGGAACGTGCTCTTTGAGATGTTTGTCAAGATCATACTGCATGAGATGAGCCAAGCTGTCCTTATCTGGCATCATCAATTTGAGAAAAAAAAATGAATCGGTTATTGGTACTGTTCTGACACCATGGTTAGCTTTTTTTTAACAAATTCTTAAGGCAAAAATTGTTGCTGTCACTTATTCATTTAATATGACCTCAAGGACATTAACATGAGTTCTGTCTTTCAAAAGGCACTTGTTTAAGCTTTTACAAATGTATATTCATTACCACAGTAATGTGTATTTATGTCTGGGGCACTGCTCGATAGAGGGGCAGGAATTTAACAATACATGGGTGGAGAAAGCCAATACACTGTTGGCTAGGCTTGCCTTGGCCCTTGGGCTGATAGCCTAGTACCTACCTATGACCCTATTTATCCTAGCCTCTGCCACTACCCCTCTTTTCCCTTTCAGCTCCATTACATTAGCATTTTCTCTAGCAAATCCTACCTTTGCATTATATGGTGAATGTATTTGAATTTTAGTTTTACTATCAGACCTTTCATTGACAATCTGGGTTTATTTCCTCATGCATTAACTTAGTTGTTCTTGCAATCCATATATTTTTGAAAAGTTCTCTGAAACAGCATAGTTCAAAGGCGTTGATTTTTCCAGTGCAAAACCTTACTCATAGTCCTCACGGTCACATTTCACTACTGGAAAACAATAACTTTTGACTATATAGGAGTTTGTAGACAATGTGATGCCTTTGCTCTTTAATATCTTATTCAGATTTACCACAGCATTCCTCCCAAGAAGCAAGTGTCCTTTAATTGCACGGTAGCTGCATTCATTATTTGCAAAGATCCTTAAGCAAAGTAAAGTAAAACCTGTCACTGACTACACTAATTCCCCTATCGAATTAGAGGACATAATTTTATTTTTTTTCGGTTGGGTAGCACACCAGCTTTCAACTCTTTGCACTTAAGAACAGGATGTTCAGCTCTTCATCACATTCAGTCAACTACATGTCCGATGTTAATTAATGTTCCTCCTAGCAATTTTGATTCCAGGTCATCTACGTGTCCGATGTTATTAATGTTTCTCCTAGCAATTTTGATTCCAGGAACTGACTTGTCTAACCCAGTATTTTATATATGATATTCAATGGATAAATTAAATACATACGGTGACAATGTTCAGCTTTGATGCACTTCTTTCTGAATCGTGATCTGGTTAGTTATTCCGTATTCAGTTTTAACTTCCTTCTTATTCTGCATGCACCTTCTTTAGGAATTAAAGTAAGATCAGAGACCTCACCATTTTTCCTATGAACTTGATACTGTGTGCTATGAACCATACAGTTAAATGTTTAGTGTCATCAATGAAGCAGAAGGAAATATATTTCTGGAATTCCTTTTCTTTTGTTGCTATCCAGAGGATGTTGGCAATTTGATTTCTGCTGCCTCTTCCACTTCTAAATCATCTTGTATAAACAGATTTCTTAAGATAAGCTTGCAGGATCTTGAACATTACTTTAACATGTACAGTTTTTTAAATAATTTGAACAGTATAACAAGACAAAAACATGATAATAACCGCACCTCTTATACCTCAATTTTCTTCACCTTTCTATGCAGCTTTCCCCACTGACTCTACCCCCTGAACCCATTTTATGACATGTAAGTGGGCATGTCAGTATTGCGAAAGTTTCTCTTGCACATGTTCACTAGGAATGGAAAGTATTTTTTTAAGAAACCTGAAATTTGATTGGGTTACATGAAGCAATAATGATGATATGGTTCACTTGACTGGTGACCAGTTCATCAGAGCCCATGTAGCCATGAGTAGCTCATCAAATGAAACTTCAATGCCACATTTTATGTGGAGATGCAAAGATTCCCATAACACCAATGCAAGGATAAGTTTTTCAACCCCATTATCTAACAGGAAAAAAATAACAAGGTTGGAAAAATTCATGGTAATGGACATTATGTTGCTGTTGAAGTGCCATGTGATCAGGAAATACAAAAGAAATAGGCTTTGGAAAGAATTATCACAACACAGTAAATAAACTTTAGCAAATACTTCTCCATAGAGCACTTGTGTGCTGTAGCCTTCCACATGAGCAGAAAAGTACACTACTTTGAAATTAATTGAAAGAAGTACTTAAAACCTCACTTAAAAGATGTTTCAATGCAGTAATTATGCTTCACACTGATGTGGAAAATAACTGCAATAAACTAATACAGAACTGATTCTTCCAAGTGTCACATGTCTTAAAGTAAGCACAAAACATGTCATGGGGTCAGAATAGGATGTTTTTAAATAATTAATTAAGACAGAATGCTACCAATGCGGTTATAGAACCAGCAAATATTCAGACTATTGGGAAGCTATGCAGTAGTGCCAAGAAAACAACTCACCAATGATTTAAATCACATTTTGGCATGATATTGACTCGGCCAGTTTGACCACTGGCAAGGAAAATGACACTAGTGATGGCAAAATTCAGTCCACTGGAGCTATTTGGCATTGAACAACTCAACATTGCCAATATGGAAGCAAAGATTCAAATGCTACAAAATTACAAGGAGGACCATGAGATTATTCATGTTTCCGAAAGAGGAGGCCTTAACATTTGTGGCTGTGATAGCTAAGGTTGACAAACATGGAACATCGTGCGTCAGTAAATGTGTTCCTAAAAGGGGTAAGTCTAAGGGTGAGACTTTGGTATGGATTTGTAGAATATTGTGAATTTGGTGGTACTAAACATAAGAAAATAAAATACTGTATTGCCATAGACATTGGAGATTATAACTTTCCTTAACGGTAGAGTTGGACCAAATTTAACACTGAAAAAAATCCATACAAGGCTTGTCAGCCTGAAAACATTAAAAATAAAACACAAAGTGCAAAAATAAAAGTAGTGAAAATGTAAACAGAATTAAGTAGAAACAAGCAATAAGGAACAGAACCACCGCTAGCTCATCTGATCCCCTACACAGATCCCCAAACTGATTCCAACCTCAACAAAAAGTTGAGGAAGTAAAAAAAACTTTTCTAAAAGCTGAAGTGCAAAAATAAGCTATTCTGCAACAGTTACAAATAGTTTGCAGCAATTAAACATCCTCTTGGTTTGCCAAGTGCTTCAGTGCTTTGACCAAGTTGTAAATGTGACATTCATAAATCACTGACAGTACTACACTCCCACAGCATTAACACCTCCTGATTTTACCCCTGGTAGCTTGTGCCTGAGGCAGTAACCCCTTCCCTGCCTGAGGTCTGCTTCCAATAAGGAAAGCAAGAAGCATAGGAGAGGTCAGTGTAAATATGCAAAAGCTAAAACATGAATGAAAGCAAAGCAAAGGGCTGGGGAGGTGGCCTAATGGTTAAAGTGTTTGCTTTACAAACACAAGGTGCAGGGTTTGAATCTCACAAGGGATGATTGGCTAGGCTTAACATGTCTCAGCTAGTATGAACCTAAGTGTACTGGTCATGTATTTGTGGCTATAATTAGGCAAAGCTGTGTTTCATGAGAAGGTAAAACTGCCAAAATGTAATAAAATAGCTCTTCCCTTTTGTTTGTAAGACTAATGAGGTAAAAAGGTAGCAGCAGAAACTAAAGCTGAGAAAAATCCAAAGGAAACTTTCTGGAGGGAAGACGGGTTCTCTAATTAAGCAGGCAGATCCAGACAGAGGCATGTCAGACTTCGGAGTCATGGCACTCCACTGAAGTTTAATACAAGCACTGTTGCATATATAACTTTGCTGTCAAATGGTTCATATAGAAACATGTCAAAATGTCCACAGCCAGATAAAGCAAAACCAGAAAATACATTACTTCACATGGTAGATTCTGTTTTCAGTGGTTAGTTTTTAACATTAATTCAGCACCTAAATATTTTCTCATGAAATTGGCATGCTGCTTAAGGAACAGTAGAGCGCAGCAATCATTATGGCTGACACTTTAGTATTTGTTCCTGAAAAAGAATCACAAAATAAGAGACTGAAAGTTGTGCTTCAGGGAATTCAAGAGTAAAGGCTCAACCTTGATATGTAAAGGAGCTTTTGGTGGGACTAAAATTCAATATTTTGTAGGTGGCCGCATGGTTCAAAGGGATAAAGCCATTACTGAATCCTCAATGACCCATGCTCAGTTAGCAACACAGGAACCAGATGAGCCGCAGGAGAAGGATGGGAGTAGGTGGCTGATGTCAGCTCAGCCATCCTGTGGGCCTGGGGGGAGGGATGCAGCCTAGGTTCACCTCTATAAGCAGCATACGATCCTGGCCAGCTTCACGTGGCATAAATGGAGAACCGTGTCGTCGTGCATGCAGAGCAGTGTGCGCGTACGTCCACAGGACAGCAATAGCAGAGCTTATAAAGCTTCCACTAAGATGAGAGTCATGATGCACTCCCTGGTAGCAGTATGAAGCATCGCTATCATTCCCAATCTCCTCACTAGACTTAAGCACGTATCAGGGAGCCTAGGGGTACCTAAGGCAAGTACACCAGACTCTGGTGAACAAGGAGAGGAATAGTAGCAACTGATTATAAGCTTTAGGGAGGAAAAAAAATCACTATTTTGGATACTGAATTTGTAAACATGGCATCTGATCAGATATGAGTAAAGTACAAGCTGTGAATGAGTTGCCAGGTTAGGTAATGGCATGTATCTCTTACAGACGCTATGCAAAATAAACTTTCTGAGCAAATTCTTGCTAGGGCTATCAGTTGCGCTAGGAACTGTAAATAATATATAGTATGGAAATGGGAACAATTCCAAAAAAACAGGCTTTCGTTCTAATGCCCAGTGTTAGTGTCTGTGCCAGTTCTTGCCTAGTGATGTGAATATACCTTTTGTGAGCAGAGTACATGTTAAGAGCTATAGTACTGGAGCAGCTTTTTGCAACAGATTAATGACAAAATGAAGTCTGAGACTTTTTGTTCAACAATATGAGAACTTGTGAACGCACAAGGGTTGTTGTACCACGACTGGAATGAGATAACGTCAGAAAGAAGGGCATCAAGGGTTGACCAAGTGCATAGAAAGAGCCAGAAGGTATTTGTATTGGCCAAATATCAGTGATGTTTTAACCATAAGTGTGATTGCTTCAATTCTGTCTTGAATATAAGCTGACTTAAAGGAGAATATCTCTTATTATGACTCCTGATGGGGATTTAGGCTTGAACAATACAGGACATTCTCCTGGAGGGAAAACTGGTTGGAAATACATGATTGCAGTTCAGCTGCAGAGACATACGGCTGCATCAGATGCACTGTGAGTATAGACAATCATGCACTGCCGTAGCTACAGGTAAAATAACCCTGTGTACCTGGGGGAAACAATGTCTGGGGCCTACAAAGGCCATAGGGTCAGCAAAAAGTATGGCAGGCATCCACGGCAGGACGTCATGTCGGCAAGTAAATCGCAAAGAAAATTTAGCTGGCAATGGACAATGCCTTTACTAATGCTTCAGGGAAAGTGATAGATGCTGTACTTGTTGTACCGTACGTGCATTTGTAACTATAGTTTAAAGAAGTGTGCAGTAGCATCATGCAAGAAATCTTACATGTTGCTTTATAAGGTCATAGGTTCATAGGATCATACTAGGCTATTGGTCCGGAGGCCCTTATAAGCATAGCCATGAATTTTGCCCATGTTCCCTCAAAGTCAGCACCTGTTTCCCCTGTCCAGCAGGGTCACAGGTGGGATCCCAGGGGGTGTATTTTCTATTTCCTATCCAGTCATCCAGGTTCCTCTTAAAGAGGGCTACAGAGGTACTCTGCTTGACATGGAGACGGAGTCTATTCCACAAATGGGGAAGTCTTTGGGACACAAATCTATCCCGCCAGCAAGTTCTATTAATGTCACAGACCAGGTTAAGGCTTTGAGTGTGGGTTGTTCGAGTGGAGTTTGTCTTACGGATATGCAGCAACTCCATCAAGGCTGGGTCTGAGATGGGCTTGTATGCCAGACACAGGTCCCTTCTGAGCAGTCTGTACAAGACTGAGCAGAGGGACAAAGCTCTAAGCCTATCTGTATAGGATAGGTGTTTGAGACCCTGGATTTTCATGGTCAGGAACCTCGGTGATCTCTCCAGCTGCTGCAAGGTACATGCCGAAGGGGCATTGTACTCGATAATGGGTCTGATAAGGGAGGAGTACAGGGATGTTATGACTGCTTGTTCTTGGATGAAATACCCTTATGTATGAGGTGGGCCATGTAGAAAGCCTTCCATACAACAGAGACAACATGGTGGTCAAAAGTGAGGTTACCATCAACCTAGGTGCACAAGCACCTCAAGACTGATTGTGTGCTTAGTACATTGTTATTAATGTGATAATTTGTGGGAATGCCATTTTCCCCAAAGGGGATAATGATGCATTTCTTGGCATTCAGTTTGAGGCCATGCTTCTGGCACCAGTCATTAGTTTGGGTAAGGCCCTCTTGGAGGATGTTCACATCACTAGGAGAATTTAAGACAGTGCACAGCTTGCAGAAATCTGCAAACCTGGTCAGCCACAGACCACCAGTTTTGGCTTGCACCTCAGAAAACTATATCCCAAACAGTAGAGGCCCCAAAACTGATCCTTGGCATACACTGCTCATTGCGGGTCTACTACTAGAGGTGGCTTCCCCTACTTTGACTGAGTGGGTACTATAAAATAGCCAGTTAGCTACCCATCTGGTATCATATGGGTTGATACCTAGCCGGGAGAGTTTATCTATTATGCCTGAGTGGGGTATAGTGTCAAAGGCTTTGGCTAGGTCAAGGTAGGTGGTGTGCACTGTCTTTCCCTTGTCCATGACTTTGGTGACTGTTTTGAAGAAGATGACCAACTTTAACAGGCATGATCTCCCTTTGACAAAACCAAACTGTGTGGGGTCAAGCGTTTGGAGGTCACCGATGTCCTTGTTTATAAGGTCCATGATAATGCATTCCATGGCCTTGCAGATCAGGCTAGTTAGACTGATGGGCCTATAATTGCCTGGGTCAGTGATGCTCCACCTTTGTGTAGAGGGATGGCAGTTGCTGTCCTCCATTCAGCTAGGACAAAGCCAGTGCTCAGGCTTTGGTTGAATAGGGTGTCTAATGCAGCTGACAGCTCATGCCTGAGTTCATGTAGGATACAGCCAGGGATGTTATTGGTTCCCATGGAGACTGTTTTTTTTTGCCTTTGAGAGGGCATTAAAGACCTGCTCCCTGGTGATGAGGGGAGGGGGGCAGGTGCTGGGGATGTCCTGGTTTACTGATGGGGAGACACGGGGGTGAAGTTTTCACTGAACCTGTCTGCCAGCAGGTTGGCCATATCTATGGTGTTTGTGTCTGTGGTGTTATTGAACACCAGTTCAGGTCAGATTTGGGTGTTATCTTTTAGATTACAGACATATGTGAAGATGGCCTTGTGATTGCCCTTAGTGGATGTGGCCAATTTGGACTCGTAGTTAGCTTTAGAGGATTTCACCAGTGACCTTATTTGTTTGTTCAGACAAAGGAGAGATTGCTTCCAACTTGGCACCTGCTCCTTATTGGTCCTGGACAGCAATTTTTTTCCTTTTATTATAGAGTTTGTTTATTGCTGCTGTCCAACAGACAGGTTTACTCTTCCTTAAGGAAGATGACTTGGGTCTGTCGGGTATTGCTGAGTCCATACAGCTATGTAGGTGCTCATAAAGTTTTTTGGTGTAGGCTTGGACATTAATGCTAGTTCCAACTGAATGGACGGTGGTTGTGAAGCTGCATATACCTGCTCTGAGGAGGTTGTAGTCAGCTTTGGAAACGTTGTTTTGTTTGACTCTGACAGGGGGGTCAGAGGAGATGGTGACTTTGAAGGTGAAAACTTTATGGTCGGATCTTACCATTGAGGATGACATTGTAGGGGTGCCACAGTGGCTACTCATATTGATTAGGTCCAGGTCCAAGATATTCTCACCTCTTGTAGGGGTGTTGACCAGCTAATCCAATGCACTGGCACTGACGAAGTCGAGGAATCTGTAGGCATTCATGTTTGAGCTAGAATAGGTCTTCCACTATATAGGTGGGTAGTTAAAGTCACCCAGGATCAGGGTAGAGGGTTGAATCTTGATGGATTCAAGTAAGTACAGCTAGGTGGAGTGGGTGTCCTGAGTCATGGTTGGGGGTCTGTAGCTAGCTATGATTTGAATAGGTGTTTTGACAACAGTTAACTGCACTTGGAGTGTCTCCTGTGAATCATACCATATGACCAGTCTGGAGATGTGTATGTCTTTGATAAATATTGATACTCCACCTCCTGTGGCTTTGTAGCCCTCCATTTGTGGTCTGAAAGTATGGTAGGATGAGTAACCTGGTAAGGCTGGGGTGCTCTCCACAGATTTGAACCAGGTTTCAGTGACTGCACAAATGTCAGCATCCTCCATGGCAAGGAATGGTTGCAATGTGTGCAGTTTCATGCTAAGACTCCAAGCATTTAGCAGCATGACCTTTAAATTCCATTTAGAAGAATTATTCATGTTGGTAATTTTGTGCTCATGACTTTGCCTGAAAAAGGACTATGGGGGAGGCAAGAGTCTTTGCCAGAAGCCCAGGCGAGACAGATGAAGGCCATCTCTGGCAAAGCATCGTGGTATGTCAATCATGTCCTACCAGGTTGTCAGGTACTGGATCCCCTTGGAATGACACCAGAAACTAAGCTAATTGTTAAAGTCAATCTTTTTCTGTTTGTATTGAGGCATCATTCTAGGAGATGGTAGGATGCTGCTTAAGGCTAGGGATATACCTGCCTGGGACACATATTCAGTGACCTCAATCATATCTCTCTTCATATAGTCCAGAGAGGTATGTCTCAAGTCATTCACACCAACATGGACTATGGCAGACTCATAACAGTAACTGTTGGTAAGAGACTTGAGTGTGTGCATGATATGGCAGATTCTAGCACCTGACAATCAACTTACTGTAACTTTCTCCTTGTCTAGCCTGGTGAGGGGCATATCTCTGTGTCTCACGATAGAGTCTCCTATGACTAGTATGTTGGATTTGTGGCTGGGCCTTGGAGGCTATGAGACACAGACCTGTGTACTATATGTGATGCCTGGTGCTGTAGGTTGTGATATGCATGCATAGTTTTGCTTCGGAGGTACCTGTGTACTATGCGTGAAGCTTGGTGCTGTGGGTTGTGATATGCATGTGTGTTTTTGCTTGGAGGTATCTTTTGTTTAGGTATGTTTTTGTTGAGAACTCCTGCATATGTAGGTGTGTGTTGTACAGATGTGGGTGGTGTTAGAGGTGTGTGTTCATAGTATTTGTGCAGGCAACCTTCTCGGTGCCAGATGTACTAGCTTGTGACTGAGGGAGCAAGGATTCTAGGTTCATAATGTTATTGCATCTCTCACATATTGTGCTCCTAGATGGTAGTATTAGAGGGTTGTCTGTGTACATAAGGCAGTTGCTACACTGTCTCAGGATGCCCATATCAACCAGACTAGCAAGCGAAACCATACGAAATTGTCCATCCATGGTTATCAGAATCTGTGGAAGAGATGTCAGGGATAGTAGAGTGGGTACTATCTAAGGAGAGTACCTATAGGTGTGAGTAGGGCTGGATAAAATCAATACAGTAGCTGCAGGCGAGGGCGTCACTTACACAGGAGTGCTGGTAAGGGGAAAATGTAACTGACATACCTTGCAAAGGGTTTAAACAGCACAGCGGCAGTGCACAACAGGCAAACAAGCACAAACCCACACAAATGCTGAGTTTCTCTAGTACATGTCTTATGACAATGGTCCCTGGACACAATATCTCTTCTGTGGAGAGTAACAGGTGTTCCCTGAGCAGGGAATCTCTGCAGGCATCCTTACAATTTTGGTCTTGCTCATTTGTCCACAGAAAATACAGGTCCTCCAGATCACAGATATTCTAGTTACCTTTTACCTGCACATTGTTATTCCAGCTGAGAGCAGAGCTTTGTGTGCTTCTCTCTTCCTACAGTGAAGTGGCCTCAGCAATAAGTCTCTGCAGCTCGTGTGTATTTCAGCTACACAATTTCACACAATTGTACCCCCAAGAAAATGTCTCACAACCTACAATTTATTTAACATTTGTTTACCAGGGAAGTCCAGCTTGGAATGAAGCCAATTTTCAGCAGAGGCATGGGGAGAAATGCTTCAGATGTATTTCTTTAAAATGTGGGAGGAAACCACAGCACCCAGAGGAAACCCACACTAATGCAGGGAGGACACGCAGACTCTGCACAGAAGGTACCCCAGCTGAGAATCGAACCGGAGAACGCCTTACTGTGAGGTGACAACACTACAGCTGCATCACTGCATACAAGCCTGGAGGAAAATCATTATTTGTTCTGTCTGTAAAGGAAAGCTTACTGTATTGTCATGAAAGTAATTTCATGACTTATCCGATGTCTTCTCAGATGGGATTCACATTGGTGAAGGGACAGTAGGCAAAGAGTAGCAAAGCATGTATCCAACAATGTTTTCTTTTGATATTTCAGTAGTAGGTCCCTCTGCTTATTATTAGCTCCCCTGCTGGTATACTCCATTCATACGCATTAGAGATGATTATATAAGACATTGCATTACAGACCAGACAGAAACTTTTTAAGTAGTATATAAGAATATAACTCTAATTCCTGAAACTTCTAATGGGTTCAAGTATTCCAGCCCTATAATTTTTGCAATAAGGAATTGTTCCTTTTCAATAGTAGGTCACATTACTGAGGTATAAATTGGTATAATGATACATCCCAGTAGATGGAGTACAGAATAATTTATTCTAGTGCTGCTATAAACACACTGATCAAAGTTTAAATTGTTTTCTACCACTGTCATAAACTCTTTAACAGTGGTATCATTTTTTTATAATCTGCCCTTGTTGTCATGTTTCTCAATACTACGTTTATTGCCATTAAAAGTGAGTTTCTTATTACTACATCAGATCTGTATTCCTGTAGACTACCTTGTAGAAGATTGACACCTTTTATTGAAGTAATAACACTCAGATCTATTCTGAGTTACAGCACAATGGCACTAAATATACAGACCCAACTGATATTGCCAACATCCTGGCAGATAGGTTCAGTGCTAACTTTACCCCCCTCTCACCCGCTAAAGAGCCCATCTCTATACTGGAAGAATGCAAAGTTCCTGTAATCATGGCTGCAGAGGTAAAAACCACACTCTCCAAAGCCAAGAACACAGCATCCATGGGACCAGACAACATCCCAGGCTGTGTTCTACACGAACTACAGAACGAACTGGCACCCCACCTAAGTACCATGTTCAATCATAGCCTCACCTCAGGCTTTGTGCCTGCTGAATGGTGCACAGTGACGGTTATCCCACTCCACAAGGGGGGAGCCACACATTCAGTCCTGGGTCCCCTCCTGTTTGGTATCTACTTCTCTGAAGTACAGGCTAACACAGAAGGTCTTTGGCTAATGAAGTTTGCAGATGATTGCAAACTAGGAGCCATAACTGAAACTCCTAACGATGTGGACATCCTACAAAAGGGCCTCACTGCGACAGATGCCTGGTGTCAAAGCCATGGCCTCAGGCTCAATGCCAAAAAGTGCATTGTCATCCCCTTTGGTAAAAACTCTGTACCCATGAACTACAACATAGGCGGTAGTATACTTAACACTGAAAGTGTAATAAGAGACCTTGGGACACAGGTGGACAGTAGTCTCTCCTTTGATAATCACATTGCCACAGTAGTCAGGAAATCCTTCTACATGGCACACCTCATCACAAAAGGTTTCTTATCCAGAAAAAAAGAGGTCATTGTTCCCCTCTACTCATCACTCATTAGACCCATTATAGAGTACAATGTCCCTTTTGGTATGTACCTCACAAGACATCTACGACAACTGGAAAGGCCGCAGAAGTACCTCACAAAGAGGATTACCAGCCTCAAACAGATGCTCTACGTAGACCGCCTCAAAAAACTCCAGATTTACTCCGTCGCATATCGCCTACTCAGAGGTGATCTCTGCCTAACATGCAAAGCTATGTCAAACCCAAAGCTGATGGACATGCTCCACTTCAAGAAATCCCAGTCTCTCCGAGCTACACGCTCTAGGGACCTAAACCTTGTCACCACAATAAACAGAACATGCCGGAGGGATAGATTCCTGTCCCAGAGACTTCCCATACTCTGGAATTAACTACCTATCTATTTCAAACTAAGCTCCTCATTAGCACTCTTCAAGAAAAATCTTGATGATTGGATGGGAAATAGGAAATTCACCCCGGGAATCACCTCTGCGGCTCTGCTCGACAGTGGCACAGGAAAATAATTTCCTTGGGTAGCAAAAGCCAGGGTACCTTTTTGGCTGGGCTTGTATAGGCCCCAGGGCTGATAGCCTAGTACCTACCTATGAACCTATAATAATGCTACTGAGTTTATAATTAGGACCATATCTGGTTATCCATGCCAATTTTGCAATTTTAAGTCTGAGTAAAATAATTTGAAAACAAGTGTTTCCAGTACAGTTCACTGTGGGCTACTACTGGTAGCACCCATCAGATGAACAGGTAGCTGTACCCCTAAACTGACTTCTTGCATCACTTGCTATGAACCATATCTACTCTGTATATATCAGCTGACATCTAAGGCATTTAACTTGTCAGTTATTTCCCAATGAGCACTGTTTTTAATGCCTTAGCAAGGTTAAGAAAAGGTGCATGATCCCAAAGTTATTTATCAAATGCACTTATTAGCACAACACACATTCCATAAGATTCAAAAGAATATTTTTCCTTTGCAAACCCATATAACAGAAGTGGATCACCAACCATATTTGGGTGAATAAGCTTAAGGCCAAAAAGAAATCTACAGTGAATAATATTGTGATGTACTGTTGGCTCTACAGAAATCATTTAGTATAAAAGGCTCTTGGAGGTTTAAACCATTGCCACTTCATTTGTGCTTTATATTTATTATTTATTAACATTATCTGCAAGGAAAGTCTGACTGGACACAGGTGCCCTTTTTCAGTGCAGGCTTGGGGAGAAAAGTTCCATGGTAACAATTTAAAGGGTCTATACCACTTTATCAAAAAAAAAAACTTGAATACCTTTTTGTTGAACCCTATCTGTTGAACTCTTAATCCATTGAACGATCGTTTATGCAAAAATTTTCCCAGTGGAAAAAAAACGTTTGGCCAACCAAGTGAGCATCACAAAAATCACAAATTTTAAAACCCACCCCAGGTGGGGGGCTGCACACCCCACATCCCCCAAACTAAATATAGCAACTCCAAGATTGCACTACAGTGGGGAAAAGGCCAAATTCCTGATGATGACCCAAAGCTTGTTTTCCCTGGGAAAAGTTTTGCTTAAACTATCATTTGATGGATTAACAGTTCAATGAACAGGGTTTGACAAAAATTGTTGCATATTTAGGTTTTTTGATAAAGTAATATAGACCCCAGTTTAAAGCAATCAATATTTGCAATAAAAGTTATAATTCAGTTTCAGTCAGTATAATAAAATTTGCATTGATATTCACAAACATTACATTTACAAGCCTTGTACTGACATTTTACAGATAGAAGAGTGGTGTATAACATAAGTAGGAGTAATTTAAGAAATACATTAGAATGAGGTATTGGCGGAAATAAGTAAGTTTAATTGTAATTAAAGAAGACTAGGCGGAATAGTAATTTGCTTGTGCTAATTAGAAGTAGGTATAGTAGTTTAAGTACTACAATAAAGTGAAGTATCAGGTTTATATGTTAAGCCTCTTCACATGGCATTTACATAACAAGGTGTCAGAAATAAATACCAGTCAAAACTGGAAGAAGCATCTCCAATTCCTGCCAATCGGTGCTTTGTCTGGAAATTTACAAATATAACTCTCAGTGGAAATATGACTCAGTTGCACCCTCTTGACTACTTATTTATTTATTATTTTAGTATTGATTGAATGATTGCTGTTCTGTAGAAGGAAAACTGGCAGCAAAGCTCAGTGTCTACTAATGTCATTTATTTCTCACTGCAAGCAGGATAGTTTTGACAAATAAAAGTTCAATTTGCAACATTCCTGCATGGTTTTGTGGATGAAACCATAAATATAGTAAAGATTTTTACTTTTCCCTAAGAACAGAAGAGCATAAGAGCCGTATCCCGGACTATATTCAATAATCATTGCCAGCTAGAAAGATTTTTACCATTAATCAAATGCTTGTTCTTTATAAGCACACAGAGTCTTACATGGACTATTGAAGTGCATGTTACTGATCTGAAAGACAGATAAAAGGATGTGAATTTGGTGACTCACTTGATTTTTTAAATAACAGAATCATTTATGGTATAATAAATTATAAAATAAGTGTCAGACTTTTTAAGGGAAAAATACCCGATTTGTCAAAAACCCCGTGATTGTACAGAAAACAAGTAAAATTGCTAGTGTACAGCTAAACATTAATGTAATTAAAAGGATGCACGCACAATAAAATGTGTGTTAAATGAACAGTCTAAAATGAGAAACAATGTCAGAATAACATTAACATGTAACAAATATGAATGTGATAAGAGAACTGAGAATGGAGTACTGGCAACAAAATGTGCAATTTTAACTCAAGCTTGCAATAGCTGTTGCTATCAATATGAAGGGAAGACTTATTCCTTAATTCATCTTGCAAACCTTATGTTAGAAAAAGGGTTTTTTGAAAAGATATGCAAAACAAAATAATGTGCTCAATGAAATGTTCATGCTGTTGAATGGAAATATAAAAATAATGTGCTTGTAGATAATACTGAAGTAAAAAGACTTTTTACTACGAAATCTGAAAATGCATCTGAAGTACTAGCACAGGAATGAAAGGCAGCCTGATGGAAAGAAATGCTGAGAAATAATGGACATAATATAAAGTTTAATCTACACACAGGAACAGTCTGTAACACATTGTAAGAATACACTTTTGAATAGCTACAGCTTGATTGCACTGAATAGGAAAGTGCCATTCTAATGAAGGTAAGCTCAGTGGAACCTAAATCAGCTGAAAAAAAGTGCAACTGACAGCACTTTTGTTAATAGTGGATGATTTTCTTTTATTCACCACTCTGTGACCTCAGCTTAGGTATATTTAAGTTCAGGGATATGGGGTGCAGGAGGGCTTGCCCCCTTGAAAAAAATATTTGTTAGATTTTTGCTAAAAATGTTTCTGGCTAAACTTTGTCTGTAGACTTGTTCATAGGTTCATAGGTTCATAGGTTGGTATTAGGCTATCGGCCCTAGGGCCTATACAAGCCTAGCCATAACAATTCCCTGGCTATTTATTCCCAAAGGTGAGAGGATGGCATAATGGTTAAGGTGCTTACCTTACAAATACAAGGTGCAATGTTTGATTCCCACATGGGGTAATTGACTAGGTGTGAAATGGCCTATAAGGGCAGTTAGCCTAGTACTAATCTATGAACAATATTTACTTCCCTGGACCCTTGTCTAACAGGGCGACTGACATGTAATTGACGGAACTAATGTTGCTGTCTTAAAACAACTCCACTTTGAATATATATATTGTGTATAATGTTAATGTTAATCTATCTGGCCACTGAGTATTACCATTATGTCAGAAACTGTTTCTTGTTTGTATAAAACTAAAATAAAAAGTTCAGACTTCTTTTTTAAAGATTGCCATTGAACAACTGAATTTTCCCAATACTGTGGAAATCTAGAGATGGTAAAATGAATTCACAGTACAAAAGCAAATACCTTCCTGAAAGTCAATCACTGAATCACACAGGCATTGCAACTGTGCAGAGCCATAACAGATGTATGCTTCTTGACTATGATTATTTATCCACATGCATAGGAAGTTTACACAAGGGAATATCATATATAGGTAAAACATTTTTCAGTGCCAGTGATTCTTGCTCACAAGGAAGTATCAGAGTTTTCAGATGTAAAAGAGAATAGAAAATGAGGTGAATGGAAAGTTTAGATGTCATTATGGAGCGGTAACTGACAATAGGCTGAATGGTATGGTCACTTTTCTTAAGAAGCATAAGATGCACATTGGTATTTAACCACAACTTCTGAATAAAGTCATTAGAATAAACTATTGTTTGCAGTTAAAACTGCGGTAGTGGTGCTGCAGTAGCGTTGTCGCCTCACAGTAAGATGTTGTCCTGTTTGATTCTCAGCTAAAGCGTCTTCTGTGTGGAGACATGCGTGAATGGGCATACCTTCGTTGAAGGTTGTGCGTCAGGGTTGGCAACTCAGTAAGTAAAAATCTACTGCTAATCATTAGCGGACTGGAGTTCCACTGTGGCGATCCCTAACCAGAAAAAGCCAAAAGATACAACATTGTTTGCAGTTAAAGAAATATTCTCAAGAAAGTGACATGTTAACTTTCTCCGGAGTTCTAGATGCAAATCCAGTTTTCTGGTAGACGAAGCTGTATCAGCAAATCTTCAAAGTGTGCATTTAAAATACCTTTAGGAAATTACTAATTCCATAAACTTCAGTTTGGTATTTCATCAGCATCATACGTGTTATAAAGAATAGTTTCCCAAGTAGTTGAGGGTTTGTAAGATACGGTGAACATAGCTGGTGATCTATCATTGTTGGTCAAAGACAAGAATGATGTCATAACAGACTGAAACACTTTCCCAGTAGATTAAAACATTTCAATTTCAAGCTAAATAAGAGAAATGTGAAATTGTAATGGAATATATTTTGATGTTAGCATGTTTGAAACCTGAGCAGGGGAAATTCGGTTAATTTTGGAAATCATAGTGTCAGTGGTTACATAAGGATTACAGAGATTTCTTGAAATGATACGTTATTTTTCAAAGTTTACTCAAAGTGATTGAGATAACTATGCCCACTAGAAAGCTTTTATTTCAAGACCTATCTATAAACATGAACATAGATTTGAAATACTTAATATATTAGTTATCGATTTTCCAACATTAAAATAATATATTGTGAAAAAGGCAGTTACTTTACAATTAGATATCAGTAACAATGGTATAGGACGTGTGATCTTATGGAATAATAGTCCATTTTCCTGTGGGTCAAGCATTTACAGATACATGAGACAGATATTCTCAATTTGAAATAGAACTGTTAGCAGTAGTGAACGGCTATGCATGTATCTACAATAATGAAATTCATGACAAAACATACCACAAATCATTGCTAAGTATATTCAGACAGCCTTTGTAAAATTTAGCTCTGGTACTACAGACATATAGATGTTAACTTAAGAGAAGCAGCTAGGGAAAACTGTTGCAATAAAAGCATGTCCTGAGCAAAAATAATCAGCAATAAAAGTAACAAAGTCTTGCTTTCTTTCAAGAAAGAAATATGTTGTGTCCAAAGCTTAATGTTCAAAATTGACAGAACAAAAGCTCTTGGTTAAATATACTCTCCACCCCCACCATCAATAGATTTAAGCAGTTACTCAAAGAACACCTCTTCAGTAACTGGCTCTGCGCCTGTATCACCCCAGGATAGTCTCTTTCCTCGCCCTTTCTTTCCTCATTCACTCCCTGCTCCACTATCAGTGCTTACAGTAGTTCATATACAACATGTACTTATTTTTATCTGTTCTTTACTTACCTGTTTTGGTTGCCAATTTGATGAAGGAATGACCTGCTGTTATTTTTCAATGTGTGCAATATTTTATATCAATGCTTAGCATTTTGCTACCAATTTTCTACTAACTTTGTATAAATGATTACTACTTATGTTGCTATCTCTGGAGCTTTTCTCCCCGGGCCTGTGCTGAAAATGGGCTACTAGTCCAGTTGGACTATCCTGGTACACAAATGTAAAATAAGTAAACAATTGAGAAAAAAAAAACCTGAAAAGATACATGAGTCACAGCTTGTAATAGTAAAGTGCTAAGAAAATGCTAGATGCAGAATTTTGGCCAGGGGTTTCAACTCATTTTGAACAAATAGTACAAAGCAATGGTTCATAGGTTCATAGGTTGGTACTAGGCTATCGGCCCTAGGGCCTATACAAGCCTAGCCATAACAATTCCCTGGCTATTTCTTCCCACACTATTTACTTCCTTGGACCCCTGTCTAGCAGGGCGACTGACATGATCCCCTGGGTGAATTTCCTTTCTCTACAAGGTATACATAAAAAATCCCAAGGAAGTCATGCATGTGCACTCAACACTAGATTATCTTTGAGGTCATGTGGACACTCATTTGTTCCATTTCAAAAAAAGCTGTACATCTTATATGTGTAGATTATTATTTCAGGTTTCCTGAAGTAATCACAACAGCAAGTGAGATAAATGCACTGAAGCACACACTCTTGAGATATGAATAGCAGAAGTCACCATATCTGACAATGGTCTGCAGTGAATAAGTTGTGAAGTGAGATTATTAGGGTTAGAGAGAAGGCCAAACAAGAGGCATAAAACAATAATATAGCAACCCAGTTCAATTCCCACTTTATAAACACTATACTTTCTCTAACTAAACAAAATTCTTCCACCACCCTCTCTATCCCAACCTCAACTAAGAATAGCATAATAACTTTCTCTTTCTACGCAGTCCCAACTGCTACCATAAAAAAATTCTTACTAAATCTCTAACCAACAACCTTTGAAGCCGATAACCTGTTAACAGAATACCTGAGGTTTACTGCAGATGCTCTAGCCTTCCCTGTCTCAGTACTAACTAACCAACAGAAAGCCAAGTCCCAACTACCTGGAAAAAAATCATTCATAATACCACTATATAAAGGAAGAAATTCATCTGACCTGCCTGATTACAGACTTATAGCTATATTGTCAGCACTATCAAAAATTCTAGAAAAAATGTATCCACATTCAACTCTTCAAACATCTTAGAGACAACAATCTTCTGTCCACAACCCAACACAGTTTCTGTCCCAGTCATAGCACAACAATTGCTATTCTTAGCTTCACCAATATTATCAACCAAAATAGAAATAATAGTAATCTAGTATCAGCACTACTCTTGGATCTGTCAAAGGCTTTTAACACAGTATCTCATCAAAAATTCTCACCATATTCTCATATCTGGGTTTTAATCAATCTACTCTCACCTGATTTCATAGCAATTTCACAATAGACAGCAATCAGCAAAATGAAAACATGAGTTATCCTCCTTTGTCCCAGTCACAGTCGGTGTTAAACAAGGCTGCACACATTTGGGAGCACTACTATTTAACATATTCATCAACAACACCCACACTGCAACCAATCGGGTCAGTATGCAAATTATGCAACCGTAATCTGCTCTGCCACAACAATAACAACCCTCCAAGAAACCACCCAGCAGTCCTACTCATCTGTAGAATCCTGGCTAAGCACTGCCAACCCACTCCTAGATGCTAAAAAGACCAAACTCATGCTCTTTATACCAAAACAATATCATGAAGTCTTACCAGCTTCATATGTAAGGACATGGAAAGAATCATCCTGGACATGATAAATGAGGGCCTAGGTAACCTGCAAACACTGGACCCATCACAGTTCAGCTTTGTTAAAGGAAGGACATGCCTAATAAATCTGGTTGACTTTTTTGAGAGGGTCACATAAGCACTGGATGAGGGTAAGACTATGCACACAGCTTACCTCAACTTGGCCAAGGCTTTTGATACAATATCCCACTCAGGCATTATATACAAGCTCACTAATTGAGGTATAAACCATTTTATCAACCAGTGGATAGCCAACTGGCTCACTGATAGGACCCAGGAGGTCAAAATAGCTGAGACCAGCTATACCAAGAGGTCAGTCACTAGTGGAGTCATGTGGGTCTCCGTACTGGGCCCACTCATTTTAGGCATCTATTTCTCTGAAATGGGAGCAATGTTGAAGGTTTACGGCTGATTAAGTTTGCAGGTGATTGTAAACTGGGGATTATCATCAACTCCCCTGCAGACACTAGCATTCTTCAAGCAGGTCTATCTCAGACTAACAAAGGGTGCCAAAGCCATGGTCTTAAACTCAATTGCTAAGAAATGCATAATTGTACCTTTTGGGAAGTAAACTATCAAAGCTAATTGCCATGTTGATAATACACCCTTAAGAGTCGACCCAGTGGTCAGGGATCTGCGTACGCACGTAGACAGTAGTATTACCTTCGACTACCACATGGCCATAGTGATGAGGAAATCATTTTATGTTGTACAACGTATAAGTAAGGGCATAGCATCTTGGTCCAGAGAGGTCATTATTCCACCGTACTCTGCCTTTATCAGACCAATCATAGAGTACAATGCTCCCTTTGGTATGTACCTGACCAGGCACATGCAGCAACTAGCGCGAACTCAGAAGTTCTTTACAAAAAGAATACAAAGTCTAACAAACCTGCTTTATGCAGAGTGCCTTAAAGTCCTTTCCCTCTACTCAGTCGCCTATAGATTGCTGAGGGGTGATATATGCCTGGCTTACAAGGGATCTGCAAACCCCACACTTATGAATCTCTTACATGTTCCTAAATCAAACAGTACCAGAAATACAAGGTCTAGGGACCTGAATTTTGTCTGTGACTTAAACAGAACATGCTAAAGAGACACATATGTGTCCCAGAGACTGCCCTTCCTATGGAACAGGCTTCACATCCATGTAAAGCTGAGTTTGTCTATTGCCCAGTTTGTAACCAATACCAGTGGATGTGGAATAGGAACTTTACACTGGGCTTTGGCACCTGTGTCCCTTATGGATAGAGGTAGCTTATAAATTCATGGCCCTTAGTGTCCTATTTGGATACACTGTATCATTATCCTTTCTGGAAAACTTGTCTAGGCTTAGAAAGGTCCCACAAGTTGTTAGCCTAGTAACAGTCTATGAACCTGTAATTCTATGAACCTATGAATCTATAATCAGAAAAATTAGTTCCACATTGTCTTATCTAAGAATACAGTAATAGAAACCATGACAGAAGTCAAAATACTTGAAGTAATCATAAACAACAATCTCAAACATGACCAACATATTCATCAAGCTATGAAAAAAACACATACAGCATCCACAAGAAGATCCAGAACATCCACTTACCTATTCCCGACTCTTTTGTATGCACCCCCTATTTCACAAATCCTAACAGTGCCTTCATGGCCAAATTTGAAACATGCTGTAATAAAGTTGCAAAATTTGTCACATACTCACTGTCGCTCATCTGGTCAGGATAAAACAGACGAGCAGTTGGGGGTTCAGTTCAAGCAACTTTATTATACACAAACACATCGGGAATAAGGCTTTGTAACTTAAACTTAAAGAAACCTATAAACAGACTGACTACCACACTCATACATGTTAACACTCTGGCTGTTCTCTCAAAATGGCATTGCTGCCTGCACGTGGTCATTATTTATATGTACTTGCCTACATCTGGAAATGCTTCTTAAAGATACATACACACATTCTGTTCTACATCCTGCATCTTTGAGAAATAGCTCATACATCAAATAACAGTATTCAATGACATGCACTTATACAGAAATGATCTTTTGACATGCAATTATACAGAACTAATTTTCGACATGCAATCATACAAAATCAGACACATATAAAACTCTGATGTCCAGGTTGCTGTGTCTTTTACACTAGGCCTAGAAATACAACCTGATCATGTAACATAGAAGTCAGAATTAGATTTAGCAATGGGGACTGTCTTCAAGGAATGTTCAACTTTGGGGACATCTGGGACATCATCAGGAATGGAAATATATACTGGGACATGTTCTTCGGTATGAACATTGTCAGGGTTGCTGTGAGATCTAGAGTCTGTATCACAGGTATGATGCTGCAATATTATTTCTGATACAGGAAGAAGATGCCTGCAGTTTCTCCTGTATTCTGTATCCTCAGATTCCGCTAAGTAGGATCTCGGCTCGGCACATATACCTTTCACTTGACCAATTTGATCAAAGCCTTTCGCTGTTTGCAACTTCATTGCCTCTCCCTCTTTCAACGCATGAAGAAATCTGCTCATTTTATCATAGCTGGACTTCTGAGAAGAATTTTTTTTGAAAAGTTGGGCTTTGATTGCTCTGGTGTTTTTAGCATTAGGCACCAACAAACTAGAACTGATAAGCAAGGTTGTTCTGGTTTGCCTAGATAAAAGTCTCTGAGCAGGAGAGTAAGTTGTCACGAGGTATATTTCTGAGATTAAGTAAATTCAAAAAGATATTAGTATTGTCACACTTTGGCCTCTCTAGTAATTGATTTGTACTCTGTACTGCACGTTCAGCAAGGCCATTTGATTGTGGGTATTCAGGACTACTTGTAACATGGATAAAGTCCCACACTTTTACAAATCTCTGAAACAATTGACTGGTAAACTGGGTACCATTGTCAGAAACAACTTTGTGTGGGCTACCATGGACTGAGAAATGACGTTTCATTTTAGTGAAAACAGCACTGGATGTTAGGTTAGGTAGCAAATCAATTTCAAACCAGTTCAAATAAGAGTCAGTCAACACTAAGTAATGCTGATTGTTCAACTCAAATATGTCAGTGGCTACTGTTGACCAAGGCAGTTCAGGAATTTGGCTTAGCTGAAGTTGCTCTTTTTGCAAATGAGGTTTAGTACTATTACATACTGAACAAGAAGAAAGCACTTTATCAATGTATTTCAACAGAGAAGGCCAAAATACTAGTCCTCTCGCCCTTCTTTTGGTAGAGTCAGAACCTGGGTGACCACGATGTAAAATCTGAATGTATCCATGTTGTAAAGAAGTAGGAACAACAACTATGAGACATTTGAAATGATACTATCTTCCATCAGCATCTCATCTCTGTATGGAAAATAAGGTTGCACTTCTGGCAGTACACTAGATTGCTTTGATGGCCATCCTACATTGATGAAGTGGTTGAGTTTTCAAAATTGGATCAGTCTTTTTTTATGATCTCTCAGCTCATCAAGTCTTATGGTAGAAAAATGCCGCACTTCTATGATATCAAAGTCAAAATTCTCTGCAACAAACTGTTCCATGGTATTAATGGGTGATCTTTTGCAAAATTGGATCAGTCTTTGTATGATCGCTCAGCTTATCAAGTCTCATGGTAGAAAAATGACACACTTCCATGACACCAAAGTCACAATTCTCTACATCAAGCTGTTGCCTGGTACTAATGGGCGATCTAGATAAGGTATCAGCCAGATAAAAAAGTTTACCTTTTGTATAGGTCATTTTGAAATTGTACTTTTGTAATCTGAGCATCAGTCTTTGTAGTTTAGCTGGAGCTGAGTGCAAAGGCTTCTTTAAAATAGTGATTACAGGTTGATGTTCAGTTTCTATTTGGATAGCTGCACCATAACCATAATCATGGAACTTCAGCCATGCGCACACAATAGCCAAAAGTTTCTTCCCAATTTGAGCATACTGCATCTCAGTTTGGGTAAGAGTTCTAGATGCACAGGCAACAGTTCTGCCCTCTTAAAGAATAAGTGCACCAAGACAGAACCTTGAGGCATCACAGGAAAGAACTACTGGTTTGTGGACATCATAGTACCTTAATGTAGGAGGGTTGGCAATTTGCTGTTTGAGGTTATCAAATGCTCTCTTGTGTTGTTCTAACCATGATCAGACAACATTTTTGTGTGTCAGCTCCCTCAAAGGCACTGATAATTCGCAAAGTCAGGGATAAATTCACCCAAATAGTTAACCATACCAAGAAAATGCTGTAAAGCTTCGAGATTGTCTAGAGCTGGCATTTCAAGAATGGCTGCTTGCTTAGAAGAGTCTAGTCATAAGCCTGTACTGGTAAACAAATGACCTACATGAGTTACTTTTGGTAGTCTGAATTTACACTTCAGAGGATTAAGCTTTATGTTCACTTCACACGCTCTGTCCAGAACTTTCCTCAGGTTTCTGTCATGCTCTGCTTCACCATTGCCTCCATCTAGTAAATCATCAATTATTATAGCACACAGGTAGCATGAAAAAAACTGCTCCATTGCATGTGAAATACTTCACTGGCAGAATTTATTCCAAAGGGAATCCTGAGGAATGGGTCTTCCAAATGGAGTACTGAATGTACTCTGTAGTGAAGATCTACAATCAAGCATTACTTGCCAAAATGAACTCTTTGCATCCAAGACAGAAAAAAAAGTGGCATTCGGCATGAGGGTTGCAATCTCCTCGACTGTAAGCATAGGATGATGAGGTCACTTTAATGCCTTGTTCATGTCTCTTGGGTCAATACATATTCTGATTTCATCTGAATTTTTCTTATGAGCAGCTGGGTCTATATCACATAATTGAAATTCCAAAATATCAAACACCATAAGCTCAAACGTGGAATTTCGAAATGTGATAACATCGAACACTCAGAATAGCAAATTTTTTCCCAGGGAAAACATTTGTTGTTCCGAGAAACATACACACAGGACAAGCACACCAAAATAAATAATCCATACACATACTTAGCAAAGCCCTGCTTCTAACCCTACACTAAACTGTACATACATTCCTATCTATCCACTAACCTTAACCCGCACTCTAACCCTAAGGTCCGTAACTATCACACACACCCTAAGGAGCTACATAAACAAACTAAATAATACACACACATACACTTAACAAAACCCTACTTCTAACCCTACACTAAACCATACATACATTCCTATCTATCCACTAACCTTAACCCGCACCCTAACCCTAAGGTCCGTAACTATCGCACACTTACCCTTGGAAACTATACACAAACTAATTAATACACACATACACATATACTTAACAAAGCCCTACTTCTAACCCTACACTAAACCATACATACATTCCTACCTATCCACTTAACTTAACCCACACCCTCACCATAAGATCTGTAACTATCGCACCACAGTGGAGGAAACAGTGAAGCCACGGAACAGCCAACCGAAATCTTGCCCTAGGTAAAGAATCAAAGTTCCGCAGCTTTGCTATTTTCAGCCTTCAATGTAGTGGTGTCGATATTATAACATTCGGAGTATTGCAACTTTGATGTTATAATATAGACCCAAGCAGCTACCATGGAAGACACCCACTCAGTTGGTTCTGTGACTGGACAAATCACACCTTGCTGCACCATTTTGTCTAACTGGACCTTGACTTTGTCCTGCATAGCTATTGGAACTCTCCTTGCTGGTCTGACCACTAGACTGAACTCTGGGTCTACTTTCATACAGTACACAACTGGAAGTTTGCCTAACCTGTCATTGAAAACATCTGCATACTCTGTGAGGATAGCATCAGTAAAGCTGGAACTGGGACATGTGCTTACATGATGTGCTTCTTTAGTAAAAGAAAGCAGTTCCATTCTTAAGCTGTCTCTAAGACCTAATAATGACTACACAGGTCTTCTAACCACATAAAATTGCAAGCTGTAACTGTTCCCAGCTGAATAGCATGAAAGCATTACTGAGCCTTGGATTAAAATCTTTTCACCCCCATACACAACAAGTTTCACACAATTAACCAAAGTAAGTTGCTCACCAGCTCTGACTTTAGAAACTGTTTTTGCTGACATTACATTACACTTTGAACCAGTGTCCACTTTGAACTCAGTGGGTTTACCATTGATCAGGACAGTACAAAATACTTTGTTCTTTGCCAGCAAATCTACTGCAGTAACCCTTTCATTGACCACTGATACACCATCTACATATAAAGTGAGGTTACAGCTTTCTATATGATCAACCTGCTTTTTTGAGTGACCTTTATTAATAACTGAATGAGGCTTGCTTGATTTACAAACATTTTGAAATTGGTTCCATTTCTTACACTTGTGGCACTGCTGACACTTCTCTGTTATAGACTCATGGTTGGCTCCACAGTTATGACAGTTAACAATAAGACTTGACTTAGGTTTTGCTGACTCACCCTTATACTGCACTGAGTATGTCCATTTTGCTGAGCTAGTCTTAGAATTTCCTAGAAAGTTAGAGATCTCCCAGGAAAACTTGCAGGGGTTGCAGCTGCCATGTGCTTAGGACGGTTTCTGCTTGCTGCATGCTGCATTCTGTCTATGTATGCTCTAGAGGCCTTTGAAACCACGCTCTTTTCACTTGCAAGCATACTTATGTGCCTTTCTGTGAGTTCATGGATTTGACTAATCTCTATGGCTTTGCTTCATGTTAAATCACTATCACAAAGAAAACTCCTTCTCACTGCAGCATTATTAAAACCACACACAAGCCTGTCCTTTATTAACTCATTTTTCAAAACACCAAATCTGCATGTTTTACTTTGAAAAATAAGGCTGTTATATATGATGCAAAACTTTCACCTAGCTTTTAGTCTCTTGTATAAAATAAGTTCCTCTGTAATGTAACATTTGTCTGGGGGTTGCACATTTCTCTAAATTTATGTTTCAAGCACTTGCGGTCTTCCCTTGATTCAGCTAGTACCACAATATGATGGTTTCCCTCTCTCCTGCATATACGTCTGGTGCATACACAAATGAACGCTCTCTTTCAATAGCTTCTGACCCAGCAAAGTTAAGAGACCAGATAGAGTTAAGAAAACCGAGTAGTTTTGTGCCTAGTATGACACCATCTTTAAATTTGTTTTTGAATGGATGTGAGAAAGATTTGTGCAAGTACTTTGAGGAAAGGAATTTTAGTGTATATTACAATCTAACCACTACACAAAAACAGGCACTTCAAGGGCTGATGGACAATAAAGGAATAACCATTAAGATGGCGGATAAGGGTGGAGCCATTGTTGTTTTGGACACAGAATGGTATGATAGAAAATTGAGGGATATGTTGGCTATGGATGGAGCTTATGAACAGATTAATCCTCTACAGGTTAGAATGATAATAGATAATGTTCATAGTGAATTATCAGCCTTGTTAGAGGAAATGAGGATAACTAAAGAAACTTATGAGTTTTTAAGGATAGATAAACCCACCACACCCATATTCAAAGCCTTACCCAAGATTCATAAATCTTTCAGTGACCCACCACTCAGGCCCATTGTTTCAGGGAGAGGGTGGGTCACGGAAAACATTTCAATTTGGCTAGAATTCACTCTTAAGCCTTACTTGGATAAAATTGGCAACATATTAAAAGACACAGGGCACTTCTTGGGGCTATTAGCCAATGTGGTTAGACCGAATGGAAGGAGGTTATTAATGGCCACACTGGATGTTAATAGCCTTTTTACTGCTATAGAACACGAGTATGGGGTAACAGCAGTGGGTGAAGTTATTAGTAATTTGGGAGCAACGGAGCATATGCGACTCACTGTGGAAAGTTTGTTACTGTTGGTGTTGAATAATAATGTTTTCCTGGGACCAGGGTCTTTATATAGACAAGCACGGGGGGTAGCCATGGGCACCCCCTGTGCTAACACTTATGCTAATTTAGTGTTATCCAAGTGGGAAACTAAGGAAATTTTGAACAACCAACAATGGAAAAATAATGTCGTGTTGTATGTCAGGTTTGTAGATGACGTTTTTATTTTATGGGATGGGGATCTGCCCACCTTTGATTGCTTTTTAGCTTTTCTTCATACCACTACTACTTTTTTGAGTTTTAGTGCTAAAACCTCCTTCACTCAGATAGATTTTTTAGATGTTTGTGTGGAACAGACAGCGGTAGGTTTCACTTCGAGGCTTTATAGAAAGGAATGCTGGCAAAATACACTGCTGTCTTTCGACAGCATGCACCCGAGGCATATTTTTCCCAACATCATAAAAAGTCAGGTGAGTAGGATCTCCAGGATATGCTCTGAGGATGCATGCTGTGATGAGGAGTTGCACAAATTAGATCAACATCTTATTGATAGAGGTTATGGGAGATCTTTAGTTAATAATGTTATGAATAATAATAAACAATGTAGGAAGACAAGATATAAGCCTTGGATGAATTATTCAGATAGGGATAGACAGGACAGTACTGGTTTGAATAAAAGCAGGAATGAGAATCCCAAATTATTCTTCACTTATGGCAGTAACATCAAGGATATTTGTCGAATAGTGCAGAACAATTGGAACATACTAACAAGTGACATGGGACTGAAGGATGTAGTTGGTGACCGTCCCATGTTTAATTATAGAAGAAATAAGAATTTAAAGGATTTGTTATGTAAAGAAGTACATTTAGATAGGGGGTCATCATTAAGCATGAGCATAGGTACACACCCTTGTGGTAATTGTAAGGCATGTATGTATATAAAGGGTGACACAGATTTCAAACATCCTGCTATGAGCAAAACATTTCATTTTAAGGGGAGGGCAACTTGTAGGACACAGCATTTGGTTTATATGGCCAATTGTGAACAATGTGCATGTTTCTACATAGGTATGACAAATAACATGCTTAAAGTTAGGATTTTGCAGCATTTGAGCAACATCAGGAACTGTGATTTGAGCAACGCCCTATATAGACACATAAGCCAGTACCCTACGCATATTTTTAAGTTCAGATGTATAGTTAACATTAGGGTTAATGACAGGAGGGGTGATATCCAACATAGAACAGCCTTAGCAGAATCGAAATGGATAGTGGATTTGAGGGCTCATAGACCTCCGGGTCTTAATGATGTATTACCAATTAAACCTGCACTACAGAATAGGCGGGTTTTTGTAAGCAGATGATTGGATGGTCTGTATTTTAAATATGACTGTTTTGTTGTTCTAAAACCATGTCTGATGAAGGGTTATCCCGAAAGCGCTAACTTCTTGTTTAATAAACAGTGATTTTATTGGTTTTATCTTGGCAGTGTCCTGCTACTTCTTTTTTGGATTCATTAGTTTTTAGTACGTTGGGACTTCAGCATAACGTATTCATTTTTGCTCGTTGTTCTAACCATGATCAGACATTTTTGTGTGTCAGCTCCCTCAAAGGCACTGATAATTCGCAAAGTCAGGGATAAATTCGCCCAAATAGTTAACCATACCAAGAAAATGCTGTAAAGCTTTGAGATTGTCTAGAGCTGGCATTTCAAGAATGGCTGCTTGCTTGGAAGGGTCTAGTCATAAGCCTGTACTGGTAAACAAATGACCTACATGAGTAACTTTTGGTAGTCTGAATTTACACTTCAGAGGATTAAGCTTTAAGTTCACTTCACACGCTCTGTCCAGAACTTTCCTCAGGTTTCTGTCATGCTCTGCTTCACCATTGCCTCCATCTAGTAAATCATCAATTATTATAGCACACAGGTAGCGTGAAAAAACTGCTCCATTGCATGTGAAATACTTCACTGGCAGAATTTATTCCAAAGGGAATCCTGAGGAATGGGTCTTCCAAATGGAGTACTGAATGTAGTCTGTAGTGAAGATCTACAATCAAGCATTACTTGCCAAAATGAACTATTTGCATCCAAGACAGAAAAAAAAGTGGCATTCGGCATGAGGGTTGCAATCTCCTCGACTGTAAGCATAGGATGATGAGGTCACTTTAATGCCTTGTTCATGTCTCTTGGGTCAATACATATTCTGATTCCATCTGAATTTTTCTTATGAGCAGCTGGGTCTATATCACATAATCGAAATTCCAAAATATCGAACACCATAAGCTCGAACTTGGAATTTCGAAATGTGATAACATCGAACACTCAGAATAGCAAATTTTTTCCCAGGGAAAACATTTGTTGTTCCGAGAAACATACACACAGCACAAGCACATCAAAATAAATAATCCATACACATACTTAGCAAAGCCCTGCTTCTAACCCTACACTAAACCGTACATACATTCCTATCTATCCACTAACCTTAACCTGCACCCTAACCCTAAGGTCCGTAACTATCACACACACCCTAAGGAGCTATACATAAACAAACTAAATAATACACACACACATACACTTAACAAAACCCTACTTCTAACCCTACACTAAACCATACATACATTCCTATCT
Organism: Protopterus annectens; assembly: GCF_019279795.1. NCBI lineage: Eukaryota > Metazoa > Chordata > Ceratodontiformes > Protopteridae > Protopterus > Protopterus annectens. The sequence goes on from NC_056726.1 coordinate 1,549,147,233, forward strand.
ATCCACTAACCTTAACTCGCAACCTAACCCTAAGGTCCGTAACTACCGCACACTTACCCTTAGAAACTATACACAAACTAATTAATACACACACACATACACTTAACAAAACCCTACTTCTAACCCTACACTAAACCATACATACATTCCTACCTATCCACTTAACTTAACCCACACCATAAGGTCTGTAACTATCGCACCACAGTGGAGGAAACAGTGAAGCCACGGAACAGCCAACCAAAATCTTGCCCTAGGTAAAAATTCAAAGTTCTGCAGCTTTGCTATTTTCAGCCTTCAATGTAGTGGTGTCGATATTATAACATTCGGAGTATTGCAACTTTGATGTTATAATATAGACCCAAGCAGCTACCATGGAAGGCACCCACTCATTTGGTTCTGTGACTGGACAAATCACACCTTGCTGCACCATTTTGTCTAACTGGACCTTGACTTTGTCCTGCATAGCTACTGGAACTCTCCTTGCTGGTCTGACCACTGGACTGACCTCTGGATCTACCTTCATGGAGTACACAACTGGAAGTTTGCCTAACCTGTCATTGAAAACATCTGCATACTCTGTGAGGATAGCATCAGTAAAGCTGGAACTGGGACATATGCTTACATGATGTGCTTCTTTAGTAAAAGAAAGCAGTTCCATTCTTAAACTGTCTCTAAGACCTAATAATGACTGCACAGGTCTTCTAGCCACATAAAATTGCAAGCTGTAACTGTTCCCAGCTGAATAGCATGAAAGCACTACTGAGCCTTGGATTAGAATCTTTTCACCTCCATACACAACAAGTTTCACACAATTAACCAAAGTAAGTTGCTCACCAGCTCTGACTTTAGAAACTGTTTTTGCTGACATTACATTACACTTTGAACCAGTGTCCACTTTGAACTGTGTGGGTTTACCATTGATCAGGACAGTACAAAATACTTTGTTCTTTGCCAGCAAATCTACTGCAGTAACCCTTTCATTGACCACTGATACACCATCTACATATAAAGTGAGGTTACAGCTTTCTATATGATCAACCTGATTTTTTGAGTGCCCTTTCTTAATAACTGAATGAGGCTTGCTTGATTTACAAAAATTTTGAAATTGGTTCCATTTCTTACACTTGTGGCACTGCTGACACTTCTCTGTTTTAGACTCATGGTTGGCTCCACAATTATGAAAGTTAACAATAAGACTTGACTTAGGTTTTGCTGACTCACCCTTATACTGCACTGAGTATGTCCATTTTGCTGAGCTAGTCTTAGAATTTGCTAGAAAGTTAGAGATCTCCCAGGAAAACTTGCAGGGGTTGCAGCTGCCATGTGCTTAGGACTGTTTCTGCTTGCCGCATGCTGCATTCTGTCTATGTATGCTCTAGAGGCCTTTGAAACCATGCTCTTATCACTTGCAAGCATACTTATGTGCCTTTCTGTGAGTTCATGGATTTGACTAATCTCTATGGCTTTACTTCATGTTAAATCACTATCACAAAGAAAACTCCTTCTCACTGCAGCATTATTAAAACCACACACAAGCCTGTCCTTTATTAACTCATTTTTCAAATCACCACATCTGTATGTTTTACTTTGAAAAATACGGCTGTTATATATAATGCAGAACTTTCACCTGGCTTTTAGTCTCTTGTATAAAATAAGTTCCTCTGTAATGTAACATTTGTCTGGGGGTTGCATATTTCTCTAAATTTATGTTTCAAGCACCTGCGGTCTTCCCTTGATTCAGCTAGTACCCAATATGATGGTTTCCCTCTCTCCTGCATATACGTCTGGTGCATACACAAATAAACGCTCTCTTTCAACAGCTTCTGACCCAGCAAAGTTAAGCAAAATGAATACCCTTGTATGTGCATCTTTGTCAGAAAAAGCTGCTTGTATGAAAAAGCTTTTGCTCAATGTTTTCTGGAATTCATAAATTCCAACGTCTTGGATCAACTTATCCACACCACCACCAGGGGCAGCAATATCCTAGACCTGATCATTACCAACATGGGTGACTGGTGTTCCACACCAGGGGTCAATTCCTCATTGGTCAGATCCGACCACAAGCTAATCACCCTAGACATCCACATCCTGCCCCCACCCCCATTAGGGAAACAACCGTAAAAAATGTCTCCAAAGCCAATTTCACGCTTCTTAAGACAGAAGTGGAAAACTTCACGACACCCATGCAGATGGACAATAGAGGTATGACTGCTGAATCCTACACAAATATGCTTTATAAGCACTTACACAAGTGCATGGATCGTGCTATCCCTAACTGAACCAAGATGCTATCCTTCAAAACAAAGAAGCCAATCTGGTGGTCTTCTGCCATAAACAAATTCTACAACAGACGAAAGAAACTGTTGCAAAAAAGAGTAAAATCCCATGATTGGAGGAACTCCCTGGTCAACATCAGTAAGAAGCTGAGATCCCTCATAAAATCCTCCAAAGCTAGTTATGAAAACAAAATTGCCACGTATTCTAAAGACAACCATAAAGCATTCTATAGCTATGTCAAGAATCTCAATGGCAACACTCAGATCTGCTCTGAGTTACAGCACAATGGCACTAACTATACAGAACCAACTGATATTGCCAACATCCTGGCAGATAGGTTCAGCGCTAACTTTAACCCCCCACCCCCTAAAGGGCCCATATTTATACCGGAAGAATAGAAAGTTCCTGTAATCACGGCTGCACAGGTAAAAACCTCTCTCTCCAAAGCCAAGAACACAGCATCCATGGGACCTGACAACATCCCAGGCTGCATTCTACACGAACTACAGAATGAACTGGCACCCCACCTAAATACCATGTTCAATCATAGCCTCACCTCAGGCTTTGTGCCCATTGAATGGCGCACAGTGATGGTTATCCCACTCCACAAAGAGGGAGCTATGACAGACCCTGGGAACTACCGCCCCATTAGCCTGATGAGCCTGGTCTGCAAGGCCATGGAACGTATCATCATGGAACTCATAAACAAAGATATTGGTAATCTCCAAACTCTGGACCCCACACAGTTCAGGTTTGTAAAAGGCAGATTATGTCTCCTAAACCTCACAGACTTCTTGAAGCAGTCACTAAAGTCATATATGAGGGTAAGGTAGTTCACACAGCCTATCTAGATCTCAACAAGGCTTTTGTCACCATCCCCCACTCTGGAATTATAGATAAACTCACTAAACTAGGTATAAATCCCTATGTCACAAGATGGGTTGCCAACTGGCTTACTGACAGAGCCCACACTGTGAAAGTAGCAGACTCCAAATCCTACTTCCGACCAGTGACAAATGGAGTACCACAGGGTTCAGTCCTGGGTCCTCTCCTGTTTGGTATCTAGTTCTCTGAAGTACAGGCTAACACAGAAGGTCTTTGGCTAACTAAGTTCACAGATGACTGCAAACTAGGAGCCATAAGTGAAACTCCTAACGATGTGGACATCCTACAAAAGGACCTCACTGAGACAGATGCCTGGTGTCAAAGCCATGGCCTCAAGCTCAATGCCAAAAAGTGCACTGTCATCCCCTTTGGCAAAAACTCTGTACCCATGAGCTACCACATAGGTGGTAGTCTACTTAACACTGATAGTGTGATAAGAGGCCTTGGGACACAGGTAGACAGTAGTGTCACCTTTGATAATCACATTGCCACAGTGGTCAGAAAATCCTTCTACATGGCACACCTCATCACAAAAGGTTTCTTATCCAGAAAAAAAGAGGTCATTGTTCTCCTCTACTCATCACTCATTAGACCCATTATAGAGTACAATGCCCCTTTTGGTATGTACCTCACAAGACAGCTACAACAACTGGAAAGGCCACAGAAATACCTCACAAAGGGGATTACTGGCCTCAAACAGATGCCCTACACAGACCGTCTCAAAAATCTCCAGCTTTACTCCATCGCATATGGCCTGCTCAGAGGCGATCTCTGCCTAACATACAAAGCTATGTCAAACCCAGAGCTGTTGGACATACTCCACTTAAAGAAATCCCAATCCCTCCAAGCTGCACGCTCTAGGGACCTAAACCTTGTCACTACAATAAACAGAACATGCTGGAGTGATAGAGTCCTTTCCTAGAGACTTCCCGTACTCTGGAACAGACTAACCATCTATGTCAAACAGAGCTCCTCATTAGCACTCCAAGAAAAATCTTGATGATTGGATGGGAAATAGGAGATTCATCCTGTGGATCACTTCTGTGGCTCTGCTTGACAGGGGCACAGGAAAATAATTTTATTGTGTGTCGAAAGCCAGGGTACCTTTTTGGCTAGGCTTATATAGGCCCTAGGGCCAATAACCTAGTACCTACCTAGGAACCAATATTGTATTCCTGCTCAAATACTCTCCAATTCTCTGCTATATTATGATCAAACACAAGTAGACAGGGTCTGCGAAATACCTCAGCCATATCAACACACAGTAGTGAAGATGCTTGGAATTATGCAGGAAAATGCACACATACAAATATGCCTGAACTTTATGCCAGAATTTGTAATTATGCAGTAGCACAAGCGACTCTTTGAAATAACTGCACTTTCCCATGTAAGTCTACGTGGCAGAAGAATACCTTAAAATCACTGCACTTTGTGAAACCAATCCTTATCAGTGTAAGAAATACTTGAAATGACTGTACTTTGGGGATAAACTGTATACAGCAGAAAATGTTCAGAGTAAGAAACACTTCGAAATGAATGGACTTTGCAAATAAACTGTACACAGCACAGAAAATCTTCAAAATGGCTGCACTTTTGCAAAATAACTCTTCACAGTGTAAGAAACACTTTGAAATGGCAGCACTCTGTGAATAAATGTACACAACACAAGAAACTTTTCAAAATGACTGTACTTTGCAATATAACTGTACTTTGCACACAGCAGGCTCTTTGAAATAATTGCACCATAATAAAGCATACACTCTACAAACACATTGCACACTCTGAGATACTTTGAACTCTAGTTATGCTTTTAATGGCTTCTGTCAATGAGAAATAGTAGTCTGTGCCCCAAACATGGTCTTTTACTAAAATATGCAGTTGTCTTGCTCCTTAAGCTTATTTTGCCCCTTTATTGTACTCGCTATGCCCTTAGAACCTCTTATTATCCCCATTATACTTCTCTTGTGCTCATTTTACTTTAAAAATGCTCATTATGTAAATCGGGGGTAATTCTGAGCCCCATATGAATATTTCTGCTAGTTTTATGAAATATCATGGTTTCAAATATTTTGTTTAATTAATAATGTGTTTTGTGCCTTTTGTTTGATTAATAATATATTTAGTGCTACTCGTTTAATTAATATTACTTTTTGTGCCTTACAAATGCTCAATTTCATTTTCTTTGCAAAATAAATCATCTGTGCAAATTCTGGTTACCTTAAGTTCATTTCTGGCCCTTTTTTTGATTGTTTGAGCTCTGTTTCACTCATCCAGCTCAATCTGCCTTCATCTTCAACTCTGCACCTCATGGCTTGAAGAAGCTGCTCTCTCAGTTCTGGTTCTGGCACCATGTTGCACGTCCAGTCAGGCTAAAACAGACGAACATTTGTGTGTTCAGTTCAAGCAGCTTTATTACACACAAACACATCAGGAATGAGGCTTTGTAACTTTAACTTAAATAAACTTACAGACAGACTGACTACCACATTTATACATGTTAACACTCTGCTTGTTCTCTCAAAATGGCACTGCTGCCTGCACATATTAACTATACGCACATGTCTACATCTGGAAATGTTTCTTAAAGATACATACACATGTTCTGTCCTACAGTCACCCACCAAAATCCATCACTACACAGCTCTGAAGGTTCTAAACTGGCTTGAGCAAACAAACGAACTAACAACTCTCAACTTATTACAACCCACAAGTTCATCCATAAACCAGGTTGCTGCCCCTCTTTAAAAAAATACTGCAACCATACAACAGTAACAGAACACCACAGTCCAATAACAAATCCCTCCAAGCTCTAAGTAAATAAAAGAATATGCAGGTAACTCACTGTAGTCTTACTATGTTATAAAACTATGAAACTCCATTCCAATACAGCTAAAACTTACAGGAAATGACAAATGCCTTAAACGCTGACTAAAACAACACCTACAACACACCTGGCTCTCCTCTTTCTCTTCACTTGGGTAGTACCGACCAAAGTAACTCAAACTATTGTACCTCCGACAAAGTCAAGAGTAGCAGAAAGTGAGAGGGGGAGGTGGAGAGACTCCTGATGTCTCAAATGAAACTGTAGCACAAAAAGCAGTGACTTAAAAATGAAGCACAGAAGTCTAGTGTAAATAGTCCTTTCATTTTGAAGATTTTTTTTTATTTTATTTTAGTTTAGTTTTTTAACAGGGTTTGTCTGGCTGAGTTTAGTCAAAAACATTTTTTCAGAAGAAGCTTGGGGAGAAAATCACAAATATTACAAACATTTTTAAAAAGACATTCAGTAATATACATAAACAGGCATTAAATAATACACATTTACAATGGCACATACATTTTCATATGAATATAATCCAAATTAGCAATCAAGGCAACTATTACAGTGTAAAAGATATTTATGCAGTAGTAGATGCTGACCATTGAGCATTTGAAGAGGTATATTAGTGTGTCTGTCTATTAGGTAATAGATCATGTGACTTGGCCTTAGAAATTACAAAAAATGGAGGTCACAGAAAGCACTAGGTTGGACAAAAAATGTCAATACTGTAGTTAAGAGATAAAGCAGGTTTATAGAGAATTATATATAAATGGTTATCATAAGATTTATATTTTTTACAGAGGGGGAGGGGGAGTGGTAAGATAAAGCAACGTGTATAGCTGAAAAATGATAATAAAACTATTCAGGTATTGACGGTTGTGGGGCATATGATTCTGAATAAAGAGAAATGGTTTGATGATATGGTAAGCTAAAGATAACAGTGACATTTATCCTGGGGATGTACGGGAGCAGATTCTTTGATTTGATAGGTGAAGTTTTAGTTGTGTTTTAAATGAGTTTGTATTCTGAATGGATTTCATTGGTTGGGGAATGCGGCTCCATTGTTTTGCTACACTATTTGAACACAGAGAGTCACCTGGAGTATTGGATGATTTGGTTATAGTGATTAGTGATTTTTCACAACAGCATAAAATTCTATAAAGTGATTATCGTATTATTAAATTGCTAACGGATGGTCAATTTTATGGTTTGTAGTGAAGGTTGTGTATTGTAGATAGCTGAGAAAGTACTAGGTGATGTGATAGTAACTTTAATTCTCTGAGAGATAAGTGTTGGTGGGTTCTATCATCATAGTTAACTGCAGATTTAGCTGTTTTATTATAGCACTGCTCTAGTTTGGACAGTTGTAAGACTTGAAAGTTAGTGAAGACTGGGGCAACATAGAGAAAAGTTAGCAGTAAGAAGGTAGAGGCTATATGTTTTCTGGCTATGTCAGTAAGACAGGTTTTTACCTTGTATAATGTACAAGTTTTGATGATTTTTTTCAAATACGTGTAACACATAGTGGTCAAATTTCAACTGGTCATCTATGATGACACCAAGTAATTTTCTATGGTTTACTTGTTCTATGATGGTGTAGTTGTAGAGATGATTTTTTTTCAAGTACGTGTCCCACATAGTGGTCAAATTTCAACTGGTCATCTATGATGACACCAAGTAATTTTCTATGGTTTACGTGTTCTATGATGGTGTAGTTGTAGAGATGATATCAATGGTATTGTTTTGGTAGACATGAATTTTGAGGTGAAGTGCAATAATTTGCTTATTTAATTATTATTTTTATGATTTAGAAGTAGTTAATTATTTACCCATGTTTCAGTCAATAAGAAGGACTTTTGTGCAAGGTCCTGGAGTTTAGAGAGAGATTTGGCAGAACATACTAGGGTTTAGTCATTAGATTATTAAACTAGGGTAGAATATGTTGAAAAGTATTAGTCCTAGTATAGGCTCTAGGATTCCAATTGTTAATAGAAAAAAGGTGGAGAAATCATTTTCCATTTCACTGATTGATCTCTGTTTGAGAAGTAGCTATAAAACCATTACAGTAAAAAGGAGGTGAGCCCTAAGATTGAGAGTTTATGTAAGAGTTTCTGGAGGAAGATCATAAAAGCTTTTGATACATCTAACAAGATGGTGGAGACTAGGATTCCAGCATTACTGTGGGTGCTGACAGCATTAACAAAATTCAGCAAACCAGTAGTTGTACAGTGATGAGGACGGAATCTGTTCTAGGTTAAGAACAGAAGCTGATTATTTATAAGATAGTTGAGACGTTGCGTGCAAATACTTTGTTGTAATATTTCTGATAAGGGAGATACAATTGCAACTGGCCTATAGTTTGAAAGCTCTGTGCTGATTCTATCCCTGTGTTATGGAACAATGAAGGATTTGTTCCAAGGAAGGGGACTTTATTTTTAGATATGGACTGATTTGTCAGAGTTCAAACTGGATATTCAATAACTTTAGCTGCTGTTTTAAGATCTTCTTCTTTTTCTTTCGGCTGTTCCCATTAGGGGTCACCACAGCAGATCATCTGTTTCCATTTCTTCCTATCCTCTGTGTCTTGCTCTGTCACACCAACCACCTACATGGCCTCTCTCACCACATCCATAAACCTTATCTTAGGCCTTCCTCTTTTCCTCTTACCTGGCAGCTTCATCCTTAGCATCCTTTTCCCAATATACTCAGCATCCCTCCTCAGCACATGTCCAAACCGATGCAATCTCACCTCTCTGGCTTTGTCTCCAAACCGTCCAACCTGGGCTGACCCTCTAATGTACTTATTCCTAATCCTGTCTACCCTTGGCACACCTAGTGCAAATCTTAACATCTTTAACTCTGCCACATCCAGCTCTGACTCCTGCCTTTTTGTCAATGCCACTGTCTCCAACCCATATAACATAGCTGGTCTCACTACCCTCTTGTAGACCTTCCCTTTCACTCTTACTGGTAGTCGTCTGTCACAAATCACTCCTGACACTCTTCTCCATCCTGCCTGTACTCTTCTTCACCTCTCTTCCACACTCGCCATTACTCTGAACTGTTGATCCCAAGTATTTAAACTCATCCACTTTTGCCAACTCTCCTCCCTGCATCCTCACCATTCCTCTATCCTCCCTCTCATTCACACATATATTCTGTCTTAGTCCTGCTGACTTTCATTCTCCTCTGTAGAGCATATCTCCACCTCTCCAAGGTCTCCTCAACCTATTCCCTACTCTCACTACATATCACAATGTCATCTGCAAACATCATAGTCCACGGGGCCTCCTGTCTGATCTCGTCTGTCAACCTGTCCATCATCACTGCAAATAAGAAAGGGCTTAGAGCTGATCCTTGATGTAATCCCACCTCCACCTTAAACACATCTGTCACTCTCACTGCAGATCTCACCGTTGTCACACTCCCCTTGTACATATCCTGTATCACTCTTACATACTTCTCTGCCACTCCCGACTTCCTCATATAATACCACAACTCCTCTCTAGGCACCCTGTCATATGCTTTCTCTAAGTCCACAAAGACACAATGCAACTCCTTCTGACCTTCTCTGTACTTCTCCATCAACACTCAAAGAGCAAACATTGCATCTGTAGTGCTCTTTCCTGGCATGAAACCATACTGCTGATCACTAATCATCACCTCCATTCTTAACCTTGCTTCTACTACTCTTTTCCATAATTTCATGCTGTGACAGACCAGTTTTATCCCTCTGTAGTTACTACAGCTCTGCACAGCAGCCTTACTCTTAAAACTCGGTACCAAAACACTTTTTTTTCCACTCCTCAGGCATCCTCTCACGTTCCAAGATTTCATTAAACAATCTGGTTAAAAATTCCACTGCCATTTCTCCTAAACCAATCCAAGCTTCCACAGGTATGTCATCTGGATCAACAGCCTTTCCATTCTTCATCCTCTTCATAGCTATCCTTACTTCCTCCTTGCTAATCCATTGCACTTCCTGAGTCACTATCCCCACATCATCCAGCCTTCTTTCTCTCTCATTTTCCTTATTCATCAGCCCCTCTAAGTACTCTTTCCATCTCTTCAACACACTCTCCTCACTTGTGAGTACATTTCCCTCGTTATCCTTTATCGCCCTTGCCTGCTGCACATCTTTCCCAGCTCAGTCCCTCTGTCTAGCCAATCAGTACAAGTTCTTTTCTCCCTCCTTAGTGTCCATTTATTCATACAACTCTCCATATGCCTTATCCTTAGCCTTTGCCACCTCTCTCTTTGCCATGCACCTCATCTCCTTATACTCCTGTTTACTTTCTTCATCTCTCTGACAATCCCACTTCTTCTTCGCCAACCTTTTTCTCTGTATACTCTCCTGTACTTCCTCATTTCACCACAAGGTCTCCTTGTCCTCCTTCCTCTGTCCACATGTTATACCAATCACCTTTCTGGCAGTCTCCTTTACTAGCTCTGCTGTAGTTACCCAGCTGTTTGGTAACTCTTCACTGCCACCCAGTGCCTGTCTTAAACTCTTCTCTGAACTTCACCTCACAATCACCCTTTTTCAGTTTCCACCATTTAATCCTTGGTACTGCCCTCACACTCCTCCTCCTCTTCTTGATCAACAACGTCATTCTACAGAACACCATTCTATACTGCCTAACTACACTTTCCGCCATCACCACTTTACAGTCTCCAGTCTCCTTCAAAATGGCCCTCCTGTATAGGATATAATCCACCTGTGTGCATCTCTCTCCCCTCTTGTATGTCACCCAATGCTCCTCCCTCTTGTTAAAATACGTATTCACCACAGCCATGTCCATCCTTTTTGCAAAACCCACTACCATCTGACCTTCTGCATTCCTTTCCTTAACACCATACCTACCCATCACTTCCTCATCCCCCCTGTTCCCTTCACCAATATGCCTGTTGAAATGGAGTTGTGTTGAAATCTGCTCCAATCACCACTCTCTCACCCCTTGGGTACAGTCATCACCACTTCATCCAACTCACTCCGAAAAATTTCTTTCTCATCCATTGCACACCCAGCTTGCAGAGCATATGCACTAACAACATTCATCATTATGCCATCAATTTCCAGCTTCATAAACATTACTCTATCTGACACTCTTTTCACCTCCAAAACAGTCTTAGCATACTGTTCCTTCAGGATAACCCCTACCTCATTTCTCCTCCCATCCACACCATGATAGAACAATTTGAACCCACCTCCAATACACCTGGCCTTACTTCCCTTCCACCTGGTCTCTTGCACACACAATATGAACCTTCCTTCTGTCCATCATATCAGCTAGCTCTCACCCTATATCAGTCTTACTGCCAATATTCAATGTTCCTACCCTCACTACCATATTCACCAGAAAGATTTCAGGGGTATTTATGCTAGTCTGGAATTTATGGAGGTACTTTTTCAACCAGTGAATAATATAGCCCATTACATTCACATTCATCCCATTGAAGCTGTGGAGTGAGCTTTCACATGGGTCCTGATGGGGAGAACACCTGTCCTACACACACTAGGCACTCTACAGAACATGCCATAACATGGATAACATAAAGGGCAACAAGTCCTGCCATGTATTGGGACACAACGGACAAATCTAAGGAGTGGTTGTGCACCTGTGTATGCACCTGTGTGTGTGCATCTATATGTGTCTATGTGCATATACATATACATTTTTATTAGTCTGTTGCTTTTTATTTAAGAAACTTTTCATCTAATCAAAAATATCTAATAATTTCATCTAATTCACATTTAGTCTAAAACATACTTGGTTAAATGACATTACATTCAAAACTTCATTTATACCAAATACTTCTCCAAAATTTATTTTTAGGAGGGTTGAGCCCCCCTTGCACCCCTCTTGCTCCTCTTACTTAAGTAATACTACTTTCACGGTAACACAAGTATGGAGAAAAGAGAAAACTCTTCACACAGAATCACTGCTGGTGCAAAAACTGCAAATTTCTGTACACAGACATACACTACACACAAAATATATGCCCTGCCTTAGCCTTTACTCTAACTTACAAAACACGCAAACACAGACTCCCAACCCGTAAACAAATCCACATTTGACCAAATTAACACACAACATGCAAAACATACACATCCCTCAAAATCAGCACTTTTACTGATTGACTTTCTTTACCTTTGACACTTACCTTTATATAGAATTACTGTTCACACAACTCACTATTGGAAAAACACACAGGCATGTGTAGATAGATTTAGATGTACTTACCTTTATGCAAAATTACTGTTCACACAACTGACTATTGGAAAAACACATATACATATGTAAATAGATTTAGATGTACTTACCTTTATACAGAATTCCTGTTCACACAACTGACTTTTGGAAAAACACAGAGACACATGAAGATAGATTTAGATGTACTTACCTTTACACAGAATTCATGTTCACACAATTGACTATTGGAAAAACACACAGACATATGCAGGTAGATTTAGATGTACTTAACTTTATACAAAATTCCTGTTCACATAACTGACTTTTGGAAAAACACATAGACATATGTAGATAGATTTAGATGTACTTCCTTTATACAGAATTCCTGTTCACACAACTGACTTTTGGAAAAACACACAGACATATGTAGATAGATTTAGATGTACTTACCTTTATATAGAATTCCTGTTCACACAACTGACTACTGGAAAAACACACAGACATATGTAGATAGATTTAGATGTACTTACCTTTATACAGAATTACTGTTCACACAACTGACTAATGGAAAAACACACAGACATATTATATACATATATATAAATAGATTTAGATGCTCTTAGCTTTATGGCAGTTAGAGACAGAAAGCGAGAGATAGATAGATAGATAGATAGATAGATAGATAGATAGATAGATAGACAAACAGATAGATCAGGGAACAAAATGGAAAAGGCAAACTCCCAATCTCTCCTATAATGCTGTACCACAGTCTCAGACATAACCATACTGACACTTTGTCATTAGTTTGATATTCAGTTTCTCATATCACACGGGACTCCATTCAGTCTCTTGGCTTTACCACCAAATGGCATGAAAACCACAAGAAATATCGAATACATCTGCTTGATTCATTCACCATTAAACCAGTTTGCCACTATAACAGTATATCATCCCATACAACACTGAAATTCGACTACATCTTTGTGTTTTATTTCTTAAGTTGTCTGACACAGTGCTGTAATGCCTTGCACACATTTAGACCAGTTACTGCAGTAGAAAGAACACAAGATGAAGGTGTATCTCCATAAAAAGTGTACGCATCTGACATGCTTCAGCTACTCCATGTCCAATACACAATGATTTTCATATGTAAAGTCCAGTACCCTATCGTTGCTGTACTTCTCCATTTATGATGTAGGATAAGCACGCCACATACTTGAATGTTCTGGAGTCACTCACAATTCAGACCAACACCATATTCATGGGTGATTTCAACTATCCCACCATAAACTGAGATATATACAAACATAGCCGTTGTTAGGCACCCACGAAACCTGCAGCCACAGGTAGCCCCTGACTATCTCCCTGTGAACAAGGGCCACCATGCAGAAGCCACGGTTTTCTCCGTTTCCTCTGTTTGTTCCTCCACACCTTGTTGTAACTGTATTTTCCATTTGCATGGGTGTCATGAAGTTCGCCGCTTCTGTCTTAAGAAGCATGAAGTTGGCTTTGAGGAAATTTTTTACAGTGGTTTCCTTAATGGGGGGTGGGGGCCGGATATGGATATCAAGGGTGATTAGCTTATGGTCGGATCGGACCAACGAGCAGTTGACTTCAGGTGTGGAACACTGGTCACTCATGTTGGTAATGACTAGGTGTAGGATATTGTTGCCCCTGGTGGGGGTGTGGATAAGTTGATCCAGGGCATTGGAGTTTATGAATTCCAGAAAGCATTGAGCTAAGGAGTAGTTTTCCCAGTTAATGGTGGTGTAGTTGATGTCACCCATTATTAGGGTGTTTGGTTGAACCCTAATATTTTCCAGTACATCAAGAAATGAGGAGTGGGAATCCTGGGGCATGGTGGGTAAACTTTTCTCATGAGAATATACAGTTGAAGAAAATTCGTAAGGATTAGGCAGTTGTCTGGGATGTGTAAAATTTTATATGCTATTATGAGCTAACAGTAGTTGAGGAAATTTAGGTATTCAAGCCATATAAGCTGTTTTTATGGTGGTGCAGTGATGGGTTTCATTTATATCTGTAGCAAAGTTAACTGTTTTATTATAGCACTACTCCAGTTTTGTAAGCTGGATCGAATGAAGATTTGTGAAGATGGGGCAGCATATGAGAGTGTAGTAAGTAGGAAGCTGCTGTGAATTTGTATGTGCAGTCAGTTAATTAGAATTTTGCATTGTATAGCAGTCCAAGTTGAATTTTTGTCTTGACTACCTATTGGACATAGAGGTCAAATTTTAGATTGTCATTAATGACGACAACACCTAAGGGGTTTGTGTAGGGAAGCAGACTCAAAGGTGGCACCACTGGGGTAAAGAAGGTGAAGTTATATTTATTTATTTATTTATTTATTATTCATTCATTAATTCATTCAGTCAATTTATTTATTTATTTTATGTTTGAGCTTGAATTAGGTGTGAACAGAATCAGCTTAGTTTTTTTATGGTTTAGAACAAGGTTGGACTGTTTGAATCAGACTTGGATGGAGGTAATAGAATGCTGGGTGATGTTCTGATGCTCAAGGATTGTTTTGGTTGTGTTGATATTGGCTGAATTTTTCAGAATACAGGATATGGGTTGCATTAGTGAAGGCAAGACGAAGATTATTAATGAATATGTTGAAAAGTAGGCAACCAAGTATTAAAGATGGATTTGTCCTACTAGTGACTGAATTAGATATTAAACTATTCTAGGGCTGTGGGAGACATATCAGTGAATATTACTTAGCAGTAGTTTGGAGTGAGAGACTGTAGAGAAGGTTTTGGTAATTCAAGGAAGACTGGTGATACAAGGTAATTGCTTTTTTTCTGTGCCTGTAAATGGTGTTAAAAAAAGATAGAACATCATCAGTGCTGTCTGTGGTATGGGAGAAATCCATGAGGACACTGGGAGAGGAGGCGGTTATTTGAAAAAACTGGTTAGTAGCTGAAAGTGGATGTATTTCTCAAAGATCTTAGACAAAGATGAGACTATGGCAAAGGGTCTGAAGGTAAAGAAATCAGTAGACTGGGCAATTGAGCATACTTGGCAATGTGCACATGTGTACCTACCATTAATGTGCTGCATAATCTTCCTTGCTCTGATATAATGATGGCTGACTAACTTATCACTTGTAGCTTTTGCATTGTTAAAGGTAACCTTAATGTTCTTACCTATAGCCCTTTCAGACCTTCATGTGATTTAATATATTAATGCATTTATTTATACACCCCTTTGGTACGCCAACATTTAAAGTAAAAGTAATGATGAACACTGCCTTTATCTGGACAATCTCTATGTTCTCTAGCCTTCCTTTCCAGTACTGCTCTTCTCTCTCTAAAAGTAATACATTAATGAAGTTCTGATCAAATTCATTGTCTCTGAACTGGCTGTTTCAATAAATATATTTTCATATTACTCAGACTTTTTTGTGTATGTCTTTTCCTGCCATGCCTGCCAGACCCTTTCCATGAAATGTGTTTTCATATCACATCGATCTTTTTTTCCTAAAAGCATTTTTACTGCTATGCTTGCAGAGTATCGTGTCTCCTATAATATTAGCTCATTTCTTTCCTGTCCTATAGTTTTTTCTCTTTGGGGTGAGACCAGACTTTGGGAGAAAGAGACATCATATAGGTGCCAAATGTCCATGTCTTTGCCGGTATCCCAGCAATGATATTTTTGTTTTGGCCTTAACCAGGCCTCTAGTGGCTGTTGTGTGCACCCACATCATTGCAGAAGTGTCCTGTACCTTTCCTCCTTCTGCATACTGCAACATATCACCATTAAGGGTACTTTCATTGTCTTAGGATCACCTAGCAGACATTCCCCAATCCTGTAGTCACTGGTAAAATGCAGGCCTTCTCTTCCATGACAGCATGTTGGTCTGAATGGGTCTACCATCCCCTCTCCTCAGATGAGAGTGTCAACAAATGCCGCTCATTACCATCTTCCCCTGCCAAGCTGTTCCAGTGCCCAAGATGCTAATAAGTCTAAGGTCATGTGGGTTGAAGTCAGGGCTTTGTACCTCTGTGCCACAAAGCCAAACAACACTTGGGTCTTGCTCTAAAGATTGACCAGTAGAAGAAAAATCAGCAAAACCTCAGAAATCATGATTTGGAAATATTTTTAGTCATATCCATGGAAGATAACTAGTTGTAAATAATAAAAGATTACAGTCTTTTTTCTGTTTAGTTTGACTTCCAGGTCATCACTTTCTATAATGCTGACATCTATATGTCTAAGTTATGAAGACTTTTTTTCACTTATTGGTGCTTAAAAAGGAAATCAATATAACATTTATTGAAGTAACCCAAAAATTCTTTCAAACATTGTAAATGACATTGCTAAATAACTAACACTTTTTTTATAAAATCTTTATTAAATCAGAACTAAAACATTGAAGAAAACAAACCATAGTAACATTTGTCCTGCAGTATACATTTCCTTTTCAGAATTCACTCACTCTGAACATTATTCTGCATATATTGCTCACATAGATTCAGTTTACTACTATATAATTTGCTCTTTCCTTTTTCTAAGGATCCCACCTCCACTTCTTTTATCTCCTTTGTTGTATTTAGTATTTCATTTACAGTAGATTTAGATTTTGATTTCCATTTTCTAGTAATTGTTTTTCTGGCAGCCCAGTAGCATTAATTTTCATAAGATCTTACCATGCTAGACAAGTTAGAGGCTATGTCTCAGCTCAAAAGAATAATTTCCTTTGTTACAGTGATTTTCTACGCCAATATTTCTGGCAAAACACTCTGTTGGGATTTTTTAAAAATCTGCCAGCTTGTTACATTACCATAACATGTTCCCAGTTACCTCTCTCTTTTTCCCATCAACCTCCTGTATTTGCTACCTACCTAAGTGAAAAATCTCTGAAGTCTGCTTGGGGTATAAAAATATCTATGCAAACACTTCCAAGCAAAAATCCTAAATGTTCTAGACTTTGTTGTGTACTCCTAATGACTAGCACATTGTCCAAGACATCATAGGTTAAACAATCCAGGTTACAATCTGGATTATGAATGCAGCAATTTTTTCTACTGTCATCTTTCTAGAGTAAAAGATTTGTCACTTCTGTCATACTACTCTGTCTGGTAAAACCAAAACCTAATTTCTGTGAAAGTTGTTTTGTGCGGAATTGACATGCACCTTGTTTTAACATTTTCCAAAATCTTTAGTACATCAGTAGTATTGCTTATCTTTCAACAACAGAAGATTGCGCTGGTCTTAATTTTTTTATCAGGGAAAAAAATACTTGTTCTGTTGACACCAGCAGTTGCTGTTCATGATATAATTTGTCTTTGGTCATAAATGACAAAGGTAGCATAAAACATTTCTGATTTCTCTACTTTTAAAAAAACATAGATATTAATTGCAAATGATTCCTCCTCTAAAGCATCACTCCTTTTGTAACAATTATAGTCTATCTACTTTTTCATAGAAATTTATATCATATCCACATCTGGAGCATTTCTTCCCAGGCCTCCGCTGAAAATTGGCTTTGTTCCAAGTCAAGCTTTCCTGGTAAGCAAATGTTAAGTAAAAAAAAAATATATGGTTCACTTAACCTTGATGGGTAATCAGAGTTATTTTGCGCCATCTTTATCTGCCTTCACATTGACAGTAGTATGTTCTCAGTGCATTCTTTTCAGTGCCAACTATTCTTGATAAGGCACATTATACACTGCTTTTTAATGCAGCTCAGTTTTACACTAGTTGAACTCTGCACATTTGAAAGCAGCTTAAGTTAGGTGTAGTAAGGGATTAAAAGTGGAGGGTTTATTTTAACACATCATTATATTGTTTCTTATAACCGCTTTCACCAAAATAATGTTAAATTAAAGTTACAACGGAAAGAATATCACAGTTGTGTGGCTTGGTGCAGCAAGCATTACATGACACTAGTTGGCTGACAGGAATAGGAAGTAATAAAAATTTGAACTAGCATTACCTGATGGCCAGACATACCTTAATTTTTAGGTACGGTTTTCTATGCCTGCCTCAAGGCTGTCTTGTGTGCCTCTGCAGTATGACTATACTGTGTGTCTTGTGTGATGGGGTTAGTTTATCTAATGCAGCTTGTGTGTGTGTCTTGCTATAGTGCTGTCATCATCTTGTGTTTGGGACCCCATGTGTGATGTCTCAGTTCTGTCCTGTGGTAGTGCTGCCTTTGTCTTGTGTGGGTCTCTGTCCAGTCCTGCAGTAGTTTTGTCTTGTGTGCCTATGTCCTGTGTATGGGAGTCTGTGTGGTTGTCCAGTCTTGCTGTAGTGCTGTTTTTATCATGTGTGTGTCTGTCCTGTATACAAGAGTCTATGTTGCTGTCTGTTCAGTCTTACTATAATGCTGTCTTTATCTTGTGTGGTGTCTGTCCTGTGTGTGGGAGTCTGTGTGGGTGTTAAAGACAGCACTACAGCAAGACTGAACATTATCATGTGTTGGTATCTGTCCTGTGTGCAAGAGCCTCTGTATCTGTCTGTCTTGTGTGCCTCTGTCCTGTGTGAGGAAGTCTGTGTGGGTATCTCTGTTCAGCCTTGCTGTATTGCTGTCTTTGTCTTGTGTGTCTGTGCTGTGTGTGGGAGTCAGTGTGGGTGTCTTTGTGTACTTCTGCGGGGCTGGCTACCTCGATGCAGTACATTGACTTGTTGTAATGTAACACCTTCTTCTTCTTCTTTTGGCTGCTCCCGTTAGGGGTCACCACAGCAGATCATCTGTTTCCATTTCTTCCTGTCCTCTGCATCTTGCTCAGTCACACCAACCACCTGCATGTCCTCTCTCACCACATCCACAAACCTTCTCTTAGGCCTTCCTCTTTTCCTGTTACCTGGCAGGTTCACCCTTAGCATCTTTTTCCCAATATACTCTGCATCCCTCCTCAGCACATGGCCAAACCAATGTAATCTTGCCTCTCTGGCTTTGGCTCCAAACCTTCCAACCTGGGCTGACCCTCTAATATACTTATTCCTAATCCTGTCCATCCTCGTCACACCCAGTGCAAATCTTAACATCTTCAGCTCTGCCACGTCAAGCTCCAACTCCTGCCTTTTTGTCAATGCCACTGTTTCCAACCATTGCTACTAAATGCCAGTCAGTCAAAGCTGTCAATCTCTTGGTACAAAAAACCTGGAGAAAGCCAAAGAAAATAGGGGGCTAGCCTCAAAAAAATGGACAAATTTTAAATATTGATCTTGTAAACTTAAAAAGTTGCTATGCATTTTCTGAAGGATATGAAGTCTGAAACTCAAATGAGTGTCATTATTTAGTGAATTCAGCCCTCACTGATTTGCCATACAAAATCCAGAAAACTACAAATTTTGAGGAACAGACCAAAAATGAGTCAAATTTGGACATTCTGTGAAAATTTGGGCAGTTGAAGAGTATGTAATCAGTGTGTGTGCACCTCTGAGTGGGTACCTTGCTGTGGCACATGGGTTTGTCATAATGCAGCATTGGTAGTAAATGCCAGTCAGTGTGTGTACTTTGGCAGTTCTTAATGATCTGAATTTAGTAACACTATAGTGATCATTAAATGGTGCTGGATGGGTTTAACAGGGAAGGGAGTACAACAGCAATTTAGTCACACATTATATTCTCCAGAGTAGGGCCCCTAACTTGAAACTTGTTGAGGGCCCCCAAAATGCTAGCACTAGCCCTGCATACAAAACCACTAACACGCAGACTGAAATATTCCTAGATTAAGTCAGAACAAAAGCCCTGGAACAGCTAGTCTGCATACCTCCTAGGGGTGCAGATATCGTCAATCTGGTACTCACAAGTATGACAGAACATTGCCCCCCTGTGTGTAATGTCCTCACTGGTCACATCAGATCATAAAGCTGTAACCCCTGAAATAGAAACAAAGGCTTAAGTCCTAGCATACCCCTGAATCTTTAAGTACATTTCCAAGGCTTAATGCCTTCTATTAAGTGAAAGCATAGCTAAATGCATAGCTCCCCAAAACCCAGGGAACACAGTGGCCTATGTGGACATGTTTACCAAAACCCTATATAAGTATGTAAATAACTGCATAGAAGCAGCTGTTCCAAACCAAAATACAAATTCCAAAACCAAGCCCTCTTGGTGGACTCCCAGTATAAACAGGTTATACAACAAAAGACAGAAAAATCTTGCTCAAAATAGGAAGGACTATGCCTAAAAGACAAAAATCTCCCTCACCAGTCTCAACAAGCAACTCAGGGTACTAATCAAGTCCAGCAAATACAATTTTGTAGAAGAAACAGCCTGACAGGCAAAGGATAGCCAGAAGACAGTTTCAATTATCTATTAGACCATAAAGGGAACACCCAACAGTGTGCTGAACTAATAGTAAATGGAACTTCCTATACTGAACCAGGGGACAGAAAAAAATTGCTGGGTGATAAATTTAGCTCCAGTTTTACCCTCCCATAACCCCAGATTCCCCCAAGAAATACTCTCTACTATTTTTCTCCTAACTATCCCTAAAGATGAGGTCCTCACTGCACTCTCCAGGGCTAAAAAACACATCAATGAGTCCTTATAATATCACAGGATGCTTCCCAGATAGCTTGAAACATAACCTGTCAGGCCTACTTGAATTGTTATTCAGCTACAGCCTCCAGAAAGGCTTCCTCCCTAGGGAATAGAGGACTGTAGCTGTCATCCATCTACACAAAGGCCAATCCAGGGAACTACAGACTCATAAGTTTGACTAGTCTTGTAAGTAAGACCATGAAAATAATTATTTTGGACCTGATAAACAAAGGCAAAGATAGGAAAACTTCAAACACTGCACCCATCTCAGTTTACTTTCATCAAGGGCAGGTCATACCTACTAAGCTTGGTGAATTTCTTTGAGAAGGTCACTAGAGCTATGGATGAGGGCAAAACATTACATGCTGCCTACTTGACCTGGCAAAGGTGTTTGGCACAATTCCTCACTCAGGTATTATAGAAAAACTCACAAATATAGGTATAAATTCCTATGCCATCTGATGGATAGCCAAAGGACTCATATGTAGGACAAATGTGGTTAGGGTGGGAGAATCCATCTTCACCAAGAGACCTGTTAGCAGTGGTGTCCCACAGTGTTTGGTACTGGGACATACCTTGCTTGGGATATACTTCTCTGAAGTCAAGGCAAATGTAGAGGATCTTTGGCTGGCCAAATTGGCTGATGACTGCAAGCTGATATGTAGATATTCCTCAGGAGTGTCTGACACTGACAAATAACTGGTGCCAGAACCATGGCCTAAAACTCAATGTAAAAAAATGCATGATTATACCCTTTGGGAATATTACCTCTCATGGAAATTACAGCATTGATAACATTCAACTAAGCATAGATCCAGTGGTAAGGGACTTGGGAACCAAGGTTGACAGTAACCTGAAATTTGATCACCATGTGTCCATGGTAGGCAGAGAATCCTTCTACTTGGTGCAGCTTATAAGTAACGGCATGATATACAATCTGAAGAGATCATAGTCTCACTGTACTCAACCCTCATTAGACCAGTAATTGAGTACAATGCACCCTTAAGTATGTACCTGACCAGGCATTTACAATAGCTGGAGCAGCCACAGAGGTTCCCCACTAAAACATACAGGGTGTAAATAATATGTCCTATGTGGACTGCACTATCCCTGTACTTGGTCTCCTACAGACTACTGAGGGATGATCTATGCCTAACCTACAAGGCATTTTCCGATCCAGCCCTGATGGATCTGCTACACCTGCACAAAATAAACAGGACTAGAATTATCTGATCTAAAAATTTAAACCTTGCTGAAGGGACAAGAATTTGTTTGAGAGATTACTTTTTCCTCTAAAACAGACATTCATGTGAAACAGAACTCTTTCCAAAGCCCAGTCAAATACAATTTGGACCAATGGATGGGAAATTGCAAACTTACCACTAGTTTGTCATATGTGGCCCTTAAAGATAGGGGCAGTTTGTAGATGCCCTAAGGCACAGGCATATACCAAAGCCATTCTAGCCTATGGATATTGATAAATGGGAAAATTGGAACATGACTACCTAAGCTTAAAAAGTCTCTATGGCCATTAGCCTAGTAATCTGTTATGATCCTACAAGCTCCAATGAGGTTTTCACTTGCCATAATTTTATACAGAATACAATTCAGACATTGTTGGTTGAACATGATCAGTGATGTTTAGTTAGTTATTCCTTGATTCTTTATATTGAAGCACCAAGTATGTTGCCTCATTCCATGTATTCTGTGGAGCCGGAAGTTTTAGTTTTATTTATGGTATCATATATGCAATCATAAGTGGACATCTTCCCTTTTTCTTCCCACTTTGTCACATAGATTCACAGGTTTATAGATAGTCGCTAGACATGCAGTCCAAAGGACCAATGAGATACTTAGGCCAGTTTACCAGATGGTCCAAAGCACTGCTTGGTTAAGTGACTCACTCAAAATCATAAAGAAGTCAACTGAAAGCCGAAAGAATCAAACCCTGTATCATAAGAAACAGCTCCTTAAAAGCTTATAGCTTTAATCCTTTCAGTAAATGCCAGATTAATTTGATTACCATGAAAACTGCACAGCCTATTCACTATGTTCTGTGCCTGAGTAATCATGTCTTCATTTATTGGAAAACTGTTATTCTTCATTTAAAGACTGTATGCAGTTTTAAGCCTTCAAGTTCAAGCTAAATTCATAGTTTCATCTGGAAAATTTGATGTGACAGTAGTTTCTGTAGCATGTTTTATTTTGCCTCCTTCTTATGAATATCGTATCGTTATTTTTTTTTCATTTTTTATGATTTACCAATTCCACAAAAGGGTTTCTTATTAAATATAGTTGTGTATTTTTTGTCTTTTTGGCAAATTATTTATATATTTATTTAATTTATTTATGCATTTGGTAACCAGGGTGAAGCACAGATCTCAGTGGACCATTTTCAGGCTCAGAACAGGTTAAACAATCAAAGAGGAAAACAGCAAACATTCTGCAAACATACATTTACAACGGGTATAAAATATTTAGGAAAAAAGTAGTTTATGTCAATGAATAATGTGGCGAAGAAGGAGTTTGCTGTGGAAGATTATGTGAAGGGTGCTCATAGTATTGTCCTCCAAGGCAATAAATGGACAGAAACAGATGATCACTCATGGTAACCACAAAAGATAAATGAAAATGTGGGGGAAAGTAGCATAAAGCCAGTATTGCCTCAAGGCACTTGGAGCTTTGTGGATGTGGTAAAACAGATTTATTTACTTAAAAGTTGTTAACCGGGAAATTCTGAGTGGAACAAAGCCAATTTTCAGCAGAGGCTTGGGGAGAAATGCTCCAGACGCATGTCTTTGAACATGGGAGGAAACCCACATGAATGCAGGGAGGACATGCAAACTCCACACAAAAGGACTCCAGCCGAGAATCGAACCGGTGAGTCTCTTGTTGTGAAGCGACAATGCTACCACTGTACTACTGCACTGTAAGGAAACCAGAGTTTTTGTCCAAAATGTCTAATATACATATAAAAGTGAAATCAGACAAAAAAGTAAGCAGCTACTTTGTCTGGGATCATGTCATCGAACTACTGAGGATCATAACACAGAAGATTTATTCTAAAACTTACATTGGCTCAAAAACATTTTTGGATGTACAATTTGAAATAATGGGTCTATATTATTTGAACGAAATATCAAATTGTCGATCGCTGTGATACTTAAAGCTATTGATGAGTTCTCGGTAGTTTCAAACTATAACTTAAATTTAAACAAGTCACACATATTTCTCCTCAATCCTATAGGTCATAAAGAATTGTACTTTCCCATGAGTGAGATCAAAATAAACTATCAAATAAAATATCTAGGAATACTATTTACTTCGGACTTCAAAGATATTATAAACAATAACCTACTAAGTACATGGACTAGTATTCAAAATGATATTGATAGATGGAAGAACATCAATATGTCTCTACTGTCAAAAGCTAGTGTTGTCATGATGAATTTTCTACCAAGAATACTCTTTCAATTAAATGCTACTTTTTCAAATATTCCCCAAAACTTCTTCCTTGCCATGGAAAAAGCTATATCAAGATTCTTATGGTATCCCAAATCTACCAGAATTAAATATGGAAAACTTGTACTCGCCAAAGATAAGGGGGGATTGGGGTTACCTGATTTTAAGCTTTACTATAGTATAATTACTGTCTACAGACTAATACAAATAATAAACTATGACTCATATATAAATACTTGGACACCCCAGTGGAACAAAATCTAGTATGAACAGTTAAAATCCCTTGGCTATAATATCAAATCCCTACCATTCTTGAATTTAAACCAGGCTAGCATATACACGAAGAATCTACATCCACTAATTAAAAACACGATTCTTACAACACAGAAACTATTTAAATCATTGCAATTAGCTGACGCTTTTGCCCTTATACAACCGTTACACCTAAATCCTAATCTACTAATAAATAATAAACCCGTAAATCTAACAAACTACCCCTTGATAAAAGACTACACAATATGGGATATATACCAATGGAAAGACTCTAACTCAAATGAGACTTGAACTCAAACTTCCTAAGAAATATAGTATTATCCTTAACCAACTTCACCATCTTATAAATGCTAAATTTTCACAAATACACACCGACTTACAGAACATAAATTTAGTTAAATTAATACTTGAAAATCTTGCGATTGAAGGGAAAACAATTTCTAGGACTTATAAAATTGTAATGAGCGCAAAACATCAGAATTCTTTATTATTTTCAAACTATTGGCAAACGAAAAATCAATCACTGATGGAAGAAAATAAGAAACTAGCCATTGAAAATACAATCAAATTCATTCCTTTCAAGAAGCTGTTATATACACAAATTATGGTAAATAATAATCTATAGTATACCTTATCTAAATTAAATAAATTCAATCCTAACTTTTCACTTATATGTCCCCATTGTCTGGATCAAACAGCTGATATTTTACATGTCATGTGGAACTGTACTAAGATACACAATTTATGGTGTTCCTTGAGAGAGAAGATGGGATATGAAAAATCAACCCTTACATGGGAGCCAGCTATATTGCATATTAACATCAATCAACTTCCAAAAATATTAAAACATGTCTTTATTACGATGTGTGCCCTTATTAAATTCTTTATTACAAAGAATTGGAATGCCATGTCACCAATTACATGGGAAAATTTTAGCAATCTTGCTATCAAATATATCTCATCTCACAAATTAGTTTATTCAAAAACAAAAAACAAACGCTATTACCAAAAATATTGGGGATACTTGCTAGATATAATTCTTGACAAACAAAATTCGCCCACAAATTGACATGAAAAGCTAACCTTTTAATAAGAAATGAATGTAGTATAACCAGTTTTCTTGCATCTTCCCCCTTCTCAAGTATATGTGTATCTAGATATTTTCCCTAACCATACAGTAAATGGTTGAATTTCTATTTTTACTTTCTATATAGACTATCCCCATTCCACTATCCCTTATGAAACCAAATTAACATAAGAATTCTCATACTCTACTTGACGATGTAGTGACTTCTAGTGTATGTGTATATATATATATATATATATATATATATATATATATATATATATATATATATATATATATATATATATATATATATATATATATACATATGTATAATTTTCTCGAAACAAGCTTGTTGTCTGTTTTTCTTTAGATATGTATTTGTATTATTTATTTGTGTTTTTGAGTTATAGTATTGTTATTATTTGGAAAAAAACAAAATTGAAATAAAGAGATTTTGGAAAAAAATTGTCGATCGCTGTAAACAGCGAAAATGCCAATAATCGAATCCTGTATTGTGGGGGGCTGTGCCCCCACACCCCCGCTAATTATATATACCAACTCTGAGATTGCACTACAGTGAGAAAAGGGCAAATTTCATGATCTTCTCTGTACCGCAATCTCACAAAACATTCATCAATTATCGGCATTTTCTCTGCTTACAGCGATCGGCATTTTGAACTTTCATTCAAATAATATAGACCCAAAATAATAGCACCCATTGTAGACTTTGCAAAACATCTTCAGCAGAAA
Source organism: Protopterus annectens (assembly GCF_019279795.1). NCBI lineage: Eukaryota > Metazoa > Chordata > Ceratodontiformes > Protopteridae > Protopterus > Protopterus annectens. Next base: position 1,549,173,482 of record NC_056726.1, read on the forward strand.
GCTGAAATTTCACTGGAGAACTTGTTTGTGGGAAGCTGCAATTGCAGAAAGTTAAATAATTCCAAAAAGACGTAAAAAAAAAATAATGAACACCAAGAGTTACTTGAATGATAAATATAAAAGTAAGCTTGAACTGTGAAAGACAATAGATTATTTGCATGAATGGAATGTATGCAGAGAGAAGGGGATGCCTGGGTTACCATGTGTATAAAAGTGCATTGTTATACCATTTATCAGATATTACAGCAACTAGTGCTGCGGTAGCGTTGTCGCCACACAGTAAGACGCTGTCCGGATCGACTCTCAGCTAGAGCGTCTTTTGCGTGGAGACATGCGTGAATGGGCGTACCTTCGTTGAAGGTTGTGTGTCAGGGCTGGTAACTCGGCACGTAAAAATCAACTACCAATCATTAGCAGACAGGAGTTCCGCTGTGGCGACCCCTAACCGGGAAAAGCCGAAAGACACAAACAAACAGCAACTAATAACAAAAATGGAACGCCATTCTATTTGACGTAACTAAAAGCAAGTCTTTATCCTGATGTACTAGGCCATTTGGTAAATGCATGTCTAACAAAAGATGGCACACAATGCAGGAAAGTGGTCATAGCAAGAGGGATTATTTGGCTGTGCAAGAGGCGTTGTTGGCTGAATTGTCTATGGATGCACAAAATGAAAGTAAACAATTATTGGACAGAATGATAATAAGGTATGGCAGAAAGTCTTTACAGTAAAAGTAAAAGTTAAAAAGAAATGGCACTATTAAATGGAGTAAACTTTGTAATTGTTTGAATCTGAAATTAGTAATACGCTTGTGGCTTTTACATGGATTTCAAACTTATGGCCCTCAGACCTGAAAGCAGCATATTTGTGGGTGAGAGAAGTTTCTACATTACTTTCCTAGTTGTGTTTATTACCTTTTTTTGTTTTGGATATTGTTGGCCCTCATTGGTCATTTTGAGTTTGAGACCACTAGCTTCAAGGGAAGCATTATTAGCAGAGGGTGAAGGAAGTACTACAAAGCAAGAGGAAGGGAAGAACAATAGGACACAGATTCAGAGAGAGGCAAAAGCAATGAAAATCAAAAGGGTCTGCAAATGAAGTAACCTGCTAAGGGGAAAGGATCGTTTGCACATAGTTGGTTTAACTGTAAGCAGCATTAAAACTGGTACTAGAGACTTGCATCTATACAAATGATGTGTGAGTCTGAAATGGAATCTAAGTTTTTTTTTTTTTTCCTGGATATAAGATTTATATGCCAGTAAAAATGACAACCATTTCAAGCTTGAAAAACAGGATGTGGATTAAAGAGTTATTAAGATATATGGAGGAAAATTTAAGGCATGTGAGTTTATTGATGAGCGAAGATAAAAATAAGGATGTTTGGAGAAGAGAGTAAGCGAGGGAGAATTTATGATAAAGCTGCACAAAGAAAATTATTAGGATTTGAGTTTGGAAGAGTGCTAAAGTAGAGCAATGGCAGGTGACATTCGAGAAATATAGGTTCAAAGATTCATAGGTGTATACTACACTAAAGATCACTAGGGCACTTATACCTCTAGCTATGCAACCCAAATGTGACCCATAAATTTGATTTATATAGGTGGTCCATCAGAGATATAAGCCCCAGACCAGAGGTAAATTTCCGATTACCCATCCATTGGTCCAAGCTGCACTTAAATAGGGAAAGGGAGGAACTCTGCTTCACATGGATGGGGAGCCTTTTCCAGAGATTGGGAATTTTCTGAGAAACATAGCTGTCTCTCCAACATGTCCTAGTTATGACAGAAGCAACATTTATGTCTTTTAAGCTAGTAGTTCTGATGCTGTTTGTTTTGCAGATGTGCAAAAGTTTCATCAAAACAGGGTTCAAGGACGCCTTGTATAACAGGCAAAGATCACCTCTCAGAAGTCTGTATGATACCAAGTAAAGAGACAGGACTTTGAGATAATCAGCAGATGACATTTGTGTTTACTCCCTGTATTCTGTTTGTAAGGAACCTTTGTGGATATTCCCAGCACTACATTTGACTTGTTGCATACATATCAAATAGTGCATTATACTATATGACGGATGTAATGAGGGCCGAGTAGAGTGGAATGCTGACATCTCTGGACCTAGATGCCATGCCCTTGCTTATAAGTTGAGCAACATAGAAGGATTTTCTTACTAAATTGGCCATGTTGGTTGAAGGTTAGGTTACTATCTACATGAGTTCCTAGATCCCTCACCAGTGAATCAACATTTAAGTGTATTTTATTGAGGATGTAGTTACCTGGGGTTTTAGACTTCCCACAAGTTGCTATAATGCATTTCTTGGTACTGAATTTTAATCCATGAATTTGGCACCAAGCATTTGTATTAGACCTTCCAGAAGGGTGTTCACACCAGTGTTTTTTGCGTAGCTCTCAGAACATTATGGCAGTTGTGTGTGTGTGTGTGTGTGTGTGTGTGTGTGTGTGTGTGTGTGTGTGTGTGTGTGTGTGTGTGTGTGTGTGTATGTGTGTGTGTAACATCTAGGAGCAGCTGCACATCATGTTGGCCACAGCTCTCTACTGCAAACAGGGGCAAAGATAAAATTATGGGCAGAAAACCCATTATTTTTACTCATACCACTCTTGTAACCTCTTATGAAGAATATTTCTCATTTCGGGTCTTAAAAAATCCATGTTCCTCACTGTTCCACATTGAAAGGGCATGTTATGCATTCACTGTTAAGCATTTTTCTAATTAATATCATAGACAGTCAAGGGATATGCTCAGAAATAATGAAAAGGATTTTATTTTATCATCTTTAGTGGCAGAGGGATAGCCACCTGGCGGTGTGAACCTTGGCTCTAGGTGTCACTGGTGAAATGACACTCCAACGCCATGTCCAAAAAGGGGAAAAGTGGTGACGGGTGGATGGCGTGGCAATAGCAGTTTGAGTTGATAAAGGAGAACATGTCATTTGGTATTCTGGATTTCCACTTATTCGTGGTCCAGTGTTCTCCATTATCACCAGGCCTCCTTTGAAAAGTGGGTATTGTACGACCCAGTCATATTAACCCAGTACACAAATGCAAATAAATAAAGTAATTAGCACATTTTTTTTTTTACAAAAGAGATATATAGGAACAAGTGAACATAATTACAATTTAATGGGCAGTCAGCTCAAGGATATAGAAAGATGTGTGAATAGAAACAGTGTCGCCAAGTGAAGAGGTACAAGAATCAAAAACAGATTTCTAGAATTTGGTATAAGGCAAAAAACTGGGGTTGGGGTAGATATGCTGTTCATTAAAAGGGACCTGCAACTTATAATGGCAGGGAAAATGGACATTAAAAAGGCCAAGCAGTCATTTCTGTGGCTTCAAAATCTATTGTCATGTTTTAAGTATTGTTTTACTCAGGAAGGAGTGAAAAAATCAAGGTTAGAAGTAAATTATTGCCTCATGCATCCTTACAAGTTCTAACATGCACCTCAGTTTTTGAGGCCAGTGTAATGGTTAAGGTGTTTACCTCACAGACTAAAGGTACAGGGTTTGATTCTAACCTTTGAAAGAGCAATTGGTTATCCTTAAAATGGCCCAGAAGAGCAGCTAGCCTACTACTTACCTAAGAGATGCAGCTTTCTGTTTGCTTGCTTCCTACTTTTCCTTTACTCTCGCTGTCAAACGTCACGTTAAAATGAAGTGCTCTTTTTTGTCTTGTGTAGTGATTTGTTCTCATCTTTACTAGACAAAAGGTTCATAGGTTTATACTAGGCAGGGTCTTTACAAGCATAGCCATGCAACCCAACCAAGAATATACATACACATACATATTATAATTGCTAATAGGTTTGATCAAATCCCAAAATGTCAAACAAACTGACCTACGATTATCAATAATCTCCACCAAAATTATTTCAAAAAGTAATCACAAATGTAATTTGTGATTGTGAAAAGTAAAACAAAAAAAACAGCTTTTTACATGAGGGGCTTTCTCCACCATATCTATGGAAATTAAATACAGTAACTTGAAAAAGGGGAAAACCCTGAAATTATGCAATCATCCACATAATGAACCTCAACCCTACATAATTCAACAAACTGTTCCAGCAACAGAAAACTCTTCCAGTCTACCAGGAAATAAAATGTGTGCAAGAATAACTCATATACCAACAGATATATACATATATATATATATATATATATATATATATATATATATATATATATATATATATATATATATATATATATATATATATATATGGCACGTTCCTTTCCTAACACCTGCAGCAATTGGAGAGACCACAAAGGTTGCTTACAAAGAAAATTGAGGGTCTTCAACATCTGTCTTATGCAGACAGACTGAAATCATTGTCACTTTACTTTGTGTCATACAGACTGCTCAGAGGCAACCTTTGCCTTGTGTATAGAGCAATCTCTGCCCCAGCATTAATGGAAATGCTGCACATTCACAAGTCAAATGACACGGGTCACTTGCTCAAAGGACCTTAACCTGGTATGTGACATCAACAGAACTTGCTGGAAGACAGATTTGCCTCTTAGCGGTTGCCCCTCCTTTGGAACAAGCTTCCTATTCATGCTAAACAAAGCCCTTCACTGGCCCTATTATAGCATAATTTGGATGGATAACCAGAAATTCGCCCCAGGGGTTCTACCTGTGCCCTTCTTGGGCAGGGGCAATAGGTGCTGATTTTAGTGTCTGCTTGAACCAGACACCCTTGGGAACATGGGAAGAACTTGACTAGGCTTGTAAGGGCCCTGGGGTTGTTAGCCTAGTGACCTCCTATGATCCTGTGATCCTATGAAAGAGTTACTAGTAGAGGTTGCTAGTTAGCTTAGATATTGGGAAACAGTTTTTTTTAAAGTTTGTTTCTCTGCTATAAACATATCTAGTGATTTTTGTTCATCTCTTTTGTGGTAGTGTTAATAAAATTAACTGTTAAATAATATCAAGGTCAGTTGCTTGTCATATCCTGCATTTAGGACATCTCTAAAGTGGTCTCCTTTTGGCTACTGCTATTTTTCAATAGTAAACTGCAATTTGCTAATAAGGGTAGTCACCCATGGTCTTTATTTTGTTTATGTATTGGGCAACATGATTTATGACTAGCGTTACTTTTATGATGTTATTTTGCAACAAACCAAATAACTAGGTGATTTAAGAGGTTTCCAGTCACTCTGTGTAAGAAAATAGTTTGTACTCAGATCTAGCTATTCATTAATCAAATACTGTGAAAGAAAACAATCACAAGCAAGTCAAGAGTTGAATTCAGTCATTTTTTCTGGCTAATATAATCTTCATAGTTTTATTGGAGCTAAGAAAATATATACACTAAGCTTAACAATATTCTTATATGTATTGCTAACTGAAGTTTCTTGAATGGATACTCACAGTGATTTCTTAGTCTTCCATTTTCTCAATTAACTAAGTTCTGAAGCGTCACTGTGCTCCCACCCCTTTCTGAGAGCACGGCTACTTTTCTATCTGATTTTCTGTGAAATAGTCAACTACTAATATCAGGGTAACAGGCATCCAAAGTGCAATGAAACTGACGTGGGTACCTCAGTCTTAAACTCTGTACACACAAGCCAAATAATCTTTTTCCTTTACCTAACATTATACAGGAGCACTCTACTAATTGGTGACAGTTGCTAGCATCCATCTATCCCCTTAACAACCAACCCATAGTAGAATCACCTTTCTTGCTCCCTTAGCATTAAACACTCCTTGCTCTGTATTTAGGCTTAGCATTTTTCCTTAACTGAAATCTCTCCTATTATCCTAACTTTGTTGTAAAAGTCACTAAATAAAATTAATGATACAGTAGAAAACTTGTGTACTTCCCAATTAAAAGCTACATTAAAAACTCTAAATAAATAATCCGTAATGCAGAGGTTATAGTTGATTAAAATAAAGTAAGGACACATAAAAATCTAACTTAAGCATCTTGTACCATATTCACTGATTGTTTTTTCTTCCATGGTAAGATCTGGGTCTACCTGTTCCATTTGCCCTCACTGTACTCGGGCTCACTCTGCTCTCCTGCCCTACCCCATTTCCCACACATCCCCACTATACACACATTTATTTATAACTAGCCACTCCCCCGATCTTCAAAAAACAATCACAATCTAATTATACTCACCCCTGCATTCCACCTAATTAATCAATCAATAAAACCCCTCCCCAATCACCATACTCACTAAAGCCCACATAGGTTCATAGCTATGTACTAAGCTATTGGCCCTAGGGCCTATATAAGCCTAGCCAAAAAGGTACCCTGGCTTTCGCCACCCAAGAAAATTATTTTCCTGTGCCCCTTTTGAGCAGAGCCCCAGAGGTTATTCCTAGGGTGAATTTCCTATTTCCCATCCAATCATCACAATTTTTCTTGAAGAGTGCTAATCAGGAGCTTTGTTTGATAAGAGATAGGTAGTTTGTTACAGAGTATGGGAAGTCTCTGGGAATCTATCCCTCCAGCATGTTCTGTTTATTGTGGTGACAAGGTTTAGGTCCCTAGAGCATGTAGCTCGAAGGGAATGGGATTTCTTTAAGTGGAGCATGTCCAGCAGCTCTGAGTTTGACATATCTTTGTATGTTAGGCAGATATAGTCTCTGAGTAGGCGATATGTGACGGAGTAAAGCTGGAGTTTTTTTGAGATGGTCTGTGTAGGGCATCTGTTTGAGGCCGGTAATTCTCTTTGTGAGGTATTTCTGCAGCCTTTCTAGTTGTTGTAGATGTCTTGTGAGGTACATACCAAAAGGGGTGATGTACTCTATAATGGGTCTAATGAGTGACAAGTAGAGGGGAACAATGACCTCTTTTTTCCTGGATGAAAAACCTTTTGTAATGAGGTGTACCACATAGAAGGATTTCCTGACTACTGTGGCGATGTGATTACCAAAGGAGAGACTACTGTCCACTTGTGTCTCAAGATCTCTTATCATACTTTTGGTGTTAAGTAGATTACCACCATATGTTTTAGCTCATGGGTACAGAGTTTTTGCCAAAGGGGATGACAATGCACGTTTTGGCATTGAGCTTGAAGCCATGGCTTTCACACCAGGCATATGTCTCAGTGAGGCCCTTTTGTAGGATGTCAACATCATTAAGAGTTTTGATTATGGCTCCTAGTTTGCAGTCATCTGCAAAATTCGTTAGCCAAAGACCTTCTGTGTTAGCCTGTACTTCAGAAAAGTAGATACCAAACAGGAGAGGACCCAGGACTGAACCCTGTGGTACTCAACTTGTCACTGGTCTGAAGTCAGATTTGGAGTCTGCTACTTTCACAGTGTGGGTTCTGTCAGTGACCCAGTTGGCAACCCATCTTGTGGCATAGGGATTTATACCTAGTTTATTGAGTTTGTCTATAATTCTAGAGTGGGGGATGGTGTCAAAAGCCTTAGTGAGATCTAGATAGGCTGTGTGAAACACCTTACCCTCATCTACGGCTTTGGTGACTGCTTCAAAGAAGTCTATCAGGTTTAGGAGACATGATCTGCTTTTTACAAAGCCGAACTGGGTGAGGTCCAGAGTTTGGAGATTACCAATGTCTTTGTTTATAAGTTCTATGATGACATGTTCCATGGTCTTGTAGACCAGGCTCATTAGGCTAATGGGGCAGTAGTTCCTGGGGTCCATGGTGGCACCCGCTTTGTAGAGTGGGATAACCATCGCTGCGTGCCATTCGGTGGGCACAAAGCCTGAGGTGAGGCTATGATTGAACTTGATGCTTAGGTGGGGTGCCAGTTCATTCTGTAGGACATGTAGAATGCAGCCTGGGATGTTGTCAGGTCCCATGGATGCTGTGTTCTTGGCTTTGGAGAGTGTGGTTTTTACCTGTGCAATAAATGAAAATAAGCCAGCAACTGGTGGATAGTTCGTAATGGTAGTTTATTTATAAGCTACCAACAGTGCATATAAGCTCCTAAACATACCGGTTTCGGCCCCAATACAATATGGCCTTCTTCAGTGTATAAGTATAGAGTCCATAATGCAGTGCTTTTAAATACATATCAAAAAAAGCTGATTGGATGAGAATACCAAGCTTATTAATATTAATCATTATACAAACATGTGTATCAAAGTTTATGCAAAGTCAATTACACATATATTTTATAAGTATCAATCAAATGTTATACATCAAAGTATAATATCAGAATTAAATGTGTTAAAAATATAATTTGTGTAGTTGAGTGTAATACAATGTGTTAGATCAGATATATTTATAAATGTTCATTCAAACCTGGACTAAATAGTGCACCAAGTTTGGTGATCCATTTCTTTTCTTTTATGTCAAGTTTGTTATGCCAACCACACTTATTGGTTCTGTCACCAATAATTTTGTCAATGACTGTAAAGTGAAATTTGGCCTTATTATGTACAAGTGTGTGTTTATATAATGCATTAGATGGTTTTTTGCATCTAATGTCACTTAAATGTTCAGACACCCTTAGTTTGACAGATCTAGAGGTTTGCCCAACATAAAATGAGTGACAAGTACAGCTGGCCATGTAGATGGCCCAATCAGTATTGCAATTGGCAAAAAATTGAATGTCAAAGACTTTGCTACTATTTCTGCTTGTGAATTCTTTAGTTTTAATCATATGTTTACAATTCACGCAATGGCCACAAGGAAAAGAGCCAATAAGTTTATCCCCCAAAATAGTTGTCTGATAAGTCTGTGTTAAAGAGGATTCCAAGTGATACTTGTAGTGATTAAAGTACCCTGCCAAGTTCTTTCCTTTGCGAAAGGAAAATGAACATTTGTTGGGAATAATTGTCTTAATTCTAGCATCTGCTTCTAATATATTCCAGTTATCCCGTATAATTTGGGTAAAGCTATTTGTGTTTCTTCCATATGTGGTTGTGAATCGTAATGTGTTAGTTTTGGCTCGTTTCTTCTTGTATTTCAAAAGGTCTAATCTATGTAAGCCTGAGGCGTGTCTGTATGCCATTGTGACGTATCCTGATTTATAACCCCTGTCCTGAAACCTGTTGCACAAATCCTGAGCATGGTAATCAAAACTAATATTATCAGAACAATTACGTCTGATTCTGATGAATTGAGACTTTGGGATATTTCTGGCGATATGTTTTGGATGAAAGCTGGAGGCATGGAGAATGGTGTTATATTGGGGGAATTTTCTGAATACTTCTGTTTTTAAAGTGTTGTCCATGTTTCTTGTGATCAAAACATCCAAAAATGTTATAGTTTTTTGATCATGTGTAATGGTAAATTGTATTCCCCATTTATTATCATTCAAATAATCCATAAATTCTTGAAGAGATGAAACATCCGATCTCCATACCATCCAGCAATCATCCAAATATCTTCGCCAGATGTCAATGTCAGGTAAGAACCAATTATGGGTGTCATCATATATCATAATTTCTTCCATATAGGCCATGAATAGATCAGCATAAATGGGGGCAAAAGATGCCCCCATTGCTGTTCCTCTGATCTGCAAAAAACATTCATCATTGTAGAAAAAGACGTTTTTAGTCAAAACATGCTCAGTTAAGTTCAGCAGTAAAGTGTTGAATCCTGGTTGATACATATTTGATCGATAAAGCCAGAATTCAATAGCATCCAATCCTGCCCAATGGGGAATATTTGTGTATAGGGAGCATACATCTAACGTGCATAGTATCCAATCTGACTCTAACTGCATATCGTTGACAATACCCAAAAATTCGGTCGTATCCTGTATTCTTGACCTCACTAATCTTAGTAATGGTTTCAAATGCATAGTTAGAAAATCAGATAATGGCTCAGTTAATGAACCCATGCCTGAAACAATGGGCCTCCCCGGTGGATGCAAAAGATCTTTGTGTATTTTTGGTAAGAAGTAGATGTATGGTTTAATGGGGTCAGAAATTGTTAAATGGTTTAGTGTTTTCATTGATATGATATCATTGTCGTAAGCAAAGTTAAGGAAATCATCTATTTCTTTTTTAAATACAGGAGTAGGGTCTAGTGGCATTTTTGTATAATATCGCACATCATCTAATTGTTTATGTGCTTCCATATCGTATTGAATCCAATCTAACACCACCACAGCCCCTCCCTTGTCTGCATTAATGATGACCAGATCCTTGTTCCTTACTAGTTCTTCCAAACAAGTCCTTTCAGTATCAGTGATATTGTTAATCATTGGTAAACAGCGATTATACTGAAAGTGTAATTCATGAAGTACACTATGTAAAAATAAGTTCACAGTTGGATGCATGGGTGGTTTGAACAATGAGGTGTGATATTTAAATGACTCTGTCTGTGGTTGTTCAACTTCTTTTGTGTCCTGAAAAAATAATTTCAAATTAATTAATCTACAAAATGAGAATAGATCTTGTGTGAAATTCTCCTCTGACACAAAAAAGCCTGGAATGAAAGATAAACCTTTATTTAACAATAAAGTTTGGTCATCTGTGAGTACAGTTTTTGAAATATTGTATACATTATTTATTTGTTGGTCAGTATTTCCATCAGATTCTGTAGACTTGTAATTTTTCTTGTGCTTTCTCCCTCCCCTCCTCCCTCCATGTGTCCTAAAGGGGGTACATAATTTTTCCTTTTGGGAGTGGGGGAATCTATGGTGGACTGTGTCTCCGTATCTGTACCTGATGAATTATCATAGTCGGTTGATTCATTACTACTGCCTTGTCCCTTGAGTATAGAACGTGGACGTTTCCTTTTGGGATTAGGTGTGTATTTATTTTTATTTTTATTGTATCCATCCTGAAATCGCACATGTCTTACATTTTTAAAGGGTTGACCCTTCTCATAATCAGAAGTGTCACGTAAAAATTTTTTGACCTTTCTTTCCTTCAAAATATTGTCAAAGTTTAATAGTTCCATGCTTAGTTTAGATAATAAATCTGGAAAAAAAGGTTCATGTTGATAATTATTGCATTCCTCAATAGATTTGGACACTTGACTGGTTTCTTTGTCAATAATTCTAGTGTAATAGTCTGATAATGAGCTTACAAACTTCATTGAGCATTCCTGCTGAATGGAAGACCATTCACTAATAAGACTCTGATCTGGGTCTGCCACTAATGGTTGAATTTTAACCCTGAGACCCCGTGGGCAAATGCCCTTTGTCAAATAAGCCTTTAGTAGTTTGTGATGCCAAACACAGGATCTTAAATTTTTCATATTTTTGTTAAGATCAGCAAATTGTTTTTCACATTGTTGTTTTGGGTTCAAAGAATTAGTATTTTCAGAACTCACTGGATTATTACCAATACCAAATGGTGCAAGGTCATCCTTATCTGCTGATAAGTCTAGAAATATTTTATTTAGATCCATAATAATTCCTTTAGTTCAAAAGATATAACCACGTCCTGTATATATTTCTAAAAATAATTTGACAATAATGGCAATATATTGGTGGTGTTGATTACACCTAAGGCCACGTCATATACAGAACAATGATGGTATTTAAATTATAACATAGGAGTGAAAAGAATTATGTAAAATATTTGGCATACAAATACTCAGCTTAAAAAATTTTTTTAAAGTTATTAATGTGGTGGTCACAGAGGTTAAAAGGTTTGTTAAGCTCATATATATGTGCTATAATATAATAAAATATGAATGTGTTATAAATATCTACCTGAAAAATGACATCAACCAATATATAATTCTGATAATCTTGAGGAGCCACAATACATAAAGGTTATGGGCCTTAGTTGCAAAAAGTTTTATGTGCAATGTTGTATTCAAAATTGGTCTCACTCACCCAATATTAAGTTGTATGAAATAGAAATTAGTTGAATAATATACTGATCAAAGGATATCAATTCAAATTATAATTTCTGAATTGTAATAGTGTTTTAATTAAACCAAGATTAGAAATCATCCAGTTCTTGGTTTAGCCTGAGATAAGTATTCCAAAATTATGTGTGTCATAAAAGGATCTTGCTTTAGGAGTGCCCACTTTAGATGGAAATACATAGACCATGAATAAAAAATATTACTTATTGTTCATTCAATATCAGGAATATTTGTTTCAAAAAGTTGTTACCAATATTATAAGAGACATGCCAATGATGAATTATAGTATTATAGTTATGTAAAGCTAGCTAAATTATTTGTTATATATCTTACATATACTTCATGTAAGACTAAATAAGTTACTATTGTTTGTTAAACGTAATAATCAAAAACACAAGTATATCAATTGTCAATGTTATAATACACTTGTAATTGCATTAAGCTTCAAAGAGCCTTTTATAAGGCTACTTCTCAGAGTTTCAAACCCCTTTAGAAGGCCATAAAAGAACAGATAATGTTCAAAAAGAAACTATTCTATGTTTAATAATATGGCCCGTTGTTTTCTCAATACTATAAAACAGGGGTGTGAAAGTAGATAATAACAAGTGTTTATCTTATTAAACATAAACTATAATTCCAGAAAATGAAGAAAAAAGATAGGTCTCAATATCTAAGTATTTTAAGGCAATATGCTCTTTTATCTATTTTGATACAGCATCCTATATTGAACAATTTCTTTTAGTGTCACCCAGGAAAAAAAGACATATAGCATATATACTAAATGTTGAAAACTATTCATATACCAAGCTTTTTTACAAAGCCGAACTGGGTGAGGTCCAGAGTTTGGAGATTACCAATGTCTTTGTTTATAAGTTCTATGATGACATGTTCCATGGTCTTGTAGACCAGGCTCATTAGGCTAATGGGGCAGTAGTTCCTGGGGTCCATGGTGGCACCCGCTTTGTAGAGTGGGATAACCATCGCTGCGTGCCATTCGGTGGGCACAAAGCCTGAGGTGAGGCTATGATTGAACTTGATGCTTAGGTGGGGTGCCAGTTCATTCTGTAGGACATGTAGAATGCAGCCTGGGATGTTGTCAGGTCCCATGGATGCTGTGTTCTTGGCTTTGGAGAGTGTGGTTTTTACCTGTGCAGTCATGATTACAGGAACTTTGCATTCTTCAGGTATAGAGATGGGCCCTTTAGGGGGTGAGACAGGGGTAAAGTTAGCACTGAACCTATCTGCCAGGATGTTGGCAATATCAGTTGGTTCTGTATATTTAGTGCCATTGTGCTGTAACTCAGCGCAGATCTGAGTGCTGCCATTGAGATTCTTGACATAGCTATAGAATGCTTTGTGGTTGTCTTTAGAATCTGTGGCGATTTTGTTTTCGTAACTAGCTTTGGAGGATTTTATGAGGGATCTCAGCTTCTTACTGAGGCTGACCAGGGAGTTCCTCCATTCATGGGATTTTACTCTTTTTTTCAAAAGTTTCTTTCTTCTGTTGTAGAGTTTCTTTATGGCAGGGGACCACCAGATTAGCTTCTTTTTTTTTTTGAGGATAGCATCTTGGTTCTGTTAGGGATAGCACGATCCATGCACTCATGTAAGTGCTTATAAAGTGCATTTGTGTAGGATTCAGCAGTCATACCTCTATTGTCCATCTGCATGGGTGTCATGAGGTTTTCCACTTCTGTCTTAAGAAGCATGAAGCTGGCTTTGGAGGAACTTTTTTACGGTGGTTTCCCTAATGGGGGGGTGGGGCCGGGATGTGGATGTCTAGGGTGATTAGCTTGTGGTTGGATCTGACCAACGAGGAATTGGCCTCTGGTGTGGAACACCAGTCGCCCATGTTGGTAATGACCAGGTCTAGGATATTGCCGCCCCTGGTGGGGGTGCGGATAAGCTGATCCAAGGCGTTGGAATTTATGAATTCCAGAAAACTTTGAGCAAAAGAGTTGGTGCATGAGTAGTTTTCCCAGTTAATGGTGGGGTAGTAGAAATCACCCTTTATGAGGGTGTTGGGTTGTAACCTAATATTTTCCAGTGTATCAAGAAATGAGGAGTGGGAATCCTGGGGCATGGTGGGGAATCTATAGCAAGTTACAATTTGGATTGCGGTCTTGCTCAGAGTTAGTTGCACTTGGATAATCTTGGATGCATTATGCTGAGCAACTCGCCTGGAGATATGGATATCCTTAATGAATATGGACACACCTCCGGCTTTAGTGTTTTGGTCCAGGTTAGGTGGCTGAAAAGTGTTTTATGAAGTATAGCCTGGTAATGCAGGGGTGCTCTCTGGAGCCTTGAACCACGAATCTGTCACTGCACAGATGTCGATGTTCTTCATTTTAAGGAGTACCTTTGAGTGAATGCATTTTGAGGTTTAGACTTCTAGCATTGAGTAACATTACCCTCAGATTTTGCTTGTACCTTTTACGGTGGTGAATTTGTCATTTGAACCTTGCCTAAAAAAGGCACTGTAGGGGTGGCAAGAACTTTAGCCAGTATCCGGAATCCCAAGGACGACAGATGCAGGCCATCTCTGGCAAAGCATCGTGGTCTGTTGATCATGTCATCCCAGGCATACAGGTACTGGATCCCCTTAGAATGACAACAGAAGCTTAGCCAGTTGTTGAAGTCAATCATTTTATCCTTGTACTGTGGTATCATTCTGGGTGATGGCAGGATGCTACTCAGAGCTAGGGTCATACCTGCCTGGGCTACAGGATCGGAGAGCTCCTCCATGTCTCTTTTCATGTAGTCCAGGGAAGTACATCTCAGGTCATTCACACCAACATGGACAATGACAGAGTCATATATGTACTTGTTGTGAAGTCACGTGAGTGCATGCATTATATGACAGATCCTGGCACCTGACAGGCAGCTGACAGTAACTTTCTCCTTGTTTAGCCTGGTGATTGGAAGATCGGTGTGCCTGACTATAGAGTCACCTATGACTAGAGTGTTGGGTATGTTGTTATGCCTTAATGGCTGTGGTTGAGTGGCACACTGAGTGTGTGGGCTATGTGTCATTTGAGTTGTGTTGGGGGGGTGGAGGCTGCTTGCGTTTCTGCTTTGGAGGTCTCTGTTGCTTGAGCACATTTTTATTGAGAGCCTCCAAGAATGTAGGTGTGTGTTTTGTGTTTCTATGTGTCTGTTTTGATGGTGTAGGTTTTGAGGGACTATGTGATGAGTCTATTGTGGTGCAAGTGTTTACCTTCTCCTCTTGACTGTGTAGTCCAGTCTTGGGTGAAGAGAGATTTGCTTCCAGTTTGGCTATATAAGTGCATCTCTCACAGGTTGTAGTGTTGGGTGGTAGGAGGAGAGGGGTTGTCTGTGTACATGAGGCAATTGCTGCATTGCCCCATGATGCCCAGATTAATCAGGTACACAGGAGAAAACATCGGGAGCTGACCCTTAGACATCCCTGGATAGGTGCTTATTTATTAAGTACTAAAAACTGTTTCCTCTAGACAAGTGAGGAAAGTTGAGTGATGTAGTAATTTGTAGCTTATTTAGTGCTTACAATGAGTTCTGAACAAGTGCTGAGCTCAGAGAAACAGATTTGAGTACTAAAACTAAAACGGTGGCTAGTTTTAAGGGAAAATTTAAAGAGCATACTTTATGGCACTGGGAATAGTTTAAACCTAGCTAAGTGGCGATGCATAAAGTGCATTTTTTTATATATATATATAACAGTAGCAAATGAGCAAACTGATTTAAACAAATTAAGCAATTAACCAATAAAAAGCTAAAAACGGAGCCCTGTTCCAGCAGTCTTCAATCAGACAAGTTCTAACTGCACACTCCTGCCACTAGGGTGCAGGGGAACCTTCTTCAAAGAAAGATGGTCTGGATTAGTGCTCAAGTTATACAACCAAAGCTAGATTCAGCAGGTCTGAATTTAGTCTATGCTACAGCAAACAAGGCATACCAATTTCAGAAAGAAACAGTTCAAATAAGCAGGCACAATAAACCTTTAACCAGAAACTCACAGCTCAGAAGGGAAGAATCTACCCTCTCCTCCCACAAGCGTGCAGACCACACCTTCTTAATGTAAAATAAATGGCCCGAAGCCCAAGTGCTTAAACCAGAACTAATACACTTTTAGAATAAGACACTAAGCCTTCAATCAGCAACTCCCAACTTAGGAGGATGTAAGCTACCTGTCCTGCCACAACAGTGCAGACCACAAACCTTCTTAATGTGAAACAACTGGTCTGAAGCCCAAGTGCTTCAACCAAAGGCTTAGAATAACAATTACAGTTTAATCAGGCTACTAACAAGCACTAATAAATGCAGCAGAATAAATGCAATTAAGTACTTTTAAGAACAAGCAGCAAAAGCAAAATAAAGTAATAAAGTAGGAAGAAACACAATTACAGTAAAAGCAGATGAATAAAGTGCAATTGTTTATATAACAATAGAAAACAAGCAAACTGATTTAAACAAATTACCCAATTAACCAGTAAAAAAGCTCAAAACTGAGACCTGTTCCCGCAGTCTTCAATCAGACAAGTTCTCAATGCACACTCCTGCCACTAGGGTGCAAAGGAACCTTCTCCAAAAAAAGATGGCCTGGATTAGTGCTCAAGTTATGCAAACAAAAGCTAGATTCAGGATGTCTGAATTTAGTCTATGCTACAGCAAACAAGGTGTACCAATTTCAGAAAGAAACAATTCGAATAAGCAGGCACAATAAGCCTTTAACCAGAAATTCCCAGCTCAGAAGGGCAGAATCTAGCCTCTCCTCTCACAAGAGTGCAGACCACAAACCTTCTTAATGAAAAATAACTGGCCTGAAGCCCAAGTCCTTTAACCAGAACTAATACATCTAGAATACAAACACCCCAATTAAGGTTACATTTAATAACCTCTCTATTACAACTAGAATACTTAAAGACCAACACCTACCAAAACACCCCCTCCCAAACCCTCTATTCTATAGTCTCTTTATAATACATGCTGCTCACTTTTTAACTCCCCCAGATCAGTATGTTATCTCTTTACTCTGCAACTCTCTTACTTCTCACAATAGCTGCTCATCTGACCTCCTACTATAATGACCTAAACACTCCACTTTCTTCCCCTACTTCCTCACTGGCTAACACATTTCAACAAAACCCCGAAACTCTCATGATATCTTCAGCAATGTACAATATTGGAAACAGCGACCTAGCCACATTTTCTGTACACCATCAAGAAACTTATGCTCACTTCTCTCTTAAATTTGACAAGTTTATAACCAAATACCTAAAAATTATTGTACACATAGCAGCTCAATTACTTCTCAGTGGAAATATACACCCTAACCCTGGCCCCACATCCAGCCTGCCCCATCTTAATCCCCTATCCACCACTTATCACTAAAATCCTTTAAACACAGCCAGCAAAGGAACTGACTTATTAATACTAAACATAAACATTAGAAGCATGCTTAACAAACTCCACAAACTACATGCCAACCTCTCACTTCATTCCCCTGACATCGTCCTACTCACAGTACGCCTAAAGTCAGAAATCAGTAGCAATGAAATATTACCCCATGGATATAACATATATAGACAAGATAGAAAAGGAAAAAGAGGGGGAGGCATAGCGATGCTGTTTAAAAACAACTTTATCCTAGAAAACACAAACCATGCCATCCCAGACTTTAATAACATTGAAATAATTGTTACCAATTTAATAATCAACTCAAAGAAACAACTAAATATAGTTGGAGCCTATATCCCACCTGGGAACAATCTTCCCACCCTTGAACACATCCTACACTGGACATCAAAAACCCTCCCTCAAGAAACCATTATAATTGACGACTTTAACATCACTTGGTACTCCTGCAACTCACTAAATCCTACTGATCATATAAGCCTCCACAGCTTCATCCAGTTAATCCAAACTACCACAAGGACTGACAAGACTTCAAAAAAAAAGTCAGTCCTCAACTGGATATTAACTAACAGACCTACTCAATCACAACACTTTGGCTGTCTTCTAGAAAGCCTCAGTAACCACCTACACTCCTTTGTACTCTGGCACCAAATAAACCCCTAAAAAATACATTACCTACCACCAAATCAGAAACAGAAGTAATTTCACTGCTGATCACTTTGTATTTGCTTAAACTCTGCAGTTGGGAACTGCTCACATATATCTCCTTTGACAAGGCAGCAGAACACTTTAACTTCACCTTCCTTGACATCTTAAACAAAATGGCTCCTCCTAGAAAAATAAGGCTTAAATCCAATTACACCCGTTGGCTAACCAAGGAGAAAAGAGCTCTACTAAAAATAAGAGACAAGGCCTGGGAAAACTGGTGCAGTAATAAAACCATAGCTAACAGACAGATACTGTATATCTTGAACTAAGGAATTAAGCATAAAAACAAATCTGACAGGACAAAAAAAAAAAAAACATTATAGCAACATTCAATTAAAACATCAAAAGAATAAACAAAAGTTCTGGGCAGCTATAAAGCAAACACTCCAACCAGGACAAGTCAGTACTCCATCCCCAGCATTATCAAACACTACAGACAACATTGCTATCCAATTTAATAAATACTTCACTGAAGCCATACTTGCCCATTGTAATAAAAACTGCCTTTTACCCCCTCCCACATGCTCATTCCAAAATCATGAAGGTAATATTTTTTTCCTTTCAACCAGTCCCAACAGCTACCATAAAAAAAATCTTAAAAGCTAAGGCTGATTACTCTAGCAGCAGAGAAACTACCTGCCGAGTATCTTAAAATCACTGCTGAAGCTATCTCAATTCCTGTATCCATGGTGTAAATAGGTCCATCTCAGAACATCAATTACCCACAATCTGGAAGATATCACAAATAAACCCTCTGCACAAAGGAGGGAACTCTATAGAAATCTTAGTATCAAATGGCTGCTACCTAACTTAAAAATTAAAAAAAAGGGTTCTATCCTTTTTACTTTATTTATTTATTTAATTATTTATATTTGTTAACCGGGAGTGTCCGACTGGACGTAGGTCCATTTTCAGCGGAGGCCCAGGGAGAAAAGCTCCACAGTTAAAATAAACAGACAGTAGTTACATTGGATTCCTAGCGATTAACAATTTACATAGCAATTACTTAAAACATATTTACAGATGAAGAACATAGTACATCAGTAGACAACTAGAATCTTTATCTGTGAAGTACATAATAGACATTAACAAATGTTACAATAAGAAGTTCCTGCTGTATAATAAGTACTAGGCTTATGAGCATCTGAGCTTGCTATAATCAAGGTAGTTAGTGGAGTGGAAAGAAAGGTAGTGGTTGGATGGGGTGAGTGATATTAGAGTGGGAGTTTTATTTAAACTGACTTTCTGCCAAAAATCTGCTATTTTTCAAATAATGGGGTGGGTAATATTAGAGTGGGAGTTATATTTAAACTGACTTTCTGCCAAAAATCTGCTAACTATTTTTCAAATATACTCAATGCTCTCTTATGAGATGCTATTTTTGTACCTATATTTGTGCTTGGAGCTATCTGCACTCAGTTGTAGTCCTTATATGTATCCTATATGTATATTATTATTATGTTTCCTTAGATGCTGCTGTTATTCTCTCTGGAATTGTATTATTTGCTTGGAGATTTTCTCCCCGGGCCTCCGCTGAAAATGGACCTGCATCCAGTCGGACTTTCCTGGTTAGCAAATGTAAAATAAAATAAAAATAAAATAAACTAGTCTTCTGTCTAATACTTAGCAGGGTTTCTGACCTAAACACAGTACTAGCACTGCCCTTATGAGCTTTCCTAGTACCATTAACAGTCTCTGGAATGAAAGCAATCTAGTTTCCTCTATCTTCCTTGAACCTTCCAAAGCATTCGACAAAGTCTCACATAACAATCTACTAGCTGTCACTTTGGGAGTTCTGAAGGGGTCTGTTCTTGGTCCTCTCCTTTTCACTGTATTAACTAACAAGCTCAGCGCTGCTACCTTAAACACTATACTAGTTCAGTATGCAGATGATTCAAGCCTGATATGTGCTGCCCTAAGACTCTATCAACTCCAGCAATTAACAGAGTAGTCCTTTATTGTAGTGGAATGTTGGTTATCCAACGCTCAACTTATACTCAGCCTGAATAACATAAAACGTATGTTGTTTCATTCCTCAAGAGCTCTAGACCCTCTATCACCATTCAATATCTCTTCTTCAAACAATACCAAGCCAAATCAAACTCCTCGGGGTAGTTATAGATGATAACATATGAAATCTGACATACACATAGACCAGACAATAAAAAAGTACACAAAAAACTTGGAACACTATACAGGAGCAAGCATTTCCTGACTAACAACACAAAGGCTACTGTTGCAAGAACTCACCTAATCTCAAACATCCAATATGCATCCCCCATCCTAACAACCTAAGAAAATCTGACTTAAGTAAACTAGAAACCTGCTATAATAAAATTGCAAAGCTTGCTATGGAATCAACTTACAGATTCCATCACTGCCTGCCCCTTAAACAATTCTCATGGCTAGAATTCCAAAATCAACTGGCCTTCAACCAAGTTACCATGGATCATCAAATTCTTAATAAACCTGAAAAAACTCCTGCTCTCAAAAACCTACTCAATCTCTATTCAAACAACTGGATATTATGCTCCACTAACAAAACATTATTAAACATAACCAAAACTAAAAATGCTGTAGGTGATTTCCTAATTGGGTAGCGAAAATCTGGAATTCCTTACCCCTAAACATAAGATCCACTACTACCACATTAAACTTTAAAATATTAATCAAACACCACTTTACAATTAAATGGATGAGCCGATGTGCAGACCCAGACTAGTTACTAGCTTACCCAGATCACCCAATCTATCTCTCAACCTTTTCCTCTTTTGTTTTACCCTGATCTGTGTTCATTGTACTCTTGTATTTTTGAAAAAATTATTATATAAGTATAACTCAGTATATCTCTCCATTGGAAATGTAAAAAAAATAGCACAGATATGTACATTTTTCTGTTATGCTGCCTGTTCATCTACATGTAAATACCAGAACAATTAATTTTTGCAATATTTGCATTATTTCACTGTCTCTGTATTAAGAAAGTGCATTATATGAACTGCTTTATTACTAAATTGGTAATGTGAAATAATTTTAAATAATGTATGTTTTGTCTGTTTTTCTGCTTGCAGTCTCTATTAGCATAAGCCTGAAAATGTACCACTGTAATACCTATATTATTTTCAATGTTTCTAAGAGAAGACTTTAGTTTATGTTACACGTGTATCTTGTATATGGTAAAATCAAAATTTGTTATTTATGTAATTCCTGAACGTTAATTCTATTATGTGCAGCTTTTCTCCACAGGCCTCTGCTGAAAAAGGACTTTTTGTCAAACTTTTCCCAGTAAACAAATGCAAAAATAAGTAAATAAATAATAAATACCAGCTATGAGATTGCACCGTAATGGGGAAGGGGCATACCCCCCAACCCTACCATACAGCAATCTCAAGCTGAAAAAAGCCAGTACTTTTTAGTTAGCTGATTTCTGATTAACTGTACAAGCTTTTTCACTCTCAATAAAAAAAGCTAGTTCGCCAAAAGAGTCTACACCCATATATGTATCTGTGTATATATATATATATATATATATATATATATATATATATATATATATATATATATATATATATATCTATATATATATATATAGGTTCACAACATAATCTTGAACTTTTGAAATACCGAATTTCAAAAGCTCGAGACCATGCAGCCAAAACCCCGGAATACTGAAAGACCAGAAGCGCAAAATTCAAAATCCCGATGTTCGGAGATATTGAATTAGCGCTTCTGGTGTTGCGGTTTAGGTAAGTATGTGTGTGTAAGTGTGTTTGTGAGGGGATTTAGTCTGTGTAAGTGCATTTGTGAGGGGATTTAGTGTGTGTAAGTGTATGTTGTGACTGTGATATGTGTGTGTGTGGGACAGTAACGTGTGGGTGTGAGTTTGCCTTGTGTGTCTGTGTGATTTCAGAGTTAGATAATTAAGTAGGGGGGGTGTGAGGGGTGCAGCCTCCCACATGGGGAGTGCAAGGGGGCTTGCCCCCCTGCTTATCTGTAGTGTAGTGTGATATTTTTGATTGTGGGGGTAAGCTGTGTGTATGTTTATGTGCGTGCTCTGTGTGTGTTAGATTTTCGGGATTTTAAATTATGTGCTTGTGTAGTTTCTGTATATCGGCGTTTCGGGTTTATAAAAGTTCGAGATTATGTAGTGAACCCATATATCTATATAGATATATATATATATATATAGATATATATATAGATAGATAGATAGATATAGATAGATAAACTGTACGGTGGTGCTGGATGCAGATCCTTACTATACCTTTCTACCACAGAACACCTATAGAGAGAGAGAGAGAGAGAGAAACTGTACTGTGCTGGATGTAGAGCCTTACTACACCTTTCTGCCATAGAACACCTTTCTAGGATCTGGTCCTCTGGTCTTCATCAGAAGTGAATCATAATGTGAGAATCCTGCCACATGGACCTCAAAGGAGAAATCAGAAAACTAGAATTGACTACAGTCTGCCATCTACTACACTGAGATGGTATGAACCCCAGGTTTGCTCTTTAAACCTTGTTGATGGACCTAAAAGTGAGGGCTCCCTCCCTTCCCTTCTAGGAAATGGAAACTATACTGTGCAGACAGCAAGGTTAACTGTACTTAAAGCTAGTAAAGAAATGACAGGCCTGTAGAATGAATCCCTGAAAGTGAAGAGCTGAATGCAATTAGAGAAAGTTGTTTACCTTTCTTGTTCCTGCTGCTTGCCCAACATCAGACCAGTTTATTCCCTGTCCAATGGGTTGAGAGCCAAGCAAGTGTGTGTGTGTGTGTGTGTGTGTGTGTGTGTGTGTGTGTGTGTGTGTGTGTGTGTCTGTCTGTGTGTGTGTGTGTGTGTGTGTGTGTGTGTGTGTGTGTGTGTGTGTGTGTGTGTGTCTGTCTGTGTGTGTGTGTATGTGTGTTTGTCTATGTGGGCGGGTATGTGTACACATGTGTGTGTGTGTGTGTGTGTGTATATGTGTGTGTGTGTGTGGGGGGGTCATCATGGATGCACCATCATAGTTTTTTTTTTTTTGCTTTATATGACCCTAACCCCATTCTCTTGACCAGTAATATGTCCATAATTTTAGCATGCGATGGACATTAATGAGAGCACACTATTTGCTTATAAGAATAATGCAACACCTCAGGACAGCCCTTTCCCTCTTAAAGCCACTGTTCCCACAAGATCTTTGGTCTGGAAATTGATTTTAACCACAAGAACATGAATCCAAGGCATAAACTTCCATACCCGCCTCAAGTTGAAAAGAACCAGCAAACTCACTTCACTTACCTCCTACCCTACCCCAGCTCTGACTGCTACCAAAGCCGTTAATCGAACTCAGTTCTCCTGCATCATATTTAAGACTTTATCCCTTCACAGTAATGGCACTAGCATGTGGTTCAGAGCATAAAGTTAAAGGAGGAAACAATAAAGCTAGCACTAACTTCTCTCTGAATTTGAAAAGATGATACATTCAGATTTACCCAAGTGGAGGGATGTCAACAAAGAAGAGAAGTGCTAAAAGGATCATTTATTAATGGCATTTATATTTAAGCTCAAAGTGGTTTATTCAGTTATTTAGGAATACCAGAACTTGTGCTGTAAGGAAAGTGCTGCAAACCTCTGCCTGAATATACCTAAACAACTCTGTCATTAAAAACCACAAATTTTTTCTACTGACATCTCCATTAATGAAGAAATCTTCTTCTATTTGTAGGTCAAGAGCTGTGGTTTTAAAGTTTCACTAATGAAGACAGTGGTATGCCTTGAGCTTTACTGGATTACAGCCAAGTAGTAGTTAGAACTTAACCTTTGCATTTAACATTTTTTTCAATTAAAAACATTTTAAGGAGCTTTACAGCAATTGATGCTTGACACGTGCTTCAGCATACCGAAATGGCTGCAGCCCACTTGTTTCCTACTGACTGAACACAATATTTGTTTACTTTTTTCTATGTTTTCCTTTAATAAGTAAAAGTAAGATTAAAAACATGTCTTACTTTTTGAAGTACCAGCAATGCTTCTAAGGAGAAGTGAACTAAATACTGAATGATGTTCAAGTCCTGTTTATAGTTTCAGTAATAACAGCTGAGGTCCATAGCCAAGTAAATAGGATTGCTGTTCCTTAGGATCCAACAGTTTCACTTAACAAATTTAAGCCGCAATCTACTGCATGAAATGATTTTTTTAGGATTTCTTAATAGCTCTTTACAGCAACATCAGGACATGCCAGTGAGTGACTTCACTTATCACAAAGAATACAGCTTCCTCTGACAAAGCATGTTATGTAGGCCTGCCTTATTGTGAATATACTGCGGAAATGTTAGTAAATTTGCATTCAGAGTTTACTTGTTTTTTAAATGGCATTTCTCAGCTTCAAAATTACTGAAGGATTCAATATAGCCATGTGACATGAAATAACCAAGTTGAATTCCAGGAATTTAGAATTGGCATGCAGTGCTAAATTGAAGTCATCATATATTGCACAGGTAGTCTCTCAACTGTTGCTGTTTTGGGGGAACATTCTTATTTTAGGCCTGATTTGCCCCAGTATATGATGCTGCTATTTTTGAAAGCTGTCCCCTATTTTCAGTCTTGATTTAACCCTTCATACAATTTTCTGAACCCCCTCATCACATGCTTTTTAAGATGTCTAGTCTGTAGAACACCACACTGCATGACCAGCATACTATTGGTAGCAATAATTTAAAAAAAGAGGACACACATCTTACATGTCACTTTTTCTGAAGCAAAAATAAATGACAGTATGTGGCAGCATTTTGCAGTGCAGTTCAATATGGTATACATATTTTACACTTTCTCTTTGATAACTTGCTTCTATTTTTTCATCACTTTGCCACTCTTGTTTTTTTTAAACATGTTTCTCAGCAAACATCCCAAATGCCTACTAGAAGTGAAAAGAATTATGTGCTATGTGGTATTCAAAATTTTAAGTTAATTAGATTTCCAGATTTTTAGATGGATATATTTATTTTGCAAAGGCCTTTGTTCCAATACCTCTCAACTATCCAGATATTTGCTTCACATTTTTTGCCTCTTTCTCATAAAATTGCGGTTTTCTGGTAAATCACTGGCAACTCACTGAGAAATGAAGTCAGAAAATAATGGCAGACATTTGAGTTTCGGAGCTCATATGATAATGCAAAACCTGTTAATCTGTCAACTTTCTAAGTTTGTAATAGCAACATTTAAAAGGTGTCCCTATATTTTGGGCCTTTGTCTCCCCATTATCTGTGGCTTTGCCCAGATTTCTTGCTCTAAGAAGTTGAGAGGTATGTTTGTTCCTATTTTCAACATCTTCAGATTGCGAGGCATGTGTACAAGGCAAGGCAGGAGTGCCGCCACTAATATTCACTCTGACTGCAATTTATTCACCAGTCCAGAAAACAAGGGTATACACAGCTTGCAAATTCAATAAAACAACAGGATGCCTTCAATACAGAGAAAGGGCATGACATGCGAGTCAGGAATTATTAGAGCTGCATATAGCACTGGATGCGTCTAGGAGAATTTTGCAAGGATGATTATTTACAGCATGCAGAGGTAACTAAAATGGAAGCAGTGTGTAATTGAAAAAGTTACTTTGTGCTTGCATAACTCATTTAATTATTTTACATTTGTTGATCGGGTTTGTCCGACTGAGCTACAATAGCCCTTTTTCAGCTGAGGCCTGAGGAGAAAAGCTTCAGCAGAAATTACATATTAGTCATTTTAACAATTATAGAAATACATTCATCAGAAGAAAACAAATGCTTATAGTACATATTAAAATACATAAATGAAATAATACTTTTCACGTAGGCAATGAAATGTATTCATCAGAAGGAAGACATTTTGTGGTATGTATTATATACAGGTTAAATTATAACCAGTGAAACTGGGTATTTTACAAGGTGTGTTTAGACAGAGATGCAGCAGTTAGAAGTGATAAAAATAAAGTTAGAGTAGAGAAGGGAGAGAGGGCAAATGGAAAGGAAGGGTACTAGGGTGGGTTTATGGGGGCTAATTACATTGACAGATCCATTTACTTTGCAGGTATTTTTGGTAGCTGATTTGAATTGTTTGTGGTACTCAAATGATTTAATATCCAGAGGTAGGCTATTTCAAGCTTTGGAAGGATTAGAGCTATAGATATAGTTACCAATTTTGGTCCTAGGTTTGTGGATTTTCAACAGGTTTTGTTCAAAAATGCGGAGTGACCTTGTAGTTAATAATGAGAGATTATATTTGATATAGTCGGACAGTAAGAAGGTTTGTAAAGAATTGAGTGAGTGATCTGAAATTGGTTAAAAAGGAGCAGGTTAGGTAATTCTAGTCAACTTAGTTCTTTTAGCGATGGACAGTGATGGGATTTGTATGTATTTTGGGCTGCAAATCTGCATCTCATCTCCAAAGTGACACCATGTTTAATTTACAGTTGCATGTTAGAAGTAGCCATTGTCGATGTGTATAATACAAAGCTTATGTTGCTTCGTAAGCTATCAGAAAAGCTTTCACTGACTGTCAGTTGGAGAAAGCAGTACTAAACAACACTTTTCATCAACCTGTTCACCAAGTACTGAGGTTTCAGAGTCAATGGTCAACTGAGATTTGGAAACTATCACTGATAAAAGCTCAGTACTATTCAAGCACTATCCCAGCACATTTAACTTCTTGCTGTTATTGGCACCCGATACTCATGAGCTACAAGACAACATTAATAATACCCTGAAGGGAGTAATCTCAATAGAACTTAGCAATAAAGCAAAATATTTCTGGCATATTCTAAAACTTAGCAAAAGTCAGAGTGAGCTACAAAGACTTTCTAAATGAAACTTTGGGCAAAATGCAACAGGTTTGTCTTTCCCTGTTTAGTTGCAAACATGGATAGCACTGACACTCATTCTTTCAAAAATCAGCGTATTTTGAACCATGTCTGACAGTGGCTACCATTCTGAATCATAAATACAAGAATATATGTGCCTATTCCTTGTTTGCTGACTTTGTTATTACTAACTGGTTAGAGGAAGCAACTGATTAAGAGATGTAGTTGAAAAAGTGTTCATATCACGTTATCGAAAGATAATGTAATTGAACGACCGAAACATCGAAACAGCCACATTTTGAAACTTTTATTGCGGGGGCTGCACCCCCCACACCCTCCGCTAAATATATATTCCAACTCCAAGATCACACTACAATGAGGAAAGGGCAAATATCCCAATCTTCACTGTACTGCGATCCCATAATGCAAACTTCGAAATGCGGCTGTTTCTATATTTTGGCTGGTCGATTATGTATCTTTCGATAATGTAATAGAACTCCATTAAAAAGTATATGCTGGAAAACAGGAAGTGGGAAAATGGTTTGTGAGGTAGGTAGACAAGAATCCTTATGCTGATGTTTTGATGTAGTTAAAAATATTAATGCATTTTACTGAACTGATTTCTGTCCACTGGTTTTCTGTTTTAATAAGACAGTGTTAGACATTGGCAAGAAAGAGTTTTAGTTGTACAGGCTGATTTGTAAAATAGATTTGAGTAGCAGATTGCAGCTCTGAAGAACTACAGGTATAGAACAACATAAACAACTTATTTTTGTAATGATATCAGCACTTACAAAAGTATTCAAGGATGTAAAGTTGTACTATGGTACATTTTTTAGGAATAAAATGTCTCTACATCAATTGTTAAGTAGTCACCATGGTAATGGTTATTTAAAGAAATCAAGTATTCCAGAAAGTAGCTTAAAAATGAGTTAGTCATACATGCTGTAATTAACCATCACTGATATTGCTATGATGGCTCTTGTTTTGTTAAAACATATAAATCACCCTTTACTTAGAAATTGTGGAAAAATATATACGTTTCTCCTAAAACTGAGAGTAGGTCAGCATATTGGCACAAGAACAGAAAAAGACACATAGTTCTTTACTAATGCAGTCATGACAACAAAGCCATCTATATTAGACATGGACCTGAATTTTGGTTTTATTATGACCATGCCAGCATGTCATAAGTGAAAGGAATTCACTTTGAAATCTCGAATTTCCAAAACATCGAATTTCATATGATCGAGACCATATGATCGATGTTTCAGAATGTCGAGATTCCAAAATAAATCCAACACAAAAAAAAAAAAAAAAAAAAACCTTTTTCAAAGTTTCTGCAGGGGGGCAAGCCCCCTCTGCACCCCCACATTCCTGCTACTTAAATATACCAACTCCGAGATCACACTACAACGGGGAAAAGGGAAATCTCCCATTCCGTGCTGTATGCAGATCTCCATTCAGAATTTCAAAGTTCTAAAACTTCGATCATATGGTCTCAACCATATGAATTTTGAGGTTTTAGGATTTCAAGATTCCAAAGGGAATCCAAGTGAAAGATGACTTATCTTTTTTAACCTTTAGCTGAACAAGAAATCTTCATTATTATTATCTCAAAGATTCTGTACCAAATAAAACAGAAACAGGTAAGCAACAGTTCCACTACAGATACACAGGGGACCCAAATAGGCTTTTCTATTGGGGAGTTTTGATTACTTCCTATTGGAATCCTGCTTTCTTCAGTTAAACGTTTCTCATTGAAACTATTAAGAATTGTCATCAACAATGATAAAACTAACCAGTTTCTGTTACTTGGTCTACTAAAGTTATGATTCTATGATTTTTTTCCTACTCTGTCTCTGATTGATTGATTTACTTATTTAAATTCTTTTTAGTTGGTAACCAGATGGTTCTGAAAGATCAAGCTATGTTAGATTTGCAAAGGATACATAGAAGTATATGACTAAAGCAATCATCCAGATAAAACCCTTCTGACGTATCATCTGTACTAAGAACTGAAACATTGTTGATGCATATAAATAATCAAGCCATTTACCACCACCAACTGACAAAAGACTAGTAATCTATATTCACATACTCTAGAACTGATAGTCTAGTCTAAAAGCAAGATAGGCATATCACCTATGTATTTCAATCAGACTGAGATTTATAGATGTAAGCATCATAAATATGCTGCAATGTTTGGCTCATAGGTTAGTGAGCAATTTTAAGCTTAGGCAATTATTCCTTGTGAGACTCAAATGCTGCACCTTGTGTTTGTAAGGCAAACACCTTAACCATTGGTCCACCCTCCCAACCCCCTGGTGTGGGAGAAATTCACAGAACATGTTGTGCAACAGCACAGTGGGTGGTGGAACGCATCATTCCATGTCTGCAAATTAATATAATGACATGCAAATCAAAGCACATGCCCAAATGAGGCAGTAAATGTATGAAATGCATACAACAGGTTCATAGGTTTATAGGTGTGTACTAGGCTAATGGCCCTGGGGCCTTTACAAGCCTAGCCATAGGATTACCCTGGCATTGTGCCACCCGACTTTAGTTCCCAATGCCTCTGTCGAGTAGAGCTACTGAAGTTATCCCTGGTGTGAATTTTCGATTTCCCATCCACTCATCAAGATTTCTCTTGAAGAGGGTCAGCGAGGTGTTCTGCTTGACATGTATGGGAAGTCTATTGGAGATGTCCGTTGCTTATTTTAAAGCTGTCTCGCTATGTTAAACCCATATAACATAGCGAGACAGGTTTAAAAAAAAAGCAACGGAGAAAGCAAGATCTCCGTTGCTTTTTACACACTGTGTCACTATGTTAAAGGAGTTTAACATAGTGAGACAGCTTTAAAAAAAGCAACGGAGATCTCCGTTGCTTTTTTTAAACCTGTGTCGCTATGTTAAACTCTTTTAACATAGTGAGACAGTGTTTTAAAAGAGACTTATACTAATGGAAAAAGTCCGGGCGACCGGACCTTTTTCCATTAGTATAAGTCGATTTACAAGTGCACGCTGGCCAATCAGCGTGCACGTTTTGGAATATTAATGGGGGGTCATGGTATAATGGGGAATAGTATTGAAGGCTTTGGCCAGGTGAAGGTAGGTGGTATGCACTGTCTTCCCCTCGTCCATGGCTTTGGTAACTGTCTCAAAGAAGTCATGCATGATGAAACCAAACTGGTTTGGATCCATTGTCTGGAGGTTTACTATATCTCTCTATTTATCATCTCCATTATAATTCTTTCCATGGCTTTACATATAAGACAAGTGAGACTTATGGGTCTGTAGTTTCCAAGATATGTAAATGGCCCACATTTGTGCAGAGGGATGACTGTTGCCTTACTTCATTCATGAGGCATGAAACCTGATTGGAGGCTAAAGTTAAACAATAATTTCAAAGGCCCTGATAGGTCGTGTTTCATGCTATTTAGAAGGCATCCTGGGAAATTGTATGGGCCCATTAATGCAGTGTTCTTGGTCTTAGAGAGAGAGCATTAAGGACCTGTTCCCTAGTGATAGTAGGGCAGATCATGCCTATTCAACCTGGTGGACTTCTTTGAGAAGGTCACCAAAGCAATGGATGAAGGCAAAATCATTCACACTGCCTACCCTTGACCTGGCCAAGGCATCTGACACAATACCCCACTCGGGCATAACTCAAGGTGTTAGGTACAAACCCGTATGCCACCTGGTGGATTGCCAACTGGCTCACAGACAGGACCCAGAAAGTTAGAATTGGGGAGTCCACCTATACAAAGAGGCGAGTCACAAGTGGAGTCCCTCAGGGATCAATCCTTGGACTGCCCCTTTTTGGCATTTACTTCTAAGAGGTCAAGGCCAATGTCAGTGGCCTCTGGCTGACTAAATGTACAGATGATTGCAATTAGGAGCTGTCTTTGAATCTCACACTGACACAAATGTTCTCCAGGAGGTGCTGACACAGACAAACAACTGGTGTCAGAGCCATGGACTAAAACTAAATGCCAAGAAATGCATAATAGTATCCTTTGGGAAGTCATCCATCCCTGGTAACACACCCCTTAGAGTTCACCCAGTAGTCAGGGACATAGGGACACACATAGATAGTAATTTAGCCTTTGACCATAATGTGTCTACAG
Source organism: Protopterus annectens (assembly GCF_019279795.1). NCBI lineage: Eukaryota > Metazoa > Chordata > Ceratodontiformes > Protopteridae > Protopterus > Protopterus annectens. The sequence continues at coordinate 1,549,204,307 of NC_056726.1, forward strand.
TGGTGAGGACATCATTCTATGTTGCACATCTTATAAACAAAGGTATGGCATATAAGTCCAAGGAAATCATTGTTCCACTCTATTTGGAATTCATCTGACCTATCATTGAGTACAATGCCTCCTTTGGTATGTACCTAACCAGGCATATCCAACAACTACAACATCCACAGAGTTCCTCACTAAAAGACTACAGGGCATAAGTAAAATGTCCTATGCAGAACACCTCAAGGCCCTATTCCTGTATTTTGTCTCCTACAGGCTTTTGAGGGGAGATTTCTGCCTGGCATACAGGGCATTGTCAAGCCCCACTCCAATGGACCTCCTGCATATCCACAAAACAAAGAGCACCAGAATTACCTGTTCTTGTCTGTGATATAAATAGGTTCTGCTGGAGAGATAGGTATGTATCCCAGAGACTACACTGTATATGGATCAGGCTCCCCAGCTATATGAACCAGAGTTCCTCCCTAACCCAATTCCAGTGCAACTTGGACAATTGGATGGGCAACCAGAAATTCATCCCCAGTTTGGCATCTATGTTGTTAATGGACACAGGTAACCTGTAAATAGTTTATCTCTCAGGCCATTGCTTACACTTATTAAGGGTATCAGAACTTGTCAGAGATTTGAGCTGCATGGCTAAGCTTAAACTGGCCCTTTTGGTCATTAGCCTAATAAACACCTATGAACCTATTAACCTTGACAAAATCAAACTGTGTGGGATCGAGTGTTTGGAAGTTGCCAATATCCTTGTTAATGCAGTCCATAACAATCTGTTCCATGGCCCTGCAGATCAGGCTTGTTAGGCTGATGGGTCTATAATTTCCTGGGTCGGTGGGATCTTTGTGCAAAGGGGTTAGAGTGGCTGTCTTCCACTCAGCTGGGATGAAGCTAGTACTCAGGCCTTGGTTGAATACGGTGCTTAATGGTGCTGCAGATTCCTGCCTGAGTTCATGTAGAATGCAGCCTGTGATGTTATCGGGTCCCATGGAGGCTGTATTTTTTGCCTTTGAGAGGGCAGTGATGACTTGCTCCCTAGAAATAAGGGGAGGGGGCAGGTGCTAGGTATGTCCTGATTTACTGATGGGTGGGACAGAGGAATGAAGTTTTCACTGAACCTGTCTGCCAGCAGATTTGCTATATCTACTACATTTGTGTATGTGGTGTTTTTGACCACCAGTTCTGAGCACATTGGACTGCTTCCTTTGTGATTGCAAACATATGTGAAGAAGGCGTTATGATTGATTGTCTTTAGTTAATGTGGCCAGTTTGGACTCAAAGTTTTTTTGGAAGACTTCACTAGTGCTCTTATCTGTTTATTCAGGCTAAGGAGAGATTGCTTCCCATTAGGCACCTGCTGCTTCTTGGTCCTGGACAGCAATTTTTTCCTTTTATTATAGAGTTTATTTATTGCAGATGTCCACCAGACAGGTTTACTCTTCCTTGAGGACGATGATTTTGTCCTGTTGGGTATTCCGGATTCCATGTAGCTATATAAATGCTTGTATAGTACTTTGGTGTAGGTTTGGACATTTGTGCCAGTTCCTACAGAGGAGGAGGGGGCTGTGAAGCTGTTTATACCTTCACTCAGGAGGTTGTAATCAGCTTTGGAGAAGATTTTTTGTTTGATCCTTCCTGGGGGGGGGGGGATTGGGGGAGATGGTTGCTTGGAAAATGACCTCTTTGTGGTCAGATCTTACCAGGGAGGATGACACTGTAGGGATACTGCAGTGGTTGCTCATATTGGTTAATGCCAAGTCCAAGATATTATCAACTCTTGTAGGGGTGTCGACCAGCTGGTCCAAGGCATTTGCAATGACGAAATCAAGGAATATCTGGGTATTTCTCTTTTGGCATGAGTAGTTCTTCCAATCTATGGTTGGATAGTTAAAGTCATCCAGAATCAGGATAAAGGGCTGAATCTTGATAGATCTGAAGAGGACCAGATAGGTGGAGTGGGCATCTTGAGTAAAAGTTGAGGGCCTGTAGCAAGCTATGATTTGAATATGGATCTTTTCAATGGCTAACTGCACCTGGAGTGTCTCTTGTGCATCATACTGTTTGCCCAGCCTGGAGGTATGTGTGTCTTTAATATATACTGCATCTCCACCTCTTTTTGCTTTGCTGCCCACTGTTTGAGGTCTGAATGTATGATAAGATAAGTAACCTGCTATGGCTGGGGTGCTCTTCACAGCTTTTAACTAGGTTTCTGTGACTGCACAGATGTCAGCATCTTCCAGGGTTAAGAATGCTTGCAATGAGTGCAGTTTCATATTTAGACTCGTAGTGTTTAGAAGGATGACCTTTAATTTGTGCTTTCATGAAATTTGAAGAAGAAGAAGATTGCCTAAAAAAGTCACTGTGGGGGAGGCAAGAGCCATTGCCAGAAGCCTGAAGCCCAAGGGAGACAGATGCAGGCCATCTCTGGCAAAGCATTGTGGTCTGTCGATCATGTCTTCCCAGGGTGTCAGGTACTGGATTCCCTTGCAATGACACCAGAAACTAAGCCAATTGTTAAAGCCAATGATTTTCTGTTTGTATTGAGACATTATGTTGGGTGATGGTAGAATGCTGCTTAAGGCTAGGGACATACCTGTCTGGGACACATATTCAGCCAGCTCGATCATGTCTCTCTTCATATAGTCTAGGGAGGTACATCTGAAGTCATTCACACCAGCATGGACTATGACAGAGTCATTACAGTAGCTGATGTTAAGAGACTTGAGTACATGTCTGATATTGCAGATTCTGGCACCTGACAATGAACTAATCGTGATGTTTTCCTTATCCAGTCTGGTGAGGGGCACATCTGTGTATCTCACAATGAAGTTTCCTGTGACTAATATGTTGGGTTTATGGTTAGGCCTTAGTGGCTGTAAGACACAGGTGTGTGGACTATGTGTGGTGTGTTGTGTGGTGGGATGTGAAGTTTGCATGTGTTTTTGCCTCTGAGGTATCTTTTGTTTGGGTATGTTTTTTTGAGGACCTCCACATATGTGGGTGTGTGTTATGTAGGTGTGGGTGGTGTTTGAGGTGTGGTGTTTGTGTTGACATCCTTTTCAATGCCAGATATACTGGCTTGTGAGGGAGAGAGCATAGACTCTAGGTTCTTAATTTAATTGCATCTCCCACAAATTGTGTTCCTAGGTGATAGTAGTAGAGGGTTATCTGTGTACATGAGACAGTTGCTACACTGTCTCAGGATGTCCATATCAACTAGACTGGCAGGAGAAACCATAGGAAATTGTCAATCCATATTTGTCAGAATCTGAGGGAAACAGGCTAGAAAGAGCTAACGGGGCAAAGGGTGGAAGGTCTAAAATGAGCACTACTAGGTGGTCACACAAATGGTAATAAGGGAAAATTTGTAGCTGGAATACCATGTAATGGGCTAAAAGCAGCGCAGCTGCAGGGCATGATGGGCAAACAAGCCCAAACTAGCTCAAACACTGGGTTTAAATACCACAAAAAATAGAAGATTCTAGTAACAAAGAAATCTAGCCAATCCTGCTAGCCGCTGCTTTCTTTACCAATCAGCCTGTGCCAGACAAGTCCAGGCAGCCCTGCTGCTTTCACAAGCAGAGACGATAAGCCCTACCAACACAAGATGGCTGCCAGAAACAAAGAAGGCAAACACAAGATGCCTGCCAGAAACACAGAAGGCAAAAACAAACAACTCTGGATGCAGCAAACCTGTATCCAGACTATGCTGCTCAATTTAAGGGTTAAGAACACAGGAAGACTCACAGAAGAGCACAGATTAACCACTTACAGACAAAAACAGAACTTACAGTATGACAAAATACAGTTAAACAGAAAAGAAATGCGGTAAAATGCAATTAAACATTAATAATTGTAGTAAGTAGCAATGAAATACAGTAAAACAGTAATTAAATGCAGTTAATCAGTAAACTGGTTTAAAACACTGCACATGTGATAAACTGTCTATAAGGCACAGCTAAAAATGATAGCCAAGTGCAAATGCAATAAAATAAGTGAAAGTAAATGAAAAAGCACTTATATTAGTCTTGGAGCCTCAGGAATTTTTAAAACATCCCAGAGATGATGCACCTCAACGGAGCCTGTTTCAAACTGTAATCTACTAATGTGAATCATTAGTCTGTCACAATTGCCCCAGACATTAAATGGAGACCTTAAACCCATCAGGTATTTCAGAATATTATTTATAACTCCACACATGTACCCTTTACTTTCCATCTTTTCTGTTGTTTGTTTTCATAAACTCAAACCACATCCATCGTAACATATTCCCTTCTCTTTTTGGGTAATGAATTCCATGGCCACTCCATTCTCTGTGGCATTATTCAGTGATTATGGAGAATACTGAACTCCGCATAAGTGCAAATCCAGAATATCGAATGATGTAGTTATGCAAAGTCCAATGTACTCCTTTATCACCTGACACTGTTGCTGTCACTAAATATGATAAAAGTAAAACACTTTTCATTATTGCTGGGCATATCTCTTGGCTGCATCTGACATCAATTAGAAAAATTCTTAACAATGAATGCGTAACATGCCCTTCAAATGTAGAGCAGTGAGGAATATGGACTTTTTAAGACTCAAAATGAGGAGCATTCCTCATAATGAGATGACTCGAGAGGTAGGAGTAACACTAATGGGGCTTCTACCCATTAATTTTAGTTCACACTGCCTACCTTGTCCAGACCAAGGCATTTAACACAATACCCCACTCGGGCATTGTTGACAAACTCAAGAAGTTAGGTACAGTACCGTATGAAAGAAGGAGTGCAGTTAAATTATTTCCTGGAGACTGCTGATCACCAGAAAGCTTAATAACTGCTTTATAGGTGACAACTTGGAATGTGTGCTTATATTCTGATCCTGGTGAGAGTAGGACCAGAGTGCATTGATTCCTGACTCTTTCTGGTTGGAGAGTGAGTGTCTGTGCTTAACGTACCTGACTGGTCTGGTTGCTATTCGAGGCATCTACCAGAAAAAGGCTACAAGCCTGCAGACCCTTGCATCATCTGGGACATGACTGTGGATCACCAAACAGGCCGTGGCCTGCTTCTCTTCTTGGGATTGGTGCTAACATTTTGCTTCTGTTGACAGAAGAAACAAAGGAGTATTGTATCCCAACAGAGTGAAGCTGTGCTGAGACCAGCATTAGTAGTAGCCAGGCAGTAGCCATTCATGCGAATCCCCTCTTTTCATCATTCTTGACAACTAATTCTTTATTTTCAGTAAGTACTGCTTGATTTCTTCCTAACTTCAGAATACCTGCCTAAATACTTCATCCTTAAATTTTCAGGGTCTACATATTAGTTTCCCCTCAAGTGTTTGGTAATTCTCTGTACAGACACAGACACTTTGAGTGACATTTTTCTGTAAAAGGCTTCAGTACTTAATCTATTGAGCTCAAATCCAGGCATGTCTAAAGGTCAGTTCCCTGTGCTTTCTCCTGTCAACCTCGTGAACTTGGGCATCCTGAGGCAACTGCCTCATGTACACAGACAACCCTGTCCTCTTACCTCCCAACACTATGACTTGTGAGAGATGCACATATATAGCCAAATAGGAAGCCAAGACTGGATTAGCCAGTCAAGAGGACCTGCACCACACCACATTCAACACAGCCCTCAAGAACATTCACCACCACAACCCTCACATAGTAACACAAGACACACACCTACTTGTGGAGGCTCTCAATAAAAATCTGCCCAAACAAAAGAGACAACCGAGGCAGAAATGCAAACAACCACCACATCCCAGCACAAACCATGAGACACATATCTGACATAAACAGTGTGTCGCTCAACCAAAGCCCATAAGGCAAAACAACTTACCCAATACACTAGTCATAGGTAACACAATAGTAAGGCACACTGATGTCCCACTCACTAGGTTGAATAAGGAGAAAGTTACGGTCAGCTGCCTGCCAGGTGCCAGGATCTACCACATAACACATGCATTTAGGTCACTCCACAACAGGTACAAATGTGACCCTGTCATTGTCCATGTTGGTGTGAATGACCTGAGATGTACCTCTCTGGACTACATGAAAAGAGACATAGAGGAGTTCTCGGATCTTGTAGCCCAGGCAGGTATGACCCTAGCTCTCAGTAGCATCCTACTGTCACCCAGAATGATACCACAGTGCAAGCAGAAAATGATTTACTTCAACAATTGGCTAATTTTTTGGTGTCATTCTAAGGGGATGTCAAACAAAAAAGGCCAGCACCGAAGTAGTACAAAATATATATGTATTTTTATTGTGGCTACACCAAAAACACCACACTATCAGATGAGTTTTGGCAACCTGCCTTCCTCAGTGATGAAAAAACAAACCATATTAACATAATTTATACCTTAGTTAAATAAGCAATTAATGCATTTAAAGCAACTACAAAAACATGAAGCTAAAGACCCAACAATGTATTATAAATGTTCATTAAGGCCAGGGTTAAACAAACCCCCCAGCCTAATTATCCATATGTTTTCTTTTTTGTTTAATAGGGCATGCCAGCCTAGTTTGTTGGACCTATACCCCCAAATTGTATCAATAACCATAAAGTTGAATCTGGCTGTAGTGTGGGTCAAAGTGTGTTTATATAGACCACTAGATATTCATTTATTTTGAATGTCACTGAAATGTTCAGACATACGTATGTGTAATGGCCGAGATGTTTGTCCCACATAAAAGGAAGAACACAGGCATTTGGCTAAGTATACCAGCTAATTGGTACTACAATTGGCAAAAAATTGGATACCATAAGCTTTGCTGGTGTTTCTGCTAGAAAATTGTTTGGATTTCAGCATATACTGACAAAAGGAACAGTGACCACAGGGGAAGGATCCAGTCAATTTATTACCCACAAGAGTAATCTGATGTTCAGAATATCCTGTGGAGCCCCCCAGTTTGAAATGACTAAAATATGACCCTAACGTACACCCCCTATGGTAGGAGAAAGAACACCTAGGTGTCAACACTTCCTCATTGGCAAGAAGAATGTTCCAGTTATTGTGGATGATATCCCTGATGACATTAATATTCCTGCCATAGGTAGTAATAAACCTGATGACATTACTCTTAGTTTGTAATTTGTCCCGATAGTCCAGGAGGCTTCTTCTATCTTCGTTAGTAGCCCATGTGCTGGCGGATGTACTATGTTTATGTTGATACCCCCTCATTTGGAATCTGTCGATGATGTCCCTTTTGTGAATTTCTTAACTATCCTCCGTAGAACAAATATGTTTGTTGCATAAAAATTGTGAATTTGGTATATTTCTGATGATATGCTGTGGATGAAGGTTGGTAGCTAGCAATAAATTATTGTATTGTGGATGTTTCCTAAACACTTGTGAACTTAATGTATTATCAGTGTTTCTGGTGACTGTGACATCCAAAAAATTAATCTTATGTGTATGAGTGTGGATCACAAATTCAATGTATCATCTGTTATCATTGAGGAATTGGATGAACTCTGATAAATACACATGGTCTGACCACCAAATCATCCAGCAATCATCAAGATATCTTCTCCAGATATCTATTTCATCCAGGAAGATGTTGTGAGATCTGTCATAGATTAATTGATCTTCAAGGAACCCCATAAACAAATTGGCATATATGGGAGCAAAGGATGCTGCCATAGCCGTACCCCGCACCTGCCAAAAACATTGGCCTTGAAAAAAGAAAACACTTTTCATTAGAACATATTCAGCCAAACATATAAGCAGGGTGTTAAATCCTGGGGGGTACAAAGCTGCTTTAACCAACCAATAATTCAATTCTTCCAAACTTGCCCAGTATAGTATATTTGTGTATAATGCGGAAACATCCAAAGTACATAACAGACAATCATCCTCAAGCTGTGAATCAGATATTATTTTTAAGAACTCAGTGGTATCCTGCATTCTGGAACTGATGAGCTTTAATAAAGACTGAAAATCTTTGGTCAAAAAAGCAAAAATGGGCTCCGTAAGGGAGCCAGTGCCAGAGACAATGGGTCTGCCAGGTGGTCGCTCCAAATTCTTATGAATTTTAGCCAATAAATACAGATGTTGTTGGTGGGGGTCAGCAACCATGAGGTGTTTCTTAACAGATGCACTAATGATGCCTTCACCTACCGCCTGTTCAAGGAAGGTATCTATTTCTTTTTTAAAACCCGAAGTGGGATCTAATGGCATTTGCATGTAATTTTCGGCATCTCGTAGTTGTCTGTATGCCTCAGACAAATAATAGCTAGTATCCATCAAGACCACAGCACCACCCTTATCAGCTGGCATAATAACTAGATTTGTGTTCTTTTTAAGTTTATTGAGTGCCTGTTGTTCAGCAGCTGTTAAATTATTACTAAGCATTTGGAACTGGTCAGTCTGGAAATGTAGTTGTTTGAGCACAGCATCTTGGAATATCGAAACATATTTACTCATGGGGGTACAAAATTAGAATGATGAAATCTAAATTCATCAGATCTTTGAGAGTCATCCTGGGAGCCAAAAAACAATTTCAAATTAAGGATTCTACAAAAACTAAGTACATCTTCAACCATTCTATCCTCCATAATAAAAAAAATGGGGACATAATTCAATCCTGTATTAAGTAATTGTTCAGCCTCCGTTAATACAACAGATGAAATGTTGTGTACATTGTAAAAAACTTTCATCGAGGGTTTAGTGTTTGTAGCAATGCTTCCACACTGTCTATGTTTTCTACCCCCCTGATGTGTATTCGACCTAAAGGGTATTCCTCACCTCGATGTTTCTTGGGATTAAGGGACCCCTGAGTAAGACCAAGTTCTGTATCAGTGGTAGAGGATTCCTCTCCTGAAGTACTGCTTGGCCCTTGTTTGGATTTCTTAAGGATGGACCAGGGTCTTTTTCTCCTGGGCTTGGTTGGGGGAATATCTGATGCAGAAAATTTAACATTTTTCCAGGGGAAAAATGGTTTGCCTTTCTCATAATACCCTAAATCACGGTTAAACTTATGGATTTTTTTGGTCTTCAAATTTTTCTCAAGTGTTAGTAAATCATTAGTTAACTTATGGAGACAGGTTTTATAGTTATTTTTCCTTCATATGGTTTAATTTGTTCACAAATGGTTTGAACTGCTGTAATGTTTGTATCAATCATGCCTTCTAATAGGAAGCCAAAATATTTACAAAGCTGATTGAGGCTTCTTATTGGGCTCTAGCCCATTCCTCCGTAAGTTTGTCGTCAATAACACCAAGTGGCTGTATCTTGTACTTCCTATTGCTCTGAGTTACAGCACAATGGCAATACATATACAGAACCAACTGATATTGCCAACATATTGGCCAACAGGTTGAGTGCGAACTTTACCCCCCTTTCACCCCCTAAAGGGGCTATCACAATACCTGCGGAATGCCAAGTCCCTATTATCATGGCTACACAAGTAAAAACTGCACTGTCCAAAGCCAAGAATACAGCTTCCATGGGACCTGATAAGATCCCTGGCTGTGTTCTACATGAATTACAAAGTGAACTGGCATCACACCTGAATACCCTGTTCAATCACAGCCTGATTTCAGGCTTTGTTCCTACCGAATGGCGCACTGCTACAGTTATCCCACTCCACAAAGGGGGAGTGACTACAGACCCTGGCAACTATCTCCCCATTAGCCTGACGAGTATGATATGTAAGGCTATGGAGCGCATCTTCATGGATCTTATAAATAAGGACATAGGGAATCTCCAAACTCTGGAACCCATGCAGTTTGGGTTTTTGAAAGGTAGATCATGCCTGCTTAACCTGATAAACTTCTTTGAGTCTGTCACCAGAGCTGTGGATGATGGCAAGGTAGTTCACACAGCCTACCTAGATCTTACCAAGGCCTTCAACACCATCCCTCACTCAGGAATCATAGATAGACTCACTAAACTAGGTATAAACCCCTATGTCATAAGATGGGCTGCCAACTGTCTCACTGACAGACCCACACTGTGAAAGTAGCGGACTCCAAATCTGACTACCAACTAGTTACAAGTGGTGTCCCATAGGGATCGGTCCTAGGTCCTGTCTTGTTTGGCATCTACTTCTCTGAAGTTCAAGCCAACACAAAGGGACTTTGGCTGACCAAGTTTGCAGATGATTGCAAACTGGGAGTCATTACTGATTCTCCAACTGATGTAGACATTCTACAAAAAGGCCTCACTGACACCAACGACTGGTACCAGAACCATGGCCTTAAGCTCAATGCCAAAAAGTGCATTGTTATTCCCTTTGGGAAAAATTTGGTGTCCATGAACTACTACATAGGCGGTAGTCCACTAAACACTGAAGGTGTGATAAGAGACGTGGGGACACAGGTTGACAGCAACCTCTCCTTTGATAACTACATTGCCACTGTACTCAGAAAGTCCTTCCATGTGGCACATCTCATTACAAAAGGTTTCTCATCCAGAAAGAAAGAGGTCATAATCCTTCTCACTCGCCCATCATTAGACCTATTATAAAATACAATGCCCCATTTGGTATGTATCTCACTAGACACCTACAACAACTGGAAAGGCCACAAAAATACCTCACTAAGAGGACCTTAGGCCTTAGACACATGCTCTATATGGACAGACCCAAAAAACTCCAACTATACTCTGTCCCTTAATGCCTACTTAGAGGCGATCTGTGCTTGACCTACAAAGCCATATCTGACCCAGAGCTGCTAGGTATGCTACACCTAAGGAAATCCCAATCCCGACGTGCCACACACTCCAGAGACCTAAACCTCATTGCCACAATAAACGGAACATGCTGGAGGGACAGGCTCCTAACCCAGAGACTTCCCATACTCTGGAACAAACTTCCCATTCACGTCAAGCAGAACACTTCACTGGCCCTCTTTATGAGAAATCTTGATGAGAGGATGAGCAATCGGAAGTTCACCCGGGGATCGCTTCAGTGGCCTTGCTTGACAGGGGCACTGGGAACTAACTTTGGGCTGCATGATGCCAGGGAATCTTCTTGGGTAGGCTTATATAGGCCCCAGGGCCATTAGCCTAGTACACACCTATGAACCTATGTCACCCAGTGGATAGCCAGCTGTCTCACAGACAGGATGCAGGAAGTAAGAATTGGGGATTCCACCTCTACAAAGAGGCCAATCACAAGTGGAGTCCATCAGGGATCAGTCCTTGGACTGCTCCTTTTTGGCATTTACTTTTCAGAATTCATGGCCAATATCACTGATCTCTGGCTGACTAAATCTGCAGAAGATTGCAAATTAGGAGCTGTCATTGAATCTCACACTGACAGAAATGTTCTCTAGGAGGGGCTGACAGAGACAAACAATTGGTGTCAGAGCCATGGATTAAAACTAAATGCCAAGAAATGCATAATAGTGTCCTTTGGTAAGTCATCCATCCCTGGTAACTATCATAATGACAACACCCACTTAGAGTTGGCCAAGTAGTCACGGACTTAGGGACACACATAGATAGTAATCTAGCCTTTCATCATCGTGTTTCTACAGTGGTGAGGAAATCATTCTATGTTGCGCAACTTATAAACAAGGGTATGACATCTAAGTCCAAGGAAGTCATTGTCCCACCATATTTAGCATTCATCAGACCTATCATTGATTACAGTGCCCCCTTTGTTATGTACCTAACCAGGCATATCCAACAAATGGAACGTCCACAGAGGTTCCTCACTAAAAGAATACTGGACTTAATTAAAATGTCCTATGCAGACTGCCTCAAGGCCCTAGTCTTGTATTCTGTCTCCTACAGGCCTTTGAGGGGAGATCTCTGCCTGGCATACAGGGCATTGTCAGACCCCACTCTTATGGACCTCCTGCATATCCAGAAAACAAACAACACCAGAATTACCCATACTAAAGACTTAAACCTTGCCTGTGATATAAATAGGACCTGCTAGAGAGATAGGTATGTATCCCAGAGACTACCCCGTCGATGGAACAGGCTCCCCATCCATGTTAAGCAGAGTTCCACCCTAAATGAATTCAAGTGCAACTAGGAAAATTGGATGGGAAACTGAGAATTCATCCCTGGTTTGGCACCTATGTCTTTAATGGACACAGGTAACCTGTAAATGGTTCATCTTCCAGGCCCATGCTTACACTTATCAAGGGTATCAGAACTTGTCAGAGATTTGGGATGCATGGCGAGGCTTAAAAAGGCCCTTGTGGTCATTAGCCTAGTAAACATCCATGAACCTGTGAAGCTATGAACCTTTGGCCCTGTTTATTGAGAAAAGAAGTTTTGAGCTGTGGCCGAGATAATATGCAGCAACTCCTGTATGTTACACAACCACCATAATGTTTTGAGAGTTATACAAAACCTTAACGTGGACCAGTGTTCTCCATTATCTCCCATTATTCTATGTTACTGGGTTTTATTTGTATGTGAGAGGACTGCTGTTAAGGGTCACAAGGCCATATATCAGAACACTAGAAAAGCACATATGCAAGAGAAAATACATTAGCTGAGTAATACACACACACACACACACACAAATATATATATATATATATATATATATATATATATATATACACATAGATATATGTGTATATACTATATATATATATATATATATATATATATATATATATATATATATATATACATATATATATAGCTATAAATATCTATATCTATCTATATATATATATATATATATATATACGTTTATATGGGTCTACTTCTAATTAGCGAAAGAGCACTTACCCAAATCTCAATAGATTGAGATGACAGCTTACCTGCATGTCACTAGATCGAGACAACACTAAACATTCACTTAAATGAACATTCACTTCAATAGAATTTTAAACAGGGAAATGAGGCAGTTGGCCAGCATGTGGAAATTTGCCCTTTTCCCCACTATAATGCAATCTCAGAGTTGGTATATATAGTTTGGGGGTGTGGGGGGGGGGCTTCCTTTCCTTGTTTAAAATTCCAATGAAGTGAATGTTCGTTTAAGTGAATGTTTGGTGTTGTCTCGATCTAGTGACATGCAGGTAAGTGGTATGTTGGTAATTAGAAGTAGACCAATATATATATATATATATATATATATATATATATATATATATATATATATATATATACACACACACAGATATAAAAAGTGTACACACCCCTGTTAAAATGCCAGGTTTTTGTGATATAAAAAAATTAGACCTCAATAAATCATTTCAAACCTTTTCCCACTTTTAATGTGACCTATAACCTGTACAATTCAAATGAAAAACAAACAAATCTGTTAGAGGAAAAATGTAAAAAATAAAAAACGTACAACAAGCTGGTTGCATAAGTGTGCACAACCTTAAACTAATACTTTGTTGAAGCATGTTTTGATTTAATTACAGCATTCAGTCTTCTTGGGTAGGAGTCTATCAGCATGGCACATCTTGACATGGCAATATGTGCCCACTCTTCCTTGCAAAATTGCTCCAAATCTGTCAGATTGCAAGGGCATCTCTTGTGCACAGCCCTCTTCAGGTCACTCTCACAGATTTTCTATTGGATTTAGGTCTGGGCTCTGGCTGGGTCATTCCAAATTTTAATTTTGTTCTGGTGAAGCCATTCTTTTGTTGATTTGGATGTATATTTGGGGTCATTGTCATGTTGAAAGGTGAAATTCCTCTTCATATCAATCATTAGCGGACCGGAGTTCCGCTGTGGCGACCCTAACCGGGAAAAGCCGAAAGACACAAGATTCAGCTTTCTAGCACACGCCTGAAGGTTTTGGGCCAAAAGTGACTGGTATTTGTTACTGTTCATAATTCCCTCTACCTTGACTAAAGCCCCAGTTCCAGCTGAAGAAAAGCAACCCCAAAGCATGATACTGCTATCACCATGCTTCACTGTGGGGATAATATTCTTTTGGTGATGAGAAGTTGCTTTTGTGCCAAACGTACCTTTTGGAATTGTGGCCAAAAAGTTCAACCTTGGTCTCATCAGACCATAACACACTTTCCATGATATATCCAATGCTATGGAAAATTTTTTTGTACCCTTCTCCTGACTGATACCTTTGAACAATGAGATCCCTTTGATGCTTTGTAAGCTCTCTGTGAACCATGGCTTTTGCTATAGCAGGCAACTGAGTAAATATCAGGAAACTCCTACTAGGACAGCTGAGCTTTATTTGGGGTTAACCAGAGTCTCTTTAATTGATAGCAGTTTTGTGCTCAAGAACACTGAATGCTGTAATTAAATCAAAAGGTGCTTCAACAAAGTATTAGTTTAAGGGTGTGCACACTTACGCAACCAGCTTATTGTACTTTTTTTTTTTTTATATTTTTCCCCTAACAGATTTATTTATTTTTCAATTGAATTGTATAGATTATAGGTCACATTAAAGGTGTGAAAAGTTTTGAAATTATTTATTCTGGTCTCGTTTTTTTATATCACAAAAACCTGGCATTTTAACAGGTGTGTATACACTTTTTATATCCAGTGTGTGTGTGTGCATATATATATATATATATATATATATATATATATATATATATATATATATATATATATATATATACAGATGTTGTTGTTGTATCTTTCGGCTTTTCCCAGTTAGGGGTCGCCACAGCGGAACTCCGGTCCGCTAATGATTGGCAGTAGATTTTTACGTACCGAGTTGCCAGCCCTGACGCACAACCTTCAATGAAGGTACGCCCATTCATGCATGTCTCCACAAAGAAGACGCTTTAGCTGAGAATCGAACAGGACAACATGTTACTGTGAGGTGACAATGCTACCGCAGCACCACCACCGCAGTCATAAATATATATATATATATTTATTCATTGATAGATAGACATGGACAGCTAAATATAAACATATAAAAAATCTTCTAACAACTCTCAATACTCACTATATGAAAATAAGGTGAAACTACCAGAAGAGCATTTCTCCCAAAAAGGGGAACAGATGAGTCAGGAGGTGGCAAGATGAGCTAAGTAATAGTTAATGTGGTTGTCTGAAATCAAAAACAAAATAATCCTGACACCTATGTGAGTCTAAATCTTTTTTTTTTTTTTTTGTATTTCCTATTGCCACTGAGATTTTTACCTCTCCTGGTATTCCATGTCCATATTTTACTTACATTCGTACACTAATACTATTGGTCATCTTAATGTCTCTCTTCAGATATGGTCCCCAGAAGATAAAACAGCATATTCTAGAAACAATCTCACAACGCAAGAGGTACAAATAAAGGGAAGGGGGGGGGGGTCAGCAATCCCAAAGAAATAACACAACTTTCATTCTTGTCATAAATTTTCAGGATAATCAGTACATCATCCTGAAAAATATACAGCCCGACAGTAACATTTTTGGTCATTCACAGAGTGAAAGCACACCAAGATGCAGTTAAACATTTAAGGCTGAGGCTCTAAACAGCTTCTGTTACATTCTGGATATTGAAACCCATCATAATTTGTATTAATATCAATAAACTTTGTATTAAATGCATTAGATTCTTTCATCCTTATGTTAAAAATATTCACCCTGAGGATTTGTATAAAATTCACACACAAAAAACAGGATAGTTGCTTAAGTTAAATGATCCCAGATGAAATAGCAATAAGCAGCAGCACACAAAATTCCAGGGATCATATACAATGGAATCACAGTTAAATAAATCTGTTTGAGCAGAAAAAGCAGATAATGACCCACTTAATACTAATTGGATTCAGAACACTTCAACTTACATTTTTAAAGTGTCAGATGCTTGTGAATGCCTGCCACTTTAAAAATGTAAGTTGAAGTGTTCTTAATCCAATTAGTACTAAGTGGGTCATACTATATTGTACACTGTATATATAAGGCTAGTGAAGTAATGTTTCCTACTGAATGGTCTGAAGAAGTGGGAGTCATTCCCATGAAAGCGCTTACCAAATAAAGATTTGCATGAAGTACATCCATTTATCTGCTTTTTCTACTCAAACAAATCTATTTAACTGCGATTTCATTTGTATAAAATTGTTTGGTAAGATAATACTGTATTAAAATTCAGACAAAAATTACTTAGGCAACTCCCTGACAAATGGAGTGTCCAAGTGCTGGCCATTTGGAAATCATTATGATTTTAACTACTACATGTGCTCAAAATGATCTTATGATCTCTAATAGGACACGAGTGCCACATGTAAAGGATTACTCATTACATTGTAAGCCAAATCTCAAATACCTCTTGCCCTAAATCTAGCCGTCTATAGCATAAACATTACAAGCAAGATATCTAAGGATATTGTCAGAATTATAGCAAAAAGTGTAATGTCCTGTGCCAATTGAAGAATGCCTGCCATGACAGCTGAAGTGGCCAATGACAGGTAAAGGAAGTGAAGGGACTACAATATAGTAAGGCTTGCATTACGTGATCAGTAACCCTGCTGTATGCTTTAATATTTTTACTGTTTTAATATGTAAAATATTGATCTGGAACTTTTCTCCCCAGTTCACTGCTTTAAATGGGTACTCTGGACTCAGTCAGACATTCCTAGCAAACAAATGTCAATAAAAAAATATTATTATTTCCTTCAGCACATTAAATATTCAAAAACATTGTTCGGTTTCATTTTCTGTGTATAAAACATTATTATACAACGACCCCCCATTAATGTTCTAAAATGTGCATGCTGATTGGTCAGCGTGCACATTGTAAATCAGAGTTATAGTAATGGAAAAAGGTCCGGTGGCCCGGACTTTTTACATTAGTATAACTCTTTTTTTAAAGCAACGGAGAACGCAAGATCTCCGTTGCTCTTTACACACTGTCTCGCTATGTTAAACGAGTTTAACATAGCGAGACAGCTTTAAAAAAAGTAATGGAGATCTTCCTGTCTCCGTTGCTTTTTTTAAAGCTGTCTCGCTATGTTAAACTCCTTTAACATAGCGAGGCAGTTTGTAAAAAGCAACGGAGATCTTACTTTCTCTGTTGCTTTTGCCCACAGCTCTGATGTACTGCATAAGCATACGCATGCGCAGTACATCAGAACTGCCGCAGAATACCAGACAGCTGCGGAAGGGCAGCAAGGAGGCATTATACAATGCCATTATTTAAGAAAAGTAATTATTTTTTTTCTTAAATAATGTCATTATAATAATAACCACTTCTGGGTGTGGGTAATGCTGGATTTACCCACGGATGTCTTTGTTTGGCCACTCGGGCTTTGCCCTCGTGACCAAACCACACCAACCATGGGTAAATCCAGCATTACCCACACCCAGGCGTGGGTTATTGCTATAATAAACAATACATTCACTACATTAGCATATTTTTAGCATCATAAAATGTGTAACAAACAAATTTCCAAAATTTCAAACTTTCAAACACATTCATGTCTCCTGACAGTTACCTTTATTGTGGTTTCTCTACCTTGACAAGATTTATTAAGGTGCTATGCCTTCTTCTAAGGCCTTGGAGTTCAAATGTGAACTATTTTATTTTAAACTTTACAGTTTTATATTTTTAAGTCATTTCACCAATCCTTACATCTCCATCTCATATCTTCAGACATTCATTTACTTTCCAAGACGTCCTTTATCCAATTCATGATTATGGAGAGCCAGAGCTCATCCTGACAAATAATGGATGTAATGCATAAACTAACACTGCAGAGGATAGCAATTCATCACAAGCTGCATATAAACACTTACGCATCATAACTTAAGCGCACACACGCATGCACGCATGCACACACACTAACAGTATTTTTTGCAGGGGATATGCCCCCCTGCACTCTGCCATATGGGGGGGGGCTGCTTCATCAGCACCCCTCCTACTTTATATGTACTAACTCCAACATCACAAAATGATAGGAAAAGGGCATATTCCCTATCCCAACTGAAATACAGTCTTACATAAATAAACGTCTTCACTTATAATCTATAGCTGGCAATATACTTTTCAACCTCTTCCTCAGCAATAACCCCCCAAAAAACAAGCTACCAAAATAATGTACTACAATGAAGCAAATCAAAACAAAATTGTTAAGAAAAGAGCACCCTTTCCCCTTGATATTAAGATACAATTATTATCAGCCTATACTTACTCCTGGACCTTTTGATCACCTGCACACAGATTTCAAATAGTCTTGCTTTAGTCAGATCAGGATGCAGCTAAACATATTCAATCAGTTGTGTCCTCAACCACCTAAAAACACTCATTGTAACATAGTGTTTTAGAGTTACCAGGTGGTGCCTAGCAGATAAGGCCAACAGGAATATGTAAGATTGATAGGTGTATGGGAACCTGAAAACAGTGTAGGACTTTCTGTTAAAAATTTCATAGTTGTATGAATTTGGTGGGGTACACTAGGTATGTAACCGTTAAAGCCCTCACCTATGAAGCAGGTAATCAGATACAGTAGAAAGAGGCAGTTTCCAGTATAATCAGTGACCAAGGACAATGCAGTGTAAGCTATAGAGTCAAGGAGACAAGGAGTGATTACTGGAGTAATCTGGAGAACCTGGAGAAAGAAGAAGGGTGCACCGGTCTTGGGAGATGTATACCTAAGTAGATTGAGAGGACTGGAAACTATATTTCTTACAGAAGAGGTGAGCAAAAGAAGAGCTTTTAGCTCATGGGAGTGGTTTCTTGGTCTCAAGGTATTCTACTAAAACATCTGGTCTGCAGAGGAACCAGTTTGGTAAAAATGGTGTCTGTATGTGTTTGAGCTAGCATCAGTGCATTTTACACCTATTTTCCTACTCTGATGGAAGCCCAATGTTGCCTTCTGGCACTGTTTCTTAGACTAGTTTTGCTCATCTAGAGCTGTGCATTTAAGGACTATCTGTAGTTGCCCTATTGTTTGTATGTTGGTTTTCATCAAGAGATTGTGCAAGACATAAAACTGAAAAACGTTTACTTCCCTCCAAGCGTCACATTATCTGGTGGGGAGACTTCATAAAAGAAACTACTGTTTATTTGTGTTATTTGTTTAGATTTTACAACTTTTCTGCGAGAAACCTCAAGGAACAGGGATAAATGACTACCCGTTTACTAGACAGGTGTCTGTCACTTGTGTGGAACCAAAAAAGAAGCAAAAAAATAAATTGACTGCCAAACGCTTCAGTGGAGAAAACAGTGAGACAGTCATTTCTGTTGTTGAGAATGGTTACCTGTTCAAACAGTTGTAACAGTCATTTCTGTTGTTGAGAACGGTTACCTGTTCATACAGTTGTAACAGTCATTTCTGTTGTTGAGAACGGTTACCTGTTCATACAGTTGCAACAGTCATTTCTGTTGTTGAGAACGGTTACCTGTTCATACAGTTGTAACAGTCATTTAGGTTCATAGGTTCATACTAGGCTATCTGCCCTAGGGCATTTATAAGACTAGCCAGAGTGTGTTTGGCTTTCGCCACCCATTTTAAATTAATTTTGCTATGCCCTTTTTTGAGGTTAGTATACTGTGCCTCTGTCTAACAGTGACACAGAAGTGATACCTGGGGTAAACCTACGATCTCCCATCCACTCATCAAGATTCCTCTTGAAGAGAGTCAATGAGGGACTCTGCCTAACCTGGACTGGGATTTTATTCCAGAGTGAAGGGAGCCTCTGGGTTATGAATCTGTCCCTCCAGCATGTCCTATTTATTTCAGTGCTGAGGTTCAAGTCTCTCGAGCGCGTAGCTCGATGGGATTTGGATTTTCTGAGGTGCAGCATGTCCATTAATTCCGGGTTGGACATGGCTTTATACATCAGGCACAGATCGCCTCTGAGCAGGCGGTATGCCACTGAGTAGAGCTGGAGTTTCTTTAACTGGGCAGCATATGGCATCTGTTTGAGCCCTTTGATCCTCTTGGTGAGGTACTTTTGGGGTCTTTCCAGTTGCTGCAGGTGTCTGGTAAGGTACATCCCAAAAGGGGCATTGTACTCAATTATGGGCCTGATGAGGGATGAGTAAAGAGGCATGATGACCTCCCCTGATCTAGATGTGAATCCCTTCATGATTAGGTGGGCTATATAAAATGTTTTTCTAACCACTTTGGCCATGTGGTTGTCAAATGAGAGATTGGTATCAACTTGGGTCCCCAGGTCCCAAATTGCTTCTTCTGTACTTAATGGATTACCACCTATGTGGTAATTTGTGGGAACTTTGTTTTCGCCAAAGGGGATGACTATACACTTTTTGGTGTTTAGCTTGAGGCCATGGCTCTGGCACCAGTTGTCTGTTTCTATGAGGCCCTTTTGGAGGATGCTTGTATTGCCTGGAGAGCCGATTATGGCCCCAGTTTGCAGTCATCTGCGAACTTGGTCAGCCACAGTCCTTCCGTGTTGGCCTGTACCTCCAAGAAATATATACCGAACAAGAGAGGTCCCAGAACTGAGCCTTGTGGGATGCCACTTGTAACTGGTTTGGAGTCTGACATGGCTCCAGCAATTCTAACCATGTGGGTTCTGTTCTTGAGCCAGTTTGCAACCCATCTAGTGACATAGGGATTTATATTTAAGCTGGAGAGCTTATCTATAATGCCCGAGTGGGGTATTGTATCGAAGGCTTTTGTGAGGTCCAGGTAGGCTGTGTGGACCACCTTCACCTCGTCAATGGCCTTGGTGACTGTTTCAAAGAAATTGACCAGGTTTAAGAGGCAGGATCTAACCTTAACAAAGCCGAACTGGGTAGGATCCAGTGTCTGCAGGTCCCCAATATCTTTATTTATGAGGTCCATGATGATCCTTTCCATAGCTTTGCAGACCAAGCTAGTCAGGCTTATGGGGCAATAGTTTCCAGGATCCGTTGAGGCACCACCTTTGTGGAGAGGGACCACTATTGCTGTACGCCACTCTTTGGGTACATATCCTGTAGTAAGGCTGAGATTGAACAGTAGTTTTATGTTTGGGTTTAGCTCTTCTTGGAGTTCATGTAGGATGCAGCCCGGGACACCGTCTGGTCCCATTGATGCTGTATTTTTTGCTTTGGAGAGGGCAGCTCTTACCTGAGCATCTGAGATGTCAGAGGGCAGCACTCTGCTGGGATAGATATTTGCCCTTTTGGTGGGGAGGGGGGGAGAAGTTTGTGCTGAACCTGTCAGCTAGGATGTTGGCAATGTCTGTGGGTTCGGTGTATTTTTTGTCATTTTGGACTAATTCTGAGCATATCTGGGAATTCCCACCCAGGTTCCTAACATAACTAAAGAAAGCCTTGTGATTATCCTTAGTGTCCTGTGCAATTTTTCTATCGAAGCTGGCCTTAGACGATTTTATGAGTGCCCATAGTTTTTTGCTAATACTGATCAGAGATGCCTTCCCTTTTTGGGATTTTGCTCAGTCATGTAGTAGCTTCCTCCTTCTATTGTACAGTTTGTTTATGGCTAGGGTCCACCAGACAGGACATCTGCCTTTGGATGATTGGGTCTTGGTTTTATTTGGGATTGCATGATCCATGCATTCCTGAAGGTGTTCATAGAATGCATTTATAAAGGATTCTGTGGTCTGGGCCGTATTTTCCACAGGCCCGGGGGCTTTGAAGGATTCCACCTCGGTTTTGAGGAGTATGAAATTTGCTTTAGAGAAGTTTTTCACTGTGGTTTTCTGGGCAGAGGGTGGGTTTGGGATGTGAAAATCCAGTGAGATTAGTTTATGGTCTGATCTTACCAGTGAGGGATACACTTCTGGTCTGGAGCATAGAGTCCCCATGTTGGTGATGATCAGGTCCAGTATGCTTTCCCCTCTTGTGGGAGTGGTAACAAGTTGTTCCATAGCATTTGAGTTTATAAATTCTAGGAACCTTTGGGCTAGGGTGTTGGAGCTAGAGTAATGCTCCCAGTCTATGTTTGGGTAGTTGAAGTCACCCAATATAATGGTGTTTGGAGAGACCTTCATATTTTCTAGTGTTCTCATGAAGGCTGAGTGGGGTTCCTGGGTTTGGGAGGGTGGTCTGTAGCAGGCTATAAACTGGAAAGCAGTTTTACCCACTGTTAGTTGCACATGGATAGTCTCTGATGCTTCGTGCTGTGCCACCAACCTGGAGGTGTGGGTATCTTTGACGAATATGATACTCCCCCTCCTTTTGTGGTTCGGTCCAGGTTTTGGGGCTGAAAAGCATGGTATGAGGTATAACCTGGTAGTGCTGGGGTGCTCTCGGAAGCCTTGAACCAGGTTTCTGTTACTGCACAGATATCGATGTTCTTCATGCTAAGGAGAGTTTCGAGTGCATGCATCTTGAGGTTTAGACTTCTGGCATTGAGTAGCATTACTCTTAGTTTCTTATCCCTTATGATACCTATGGAGGTGGGTTTGTCTTTTGAGCCTTGCCTAAAAAAGGCACTATGGGGGTAGCAAGAGCCTTTATCAATATCCGAAAGCCCAGGGGGGACAGGTGCAAGCCGTCCCTAGTGAAGCATCATGGCTTGTTGAGCATGTCATCCCAGGCTGACAGGCATTGGATCCCCTTTGAATTACACCAATACTTAAGCCAATTGTTGAAATTGATCATCTTGTCTTCATATTGTGGCATCATTCTTGGTGAGGGTAAGGTGCTACTCAAGGTCAGGGTCATACCGGCCTGGGCTACATGCTCAGAGAGCTCCTCTATATCTCTTTTCATGTAGTCCAGGGAGGTATGTCTCAGGTCATTCACACCAGCATGGACAATGACTGAGTCATATTTGTACTTGTCTTGGAGTGACCTGAGTGCTTGTGTTATGTGGCGGATCCTAGCGCCCAACAGGCAGCTCACCATGACCGTCTCCTTGTTTAGTCTGGTGAGCGGAACGTCAGTGTGCCTGACGATAGAGTCACCTATTACAAGTGTATCAGGTGTGTTGTTTAGCCTTAAGGGCTGTGACTGTTCAGCACACTGGCTTTGTGAGCTATGTGTTGCACATGTTTTGTTTTGGGGTAGCGGTTGCTTGGGTGTCTGCTTTGGAGGTCTCTGCTGCTTAGGCAGATTTTTGTTTAGAGCCTCCGAGTATGTTTTTGTGTGTTTATGTGTTTGGTTTGCTGTCGTGGTAGGTCTATGTGAGACTGGAATTGTAGTGAGTGTGGTTTCCTTCTCCTCCTGACTGGTTACGCCAGTACTGAGTTGAGAGAACTTAGCCTCCAGTTTGGCTATATGGTTGCATCTCTCACATGTGTTGGAATTTGTTGGGAGGAGGAGAGGGTTGTCTGTGTACATGAGGCAGTTGTAACATTGCCTCAAGATTCCCAGATTCACCAGCTGGACTGGAGAGGAGATTGACAACTGACCTTTGGATATGCTAGAATAGTATTGGGAATTCCTTTATAATTGACAAAAAGTACCAATGGGGAACAAGGTACTCAAGGGGAGTTTGTGAGGGTGTAGTGCTTTTAATTGTTTAGTGCTGACTTACTGAGCAAGTGCCAGGTAACTTAAATGCAAAAACGACAAGCAGTAACTTTCTTTCAAGTGAAAGAAGGAAATAAGTACAGTAAGCAATGCAGATATCACTAGGGATCCACAGAAGCGCTGAAAAGCCACTTTTTAGGTGGAATTAGCGTTTCAGGGAAATAACAAGCAAACAAACACCAAGCATACAAACAAAGCTAGATTCAGCAGGCCTAGATCTAGTCTATGCTACAGCAAACAAGGTGTACCAATTTCAGTAAGAAACAGTTCAAATATGCAGGCACTATAAGCCTTTAACCAGAAATTCCCAGCTCAGAAGGGCAGAGTCCAGCCTCTCCTCCCACAAGAGTGCAGACCACGAACCTTCTTAATGTAAAATAACTGGCCAGAAGCCCAAGTGCTTAAACCAGAACTAATACACTTTTAGAATAACAGACACTGAGCCCTCAATCAGCAGTTCCCAACTTAGAAGGATGTAAGCTACCTGTCCTGCCACCACAGTGCAGGCCACAAACCTTCCTAATGTAAAACAACTGGTCTGAAGCCCAAGTGCTTAATCCAAAAGACTTAGAATGACAGCTAAACTTTAATCAAGTTACTATCAAGCAGTAATAAATACAATTGAATACTTTAAAGTTCTGTTGTTGAGATCAGTTACCTGTTCATACAGTTGTAACAGTCATTTCTGTTGTTGAGAATGGTTACCTGTTCATACAGTTGCAACAGTCATTTCTGTTGTTGAGAACGGTTACCTGTTCATACAGTTGTAACAGACATTTCTGTTGTTGAGAATGGTTACCTGTTCATACAGTTGTAACAGTCATTTCTGTTGTTGAGAACGGTTAACTGTTCATACAGTTGTAACAGTCATTTCTGTTGTTGAGAACGGTTACCTATTTATACAGTTGCAACAGTCATTTCTGTTGTTGAGAACGGTTACCTGTTCATACAGTTGTAACAGTAATTTCTGTTGCTGAGAACGGTTACCTGTTCATACAGTTGTAACAGTCATTTCTGTTGTTGAGAACGGTTACCTGTTCATACATTTGTAACAGCCATTTCTGTTGTTGAGAACGGTTACCTGTTCATACAGTTGTAACAGTCATTTCTGTTGTTGAGAACGGTTACCTGTTCATACAGTTGTAACAGTCATTTCTGTTGTTGAGAAGGGTTACCTGTTCATACAGTTGTAACAGTAATTTCTGTTGTTGAGAACGGTTACCTGTTCATACAGTTGTAACAGTCATTTCTGTTGTTGAGAACGGTTACCTGTTCATACAGTTGTAACAGCCATTTCTGTTGTTGAGAACGGTTACCTGTTCATACAGTTGTAAAAGTAATTTCTGTTGTTGAGAACGGTTACCTGTTCATACAGTTGTAACAGTCATTTCTGTTGTTGAGAACGGTTACCTGTTCATACAGTTGTAACAGTTATTTCTGTTGTTGAGAAGGGTTACCTGTTCATACAGTTGTAACAGTCATTTCTGTTGTTGAGAATGGTTACCTGTTCATACAGTTGTAACAGTCATTTCTATTGTTGAGAACGGTTACCTGTTCATACAGTTGTAACAGTCATTTCTGTTGTTGAGAACGGTTACCTGTTCATACAGTTGTAGAGAGAAAAAACAAAGCTTTCTAGTCTAAACAGAACTGAAAAAATTACTGTCGTTAGTGATGAATCCCCACTTTTGACTTGTTTACATTACCAAGCACCAAAGGGAGCCCATTGTTTAATGTTTAATGATCACAAAGCAGTGCTCCTTAACAGTTTTATATTTCATCTCTTGCTATTTTTAAGATATTTCTTACAATCAAAGTTTCAGTTACATATTTGAACACATACACACACACACACACACACATATATATATATATATATATATATATATATATATATATATGTATATGTATATATATATATGTATATACACCCACACACACATATATATATATATATATATATACACACACACACACACACACACACACACACACACACACACACACATATATATATATATATATATATATATATATATATATATATATATATATATATATACATACATACACACTATTCTACCAAATCCAAACTGCTTCCTTTTATAAAACAATACTGTTAAGGTTCTTTCCCTTATTTTCTTACTTATACCTTATTTGTTTTTGTTGACTGGGGGTATAGCACTTATTAAATATTATACATTAATAACCTTTTGTGTGATATTGTATACTGTTTAGTTGTATTTCCTTTATTTTTATTTTCACCAGTTCTTTTTTTATTTTAGGTCTGTAGAAATGCTAGTGACTCACTATGATAAACGTGTGCCCTCTGTGCAGCACAAGTACCACATTGTGGTCTCATTGAACTTGATAAACGTGTGCCCTCTGTGCAGCACAGTTACCACACTGTGGTCTCATTGAACTTGATAAACGTGTGCCCTCTGTGCAGTACAAGTACCACACTGTGGTCTCATTGAACTTGATAAACGTGTGCCCTCTGTGCAGCACAAGTACCACACTGTGGTCTCATTGAACTTGATAAACGTGTGCCCTCTGTGCAGCACAAGTAGCACACTGTGGTCTCATTGAACTTGATAAACGTGTGCCCTCTGTGCAGCACAAGTACCACATTGTGGTCTCATTGAACTTGATAAATGTGTGCCCTCTGTGCAGCACAAGTACCACACTGTGGTATCATTGAACTTGATAAACGTGTGCCCTCTGTGCAGCACAAGTAGCACACTGTGGTCTCATTGAACTGATATCTCCCATTCTAATTGTTTCTAGTATATCTGCTGAAGATAATTTCAACTTTTGATCCATGTCTGGTGTCTAAGACTTTGGAATACTGGAACAATCTTTTATATTGCCAGCTTTGGATGTAACAGGACCCACATCATACTGCACATGTGCGGCATACTTTTTTTACTGTTGAGCAGTTGTGTACGTTGTTTCAAGTTTGCTGAAGCTATAACAGCCAAAATAATTGTATGCAAAGACTAACTGAATAAAGGTTTGATTTTTGGGCAGCACTGAGACTAAGCATTTTTGCGCATTGTGTATTGGTGGTTAAGTGGCTTACTAAAGTTCACAAAGTAGGTAAATGAAGCCTAAAGGAATCAATTCCTATACTACAATTAGCAGTTCATGGCCTGAAGCCTCTATGCTAAGTGCCAGACTTTGCTGAATGACCACGTTTTATTTACTGTGTGTGGCGATTAGTTTTCTTATTCTCTGAAATATGTTTCAGGACAGTTTGGAATTTGGACAAGGCTCCTCAGTACTCTCCTGACTGCATACCTAATAATTACCCATGATGCAAGAATTTACTTTAACTTATCACTATCTCTAGATTTGAGGAGTCATTTTTTTTTTTTATATTAAACTGGCTTAAATACCACCTCAGGTCTCTCCTAAAAAGGGGCCACTAGTCTAGTGGGATAGCAAAGGAAAATAAATAAATAAAAAAAATGAAAAATAGAAATTTCTCCTGCTTGTAATGTCCCCAAAGCACCTATAATTGGTCACATATATCAGTGGCAGAATTATAAAACCGCGGAAGACAAAAATGGGAAAACAATCTCCAAATGTTGAAGACAGTCTTACCATACTCATTAAAAAAACACAAATCTTATTGGAATCACAACATTTATTACCTGAACCTAACCCTCTGTGCATTATTCTCTGCAAGCTTGGAGAGTTCCATGTCAACTGAAAGGAACCTTGCAAAGCTGCACTGGTTATACGGGTGTTTTAAATATTACTATTTTTAATATTACATTCAGTGGAATTTGCCAGTAACTATTTGACAGCTGAAAATGCTGAATCAAGAGACACTATATAATTCTTCTAACTTTTTCACAATGAAATCTTTATTATCACCTTTGAATATATTGTATGATGTGTGAAAAATTGTGCATACATTTATGTGACTGCATTTGTGTTACTGAAAGTACTGCATATTGTTTTGTTAAAAAAAGACACCTTTCATGGTTTATTTACCCTGAATAGCTTTCAAGAAAACCATTCTGTGTTTGTTAGCTGTGTCCTGCTATTATATATTTTTTCATTACACCAGTCAGAATGTCACTGTTTAATATTTTTTGCTTTCTTTTGTTTTCTAATATTTTTTTCATTTGGGAGCCATAGTATTTCCTGATTTTGTTCCTCGAAAGGTAAATGTACTAACTATTCATTCAGAATACAACATAGTTGCTCACAAGTAAGAGGTCACAAAAGAAAATGTATACGTGTTTTTGTTTCCCTAGGAATGTATTTTTAAATTAATTTTACTTTTTGGTTTTCACAGTTCTGGATTTAGAAAAAAGATATACTAAATGCAAATTGACTCTTTATTTGGCAGCAAATACTTAATTCAATGTTGTTACAATTAAAAAAATGTCTTATCTTCTGTCAGTAGCTACTCTGTATGTTTTGCATGCCCTTTCAACGGCAGATTAGTATTGAAAATATTATGTTTTCACTCCGCTGTCACATAAACGAATGTCCAAGTGTTTCATGTCACTAAATACGGCCTGTCCAATATCATTAAAAATGCATTGTTGAAATTATCTTTTTTTTTTAATCTTCTGCTACGGAAGTCAGTTTTAGAAATACATCTGTGCCTGTTGGGAGGGTGGCCTAATGGTTAAGGTGTTTGCCTTACAAACACAAAGTGCAGGGTTTGAGTCTCACAAGGGATAATTGGCTAAGCTTAAAATGGCTCGAAAGGGCAGTTAGCTTAGTACTAACCTATGAACTATGAACTATGAACTAGGATTTACTGTAGCTTTATTTGTCTGACAAGATCAAAGCATACAGAGGGCCCTGCTTCTAAAAGCAGCAATAGGAAGCTGCAGTTTGCAGGTCTGGTTGATGAGGCACAAAGATGAAAATGCTGTTCTAGAAATCAGATGGTACAGTTGCACAAGATGGTGTAACAATGGAAAAAAATGAGAATAAAAAATGTGCTGGGTTAGAATATGAAGTGTCTTGGCTAAAAGAACATGTAGGTGATCCAGGGAACAGGCAATGAAGAGAAAACGTTAATTTTAATGGTATACTAGTGGAAATAAATGACTATGCCTTTTTTGTGTAAATGTTTCTGCAAATTCTTATCTCATAGCTATCTGTAAATGTAAAAAAGTAACAAAAGATAAATACTGAAGGTTGTCTTTTCAAATGTTCGTGGTCTAAGGAATATTGCAGTTTTGAACACTGATCCAGTTTGTCAAGAAGCTGTAGCCATAAACTGCACCGTGAGGTGCTTTAAGCATTCAGCTGTGAAGGGGACAGTTGTTAGAATATTTAATAGAGTGAATCTAAGACTAAAGAAGAACTTGCCGTAGCTAGGTTACCTGCATGATCTCATTTCTGACTTTCCAGCATTTTTTTCAGAATTTTTGTAATATTTGGGATGTGGACAAGCCCCCAACAGAGATGGAGTATTAATAGGAGTGATATTAATGTAACCACTCAACCTGATTGAGACCTTCTTCAGAAATGAGAGCTATGTAGGGTGGCAAAAAAGAAACTGCTGGACGTAAAAGAAGTAGAAGGGGTGGGGTGGGGTGAATTTATGGAAGAGGAGCCATTCAAGTATAATGCAATTCACCTTTTGTGGAGACAAGACACGACTAGGTGACAAGGTAGGGAGCCAGTTCTCTTAACACAGAGGAGAAAGGTGTCATTCAGAAAAAAATCTCATGTGATCATAGTAGTAGGGAACATTAGTATCCAAACAGTATGTGAGGTCTGCACATGATGATGGTGGGTTAAGGAACATAGAAAAAGAAAGTTAGAAAATATAATTAAAAAGTGTTTTACAACCCCAAAAAAGAGAAAATGTCCCCAGAGGTACAATATTGGGGTGCAGTAAAAGTTTCAATTAAAGGGAGAAAGTTTAGTAAGGAAAGATATTAGCAATGAGTAGCAAATGAAGGTGCCAAATACATGTAAAATGATTTGAAGAATTTGATGTCTATGTTAGGGTACTCTTTGGATATGGAGGGGAAGGAAGACTTGTCAATTAGGACACAAACTTTCATGTGAAGATTATTGAAAAGGAAATGACAATAGTAGAAAGATGACCAATTTCAAGTAAGGAGCTTTGATGGATTAAATGTGAAGATTAGTGGAAAGTGTTAATATTGAAATTGAAAGAGAGATGGAATAATGGATAATTCAAGCAATAATATGCAAGGGAGGTACAGTTTCTGCTATTAATGGTGACAGAATGTTATTATTCTGAGATTTATAGCTATGCATTAGTCCCAAAGGGAATAAACATAAGTAGTTTGAACAGAGTATTGATTCAGCAAGGACACAGGTTAAAATGATTTTGTAACATTTCTTGAACATATCTTTGCACCACAGCATGTGCTGCAAAAACTGCTGGACAGCATCTCTGACCATTAGGAAACTTTTTTCCCTTCACATTGGAAGAAAAAAAAAACACTTTCAAAAACTTTTTTCATACACTGACATTACTGAGGTAGACTGTAAACTTTCTCCTTAGTGATGTCACTGAGTAGCAAAAATGTGCCTTGCATCCACTAATTTTAATGGACATGCCACCTCTCATATGCAAAGATGCCCCCTTAAAGTGCATGGATGCAACATATGATCATCCAATTGTTAATACTATGGTAGGAAATACTAAATTTATTTGGAACATGGTTTAATAAAATGTTTTTGAATCTTTTTATTAAAAAAAACAGCCCAAATAAATAAGTACAGCCAAGTGGAAAAAAGCATTGTGGCACTTTTTGTTTATTTAACATTTGTTTACCGGGAAAGTCCGACTTGGAATGAGCCACTTTTCAGTGGCAGCCCAGGGAAAAACACTCCAGATGCATGTGTTTGTAACATGGTTAGGAAACTGGAGCACCCAGCGGAAACCCACACGAATGCAGGGAGGACATGCAGACTCTGCACAGAAGATACCCCAGCTGAGAATCAAACTGGAGAACCTCTTGCTGTGAGGTGACGATACAAACCGCTGCACCACTGTGCCATCCACTTGTCTCATCAACTGCTATGCTACATTTATTAACATCAGAAAATCACTTTAACCAAAGCAGACAGCATTGATTAAGGCAAACTAAATGGGACAGAAGAAACAATACAGGCCACTGGAGCATTAAAAAGAGGTCAGGATCTTTCCAACTTCACCATCTACTGTGTGACCTTCAGCAAGTGACTAACCAGAGAGTACTTTGGGGTAATTGAGAATTTGAGCTAGACTTCTTAGTTAATACAGGCCACTGGAGCAATAAAAAGAGGTCAGGTGGCAGGAGATTAAGGATTTTCAAGTGAAATATATAAGAAGGTCCAGGAGGTGGTAGAAGTACAGTGGTGAATATGATAAAAGTGTTGGTTAAAGATTGAAATATGAGTAATACAGGCCAGTGAAGTTATGAAGAGAGGTAAAGTGGCAGGAAATTAAGGCCTTTCCAGTCTGGCAGTTAGCATAGAGGACTAAACCTCTGCTTATTAATAAGCTGCTTTCTGTGTGAAAGGGATAGAGTTTGGATCTTTTCAACTTCACTGTCTACTGTGTGACCTTCAGCAAGTGACTCAACCAGGCAGTACTTTGGGGTAATTGAGAATTTGAGCTAGGCTCCTTAGTGGTGTCCTGGACTGCATTCCCAGTAACCAGTGTTTTTTTTTTTTTGTAAGCAAACAGGTGGTGGTACGCATATGTTGCATTTGGGTCAAGCCCCCCCCCACAGATCCCCCACACAGCCATTCCAGTGCCCCCTTATTTGGCTATTTCTCCCCAGTTGCCATAACCACTGTTCAGAACTCTCAGTGTGCATACTGCTTTCTGCTTTACTTCTAGAATGATTACAGAAATTTGGATTTACTTTAAAACTTTTATTTCAAATTTTCCAACACAAACACTGATAGACATTTGCTAAACAAAGCAATACAGTCTCACAATGAAAACAGACGTAGCATTAAAATTTCTGTGACTTTGAAACTCGCATTCATTGAAACCCACATTCAAAGAAAATGCATCTGGCCAGTGACAGATTAAGTGAACCTTTAGGCTGTTTTCAGATTATAGACCCCTTGCACACATTGTTGGGACCATGCAAAATATCTCTGATTCACCTTCTTGATTGTATTATATTATAATACATATTTAAATTATATCCATTGTATAATGCAACACCACTTGTTAGAGCATATTTTAAATTTATAACCAGTAAGCAAGGAAACAAGTCATATTAACCAATAATGCCAAAACTGCCCAATTCAGAACATCTCAACCATAAAAAGGTCACTCAAACTTCTGTCATGTTACATTAAAAATGATAAGCTGGTAATATTGTAATAGGGAATGGATGGAAAACTAAAGCAGGTTCATGGTTACTAGGCATCTTATTCAAAGGAGGACATACTCAGGCCTGCAGCACCCCACCCTCTTAAAATCCAAGACAGTAACAGCACTCCATTTATATGCTGTAGGAATAGGTGAAATCAATCAGTCAAGAAGCTAGCCTTATGTTCCTGCATTCCAGGCACATCTCTGCACTTCAGGATACTAGATCATAGTGTTATCTAGCCAAATTTGATCAACAAATGCAGTTCCCCTATGCCACAGCAATCTCAGATGAAGATATTATGTGGAACTGAGAAAAGTGATAGACAGTATAGAAAAGGATAACTCCAGGTGGACATTTCAAGTAGTCTGAATGTACAAAGACTTTCTTCTGCTCATCTAACTAAAATAATCATGTCTGAGTTAAGATTTTCTTTTGCTATTTCTCAACTATGGATGCATCTAAATCATCTGTTTTTTTTAAATGATGACTGGCAGTAATAATTCTGAAACATACCTAAACATCACTGACTGCACATTTAAACAAGCAAAATCTAACATTTTTAACTGCAAAAGTAACAAATCCATTCATATCACAAACAAACATTTATTATATTCTAATTACAAAAAAAATGATTACAAGTAATCAAATACGTGCAATGAGAAAGTCTTTGAAAGCCTTTTATTTTGCCAATAGCTTTCTTCTCTTCTCCCCTACAGTTATTTTACATTATTCAATCCAAAATACCATCTATCTGATTTTGCATTTTAAATTTTTAATAACAGCCTTTGGCAGTCTATAGGCACAATTATTAAACATCTGTGAAGAGAAATTGAAAACTTAATCATACTTTCCATTTTGCATTTTCTGTAGTGCATAAATTACCTATTCTTAAAGCTGAATTCTATACTAGTTCAAGTTTCTATCCATACCATAGTAGCAGAACGTGAACTAGTATTACAAAATGTAAATTAATATTCAACTTGTGAAATTGTGATTTATATCAAGGCTTCCTATAATCCTTTCAGATTATGACCTATTTAACAAATGGCATTTAAACTGCCCGATTTCAGAACAGATAATACCAGACAATTGTTGACGGTTTATTCTCCTGTTTGGAATTTCAAGGTACGATATACTGTCTTAACTGCCT
This sequence comes from Protopterus annectens, assembly GCF_019279795.1. NCBI lineage: Eukaryota > Metazoa > Chordata > Ceratodontiformes > Protopteridae > Protopterus > Protopterus annectens. The sequence goes on from NC_056726.1 coordinate 1,549,237,077, forward strand.
GTCACATACATACTGGGTAAAACAAAAGGTAAATATTTTCATGAACTCCAGACAGGATTACTGATACTACCTTCCAGTTCACTATTTTATAAAAACTAAATGTAAAACTACTTTAAAAGATATGGTGACAACATTTAGAATGCTTCTCAAACATATATTTTCATATACAAAGATATGCTAAGAATTACCTGCTTTGTAATCAAATTAATAGCTTCAATTTGGATATTTTGCAAGTATGCTGTGTACTGTTCTTGGTTAAAAGGCCTAAAGAGACTTGAATTTTTAATTCAGCTGCACAGGCAACTTAAAAATGAGAAAGGTGCATTATGATATGTTAGCCACAGAACCAACAAACAAGACATCTAATCTTGTTTCTCCATACTAAAAACATTTATAACAAAAGAGCACTTTAAACAAAATCCTTTTAAGAAGACAAAACAGACATGGACACTCTAAATGCTAATGAAACATTTTACCAAAGCTTATGACAAGGTTGTATATATGGATGCCTGAATCCATTACAGTTCATTATTTTATAAGAATAAAAAGAACTCTGCTGTAAAACTTTTCAAGGTATGAGACAAGGAGATATCATGAATAATGCTGAAATAAATGAAGCCAAATGGATTATAAATTTAAGGGCAGATAGATCGCTAAGACTTAATGCCGTAGTACCATTAAAACCTATGCTAAAGAACAGGAGAACAGTGATTGGCTGATTAGAAGGAGTGCCTCCCTTCACAGTCTTTCATTGGTGCAATTGCTCATTGGGCAATGATAAAGGGCTGGTCCTGAAAATTATATCTGATTGGTGCTTTACATGTTTTTTAAATGTAAGAGTTTCCCCCTTTCTCTTACACGATTTGAAAAAGGAGAAATCAGAAAGCACTTATCGTTTGAAACAAGGGGACCTGTTGTTTTTATCGTGTCGTTGGATATTAAAGAATTCTTGGTTTTATTTTATGTTGGTCCGTGGTGGTGACACTGATATTTTCTCTTTTCCTTGTTTGACTTTTCTCAGTGCACCTTTAGCAGTTACAGGTATTTTGACTTTGGGTTGTGGTTTGCTTTTACTTCTGTATCTGCACATGGCGAGTGAAGCACCTCCACTGAATGAAAAACGAAAGAGTACGCCTGACTTTACTAAGTTTAATGCTATACCAGGGATTCCCAGGGACAATACAAATCCATTGCTAAGTTCAAACTTAGACTCTGAAGGTGTATTAATGGGTAACAATGTATCGCTGAATGAAAGCTTTGACAGAAAATGACATGATGTGGAAACCACTGCCTACCATCTGAAAAGACTACAGTGGCAACGGTTCCACATGGAGGCAAGCATACATTATAAAGTCATCCCAAGAGGTATGAGAATTAAATGCATGCCAAGTTACAGAAACAAGTTTCCAGATCTACTCGAAGTGGCAAGCATGAAACCTTGAAACAAGCTTTAAATACATGCAGTTATTAATTGATTTTTTTTTAAACCGGAAGAACAGGGAGTAGCTGAACAGATTAAACTTAAACAGGCTGAACTTGAAAGAATGGATTTGTCTGAATCGTGTATTAACAGACTAGAGACTTTACAGTTTAAACATTTATGACAATAAATTGAAACAACAAAAAGCCCAAAAGTTGGCTAGGGACATCTCTGACTTTAAACAAGAATTTTTGAATGGCCTAAAGAAGAAAGATCTTTTAATCATAGTAATCAGCAGCCTAATACTCCATGGTTGAGTGCATTTGCATCTTCCAGTAGGAAGTCTTCAATTAATACCAGCAATGTGGGCACTAGTGTAAATGAGGAAAGGACCACATAATTAGTGCCCACTACCAACAGTGGTCATTCTGTCAATCTAGCCAATACCTCTATTGAGATGGAAAGAGCCTCCACTTCTGGTATAGGAACTAAGCCTAAAACGGGTGCTGCTCATGCCCCTATTGTTCACAATCTGCTATTTTTTTAAACAAGCATGGCAGCGGAATCCCAGGTCCAACAGTCAAGAAAGAAAAAGGAAGAAACCCATATAGTGAACCACTCTGATTTAGTAGTGAATTTATCTAAAGGTCAACTCAGTGATGACCAGCTACAGTTATTAAACAAAGGTTTAACTTTCATCCCTTCACTTTCTTCTAACCTTAGTGAGTTTGTACTTGAAGTCAAGTATTTTGGTAGAAATGTATCTCTACGTAACATTTTTAGAAGTCAAGCCAAACAGCCACATTATCTTAAGAAACCGAGTACTTTTGTCTCCGTGAATCATCCCACAGTGGATCTATTCATCAAGCTCTGTGAGAATGAGGTAATGAAAATTAGACAGGGGAAACAGGAATACGATGATATCATAATATTACTACAAAAGAAAAAGCAGTGTTGCTTGATTTACAGCACAATCAAGATGTTGTGATTAAATCCTCAGACAAAGGTGGTGCCATAGTGGTGCTAGATTCCAAGTGGTATTGTGATGCAATGGATTTAATGCTATGGGACACTAAGACATATGAGAAAATAAGTAAATTACAGCTGGATAGGAAAATTGCTGGTGTGAAACAGGATCTAGAAGAATTATTGATGCAAAGACGAATAAGTCACGACCTATTTGAGTTCTTTGAGACTCCTCATCCCATCATACCCTCTGTTGGTGGACTGCCAAAGATTCACAAGGACATTGTCAATCCTCTACTACGACCAATTGTAGCAGGCCGTGGTTGGGTCACAGCGCCCTTATCAATTTATGTTGAAAGGGAATTAAAAACATTGTTAACAGCTATACCAACTATTCTTAAAGACACTGGCACTTTTCTGAATCAGTTAGGCACTGTTATAGACCAACATTTGAATTGTACTAACATTCTCCTTGTGACTATGGACATTTGTAGCCCTTTTACTTCTATCCCCAATGATTATGGGGTTAAATCCATAAGAAATTTGGGTAGAAGAGTGGCACATAATCTTGATTTGGAACTCATATGTGCCCTACTTGACATCATCTTGGACACCAACATTTTCTATTATGGTAAGATTTACTATTGGCAGCATTGGGGAGTTGCCATGGGCACACCGTGTGCCAATAGTTATTCAAACTTGGTATTATCAGAATGGGAAGGGAAATATGTTCTCAACACCTTGAATCCATGGTATAATAATGTAATTTACTGTGGTCATTTTGATGATGACCTCTTTCTCCTATGGAGAGGTAATGCACAGCAATTGGGGAACTATGTAATTTACTTGAATGGAGCTACTACCTTCTTAAAATTTATGGCTCAAAACTCTCCCACAAATATTGATTTCCTAGATGTGAAGGCATTTCTAGATGAAGAAATAAAGGTAAATGCCATAAAGACACATGGAAAAAATCACTACTTACGCAAAAGCAGCTTACATCCTAAGCATGCGTATAAGAATATTATGGTGAATGAAGCAACTAGAATTTCCAGACTATGCGCTCAATAAATTGAGTATCATAGAGAGCTAGAGCAACTTCAAGCCAGCTTAATACAAAGAGGTTACAGCTTTAAAGATGCCACCATTAGTGCTTAGAAAAGGGCTTAAATTAGGAAAAGGTTTTACGTTTCTTCATAGGAGAGCCAATGTTAGCAACGGGTTGACTACAAGCAATATTCCCAGAAAAGAGCAACTTAATCTAATTCTAACCCACACAAATGATAATAAGCAAATTTTTGAGATAATGAAAAAGTTTGGGCCTGTCCTTACACAGGATAACAGGCTGCAGGAAATTGAAGGTGATTTTCCTAAGGTTACTTTTAGGAATAAAAAGAACTTAAAGCGTATACTTTGTATGGAAGATGTTTTTTCTCACAGGACTATTAGTAAGAAGAAAGGTACATTTTGCTGTGGAAGGTGTTCTGCATGTAGCAGTATAGATACAACAAACTTCTTTAAGCATCCCACTACTGGAAAAGCATATTCGTTCCATTGTCATGCTGATTGTCGCACACAGCATCTTGTTTATCTTGCAGTATGTCAAGCTTGTTCAGCATATTATGTTGGAAAAACAGACCAAATGTTTAAAAATAGAATACTAAGACATCTCTGTGACATTCGGAATCTAGACAACAGGAATGCTTTAGCATGTCATGTTGCACAATTTCCAAAGAATTACTTTAAATTTCAAGCCACTGAAATTACTTTTCAAGGTATGAGACAAGGAGATATCACTAATAATACTGAAAGAAATGAAGCCAAATGGATTATAAATTTAAGGGCAGATAGATCGCCAGGACTTAATGCCATAGTACCATTAAAACCTATGCTAAAGAACAGGAGAACAGTGATTGGCTGATTAGAAGTAGTGCCTCCCTTCACAATCTTTCATTGGTGCAATTGCTCATTGGACAATGATAAAGGGCTGGTCCTGAAAATGATGTCTGCTTGGTGCTTTACATGTTTTTTTTAAATGTAAGAGTTTCCCCTTTCTGTTATATGATCTGAAGAAGGAGAAATCTGAAAGCGCTTATCATTTAAAACAAGGGAACCTGTTGTTTTTATCATGTCATTGGATATTAAAGAATTCTTGGTTTTATTTTATGGTGGTCCGTGGTGGTGACACTGATATTTTTTCTTTTCCTTGTTTGATTTTTCTCAGTGTACCTTTAGCAGTTACAGGTATTTTGATTTTGGATGTTACATAGTGTGTTCCTTCTTCCCACTGAGGTTTTAGCTCAAAGGGTTAGGGGGATGGGCCACTCTGAAGGGGTGGAGGGATAAAGCCCTAAATAAGGCTCGGGCAATCCAGGTTCAATTAGGAGTTCTGATGACTGGCAGAGTGGAAGAAGGGATGAGTATGCCCATCCTGAGTGAGAGGGCACTCGTTAAAGCCACTTCATAAGGGAAAACATGGTCCATAGAAGGAAGTTACCATCAGACGTACTAGGTGAGCATGGGGGGAGGGTAAAGGCAGTTGGTAGGGCATATAAACAAAACATGCCCGGCGAGAAGAACTGACAGCTAAGCCTCAAGTTTGCCGTTAGGATCCATGACGGGCCCCAACAATTCCAGAGTTGTATGGGGGAGAATGATGGCTGGTAGATGCAGGGTGGATGTGAGGCACTGGAGGGGGGTGGCCCTGTAGGAAGAGGTCTAAGGAGACTAAAAAAATGGGTTAGGGAAATGTTGAATTAAGGAAGGAGAAGATGTGAATTATTTTGGTTACATGCTAATAACTGTATACTTATTTCTCATGTATGTGATAGGATGCTATTTGGTGCTTGTAATGTGCTTGAGTGGTTCAATAAAAACTCAGGTGTAAAATATAAACAGAGTGAACATTACAGCTAAGTATAGGATCATTGTAGGATATATAAGGAAAGAAGAAAATGACAAGTTGGTGGAAATGAAGTATTCAGGAAAAGAATATCAGTGATCCTTGGCAGCTATGATCTGAGTGACCTAACAACATTTTTCAGCAAATCAATAAAGTGTAAACAGATAGAATAGAAAGACTAAAACACTTACTGGCTGGATTTATTCCCTCCAGATGATGGTTTTGCTAAAAATGATAGCATTTATACAATGGATACCATCTGTAGAAAAGTCTGAGAAGATTAGAAAGCTGCTATGAAGATACAATAGCTTTGTTTGTGGAGAGGGACAGCAAAATGGACACAGAAGTACTGACAGCTGAGGTGGCTGCATTAGGGAGACTTGGTATCTTTGGGTATCCCCACTACAATTTATAAGAAACCTTGAATGTCATTTAAGAAGTCATTATAATTAATGCAGCCATCCAGCCATCCTCAACCCCTTTTCCCATTTTGCACATGAGATCGGGGTGTAACTTCAGCAGTGACAATCATCTCGAACCACACTGCCGGCGGGCTTGCCCTGCCGCGGTATCATTATAATTAATGTGGCGGCGAAAATGGCTTGCCACCAATGAAGCTACTCATTTCAGAGTTAAAAAGAAAAGCAATCAGCACCCCTAACCTCTTTTGTTCAGCATGTCCATCCTTTTTTCCCAGTCCTTGCTGTGACTCCGGTTAACCCAGCGTCAGCAACCCCTGGCAAGGTTACGTATAGAGGAGATACTGATAAATTAGTTTTATTCTTTAGCTGGCAATGGCTGACTTGCATTTATGGACAGATTCTATACACAAGATCTCTACACCTATAGGACCTGCGGAGAGAGTTCTGTGGAGTATAACCTAACTAGATCAGATATCCAATAACAGTTCAAGAAAACAAGTTTAAATGTTGGTGATAACGTATTATATGCAGCTAAGGACAGCCCAAAATGTTACCCTGTGCTGTGGTGTGATGGACTTAAAGTAGTAACAGACTTCTTGCATTCAGGTTAGTCCATACAGAGGTCAAATAATATCAGGTGTCATAACATACAATGTCAGTCTGACCTCACACCAGTTCTCCAGTACTAAAGGAACATTGTTGGAGAGTGGTCAGATCATGAATGTGCATCAAAGAAAATGTGTTAAAAAAGATATCTCCTTCTGGTAGGCATATTTGTATATATTAGATGTATACCACTATACTGAAGGAAGAAGATATGCATAGCCACTTTTTGTAACTAGTGAAACTATTATAACAGATTTGGGAATTTACCATGCTGACTGCAGCTCTCTGCCAAGAGCTGAGCTTTAACTTTTACATACATTTTATTATAGCTAAATTACCACCCGACACCAAAAAACACAATTCATCAAAATAGGTCAACCCTTGCGCAGCCAGGATTTCACTTCAAAAAAACATCTGGAGAACTGAAAACAAGTTAAAGCTGTAAGCATGGGAAAATCTAAAACATGTCCCTACTATACAGACTACAGTGTTTAACATGCCCCTACTATACAGACTGAACCGTTTCACATGTCCCTACTATACAGACTGCATTGTTTAACATGTCCCTACTACAAAGACTGAACTGTTTTACATGTCTCTACTATACAGACTGCAATGTTTAACATGTCCATACTACAAAGACTGAACTGTTTCACATGTCCCTACTATACAGACTGCATTGTTTAACATGTCCCTACTACAAAGACTGAACTGTTTTACATGTCTCTACTATACAGACTGCAATGTTTAACATGTCCATACTACAAAGACTGAACTGTTTCACATGTCCCTACTATACATACTGCAATGTTTAACATGTCCCTATTACTCAGAATGCAGTGTTTAAAATGTCCATAATAATCAGACTACACTATTTAACATGTTCCTACTACTCAGACTACACTGTTTAACATGTCCCTACTATGCAGATTGCAGGGTTTAACATGTCCCTACTACTCAGACTGCAGTGTTTAACATGTCCCTACTACATAGACTGCGCTGTTTAACATGTCCCTACTACACAGACTGCTCTCTTTAACATGGCCCTACTCCTCAGATTAAGGTGATTAACATGTGCATGCTACTCAGACTGTAGTGTTTAACATGTCCCTACTATACAGACTGCAGAGTTTTACATGTCTGTACTACTCAGGCTACAGTGTTTGACATGTAACTACTACTCAGACTGCAGTGTTCAATATGTCTGTACAACACAGACTGCAGTGGGTAACATGTCCCTACTACTCAGACTACAGTGTTTGAAATGTCTCTACTACACAGACTGCACTGTTTAACATGTCCCTACTACACAGACTGCACTGTTTAACATGTCCCTACAACTCCGATTGCAGTGTTTAACACGTCCTTCTACTAAGACAGCAGTGTTGCCCATGTCTCTACTACTAAGACTGCACTGTTTAACATGACCCTACTACTAAGAATGCAATGTTTAACATCTCCCTACTACTCAGACTACACTGTTTAACATGTCTGTACTACATAGATGGCAGTGTTTCATATGTCCCTACTATCACAGACTGCACTCTTTAACATGTTCTACTACACAGACTGCACTGTTTAACATGTCCCTACAACACAGACTGCAGTGTTTAACATGTCACTACTACTCAGACTGCACTTTTAACATGTCCCTACTGCACAGCCTGCACTGTTTTATATATCTACTACTACTCAGATTGCACTGTTTAACATGTTCCTACTACTAAGACTGCAGTGTTTAACATGTCCCTACCACTGACTGCACTGTTTAACATACCCTACTAATCAGAAGTGTTTAACATGTCTATACTACTCAGACTGCACTGTTTAACATGACTCTACTACTCAGACTGCACTTTTAACATGTCCCTACTGCACAGTCTGCACTGTTTTATATATCCTTACTATGCAGACTGCACTCTTTAACATGTCCCTACTACTCAGGCTACAGTGTTAAACATGTCCTTACTACACAGTCTGCAGTGTTTTACATGTCCCTACTGCACAGACTGCAGGGTTTAACATGTCCCTACTACTCAGTCTGCAGTGTTTAAGATGTCCATACTATAGAGACTGCACTATTTCATATGCCACTAAGTGTTTAACATGTCCCTACTACTCAGACTGCACTGTTTAGCATGTTCCTACTACTCAGACTGCATTATTTTACATGTCCCTAGTACTCACATTGCAGTGTTTAACATGCCCCCACTACTCAGACAGCAGTGTTTAACATGCCCCATTTCTCAGACTGAAGTGTGCAGACTGCACTGTTTAAGATGTCCATACTACAGAGACTGCAGTGTTTAACATGTCCGTACTACTCAGACTGCACTGTTTAACATGTCCGTACTACTCAGACTGCACTGTTCAACATGAACCTACTACACAGACTACACAGTTTAACATGTCCCAGCTACTAAGACTGCAGTGTTTAATATGTCCCTACTACTCAGACAGCACTGTTTAACATGTCCCTACTACTCAGACTACACTGTTTAAGATGTCCCTACTACACAGACTGCAGTCTTTACCATGTCCCTGCTACTCAGACTGCACTGTTTAACATGTCTCTTTTACTCAGACTGCACAGTTTAACATGTCCCTACTACTCAGACTACACTGTTTAACATGTCCCTACTACACAGTCTGCTCTCTTTAACATGACCCTACTCCTCAGACTAAAGTGATTAACATGACCCTACTACACAGACTGCAGAGTTTAACATGTCTGTACTACTTAGGCTAAAGTGTTTAACATGTCTGTACTACTCAGACTGCAGTGTTTAATATGTATGTGCTACTCAGACTGCAGTGTTTAACATGTCCCTACTACTCAGACTACACAGTTTAACATGTCCCAGCTACTAAGACTGCAGTGTTTAACATGTCCGTACTACTCAGACTGCACTGTTTAACATGTCCCTACTACATGGACTGAACTGTTCAACATGAACCTACTACACAGACTACACAGTTTAACATGTCCCAGCTACTAAGACTGCAGTGTTTAATATGTCCCTACTACTCAGACAGCACTGTTTAACATGTCCCTACTACTCAGACTACACTGTTTAAGATGTCCCTACTACACAGACTGCAGTCTTTACCATGTCACTGCTACTCAGACTGCACTGTTTAACGTGTCACTTTTACTCAGACTGCACAGTTTAACATGTCCCTACTACTCAGACTACACTGTTTAACATGTCCCTACTACACAGTCTGCTCTCTTTAACATGACCCTACTCCTCAGACTAAAGTGATTAACATGACCCTACTACACAGACTGCAGAGTTTAACATGTCTGTACTACTTAGGCTAAAGTGTTTAACATGTCTGTACTACTCAGACTGCAATGTTTAATATGTATGTGCTACTCAGACTGCAGTGTTTAACATGTCCCTACTACTCAGACTGCAGTATTTAAAATGTATGTACAACACAGACTGCAGTGAGTAACATGTGCCTACTACTCAGACTGCAGTGGGTAACATGTCCCTACTACTTAGACAGAAGTGTTTAACATGTCTATACTACTCAGACTGCACTGTTTAACATGACTCTACTACTCAGATTGCACTGTTTAACATGTTCCTACTACTAAGACTGCAGTGTTTAACATGTCCCTACCACTGACTGCACTGTTTAACATACCCTACTAATCAGACCGCTTTGTTTAACCTGTCCCTACTACTCAGACTGCACTGTCAAACATGTCCGTACTACACAGACTGCAGTGTTTAACATGTCCCCACTACACAGACTGCACTATTTCATATGTCCCTACTACACAGACCGCAGTGTTTAACATGTCCCTACTACTCCGATTGCAGTGTTTAACACGTCCTTCTACTAAGACAGCAGTGTTTCCCATGTCTCTACTACTAAGACTGCACTGTTTAACATGACCCTACTACTAAGAATACAGTGTTTAACATCTCCCTACTACTCAGACTACACTGTTTAACATGTCTGTACTACATAGATGGCAGTGTTTCATATGTCCCTACTATCACAGACTGCACTCTTTAACATGTTCTACTACACAGACTGCACTGTTTCATATGTCCCTACAACACACACTGCAGTGTTTAACATGTCCCTACTACTCAGACTGCACTTTTAACATGTCCCTACTGCACAGTCTGCACTGTTTTATATATCTACTACTACTCAGATTGCACTGTTTAACATGTTCCTACTACTAAGACTGCAGTGTTTAACATGTCCCTACCACTGACTGCACTGTTTAACATACCCTACTAATCAGAAGTGTTTAACATGTCTATACTACTCAGACTGCACTGTTTAACATGACTCTACTACTCAGATTGCACTGTTTAACATGTTCCTACTACTAAGACTGCAGTGTTTAACATGTCCCTACCACTCACTGCACTGTTTAACATACCCTACTAATCAGACCGCTATATATAACTACTTATTTCCTAGACTGAAGAATGCAGGGAAATGCACCTTGTTCTGTAATATCGAGTTCTAGTTTTTGTTAGCTTATGTACATGTGAACTCCTCGAGGGGAAGTCTGTTAATGTACTTACTCATTGTAGGGTCATTAAGAAGGTATTGGCTTGATCTTTAAACTAATTTTTATGGTTTTCATTGTTAACCTTTGGGTTCTTTTACACTGTTCTCACACCTACTCCTACACTACTTTTTTACAGCCTCTTTCTTTTACCCATATATACCTTCTACCTGTACTTACCATACTCCTGTTTTTTTCTTCCTTTTAGCTTGAAACCAAGTGCTGCTTATCGGGTTGTCCCCCTCTGCTGTTGGGCGTCCCAAAAGTAACTTAGTATTTAAGGAAGCTATATCGCAGCTTCCTAAAGTGTGAAACCTTGGACGCATCGCTATATTTTCAGCTTGTCTATAACTGAGAGCCCTTACGGAACTTTATGTATGTGTTTCTATTTTTTCCATTTACAATTGCTAAGACCTTGTCTGAGCTGGGCCAGCACACTAGCGGAACTTACCTAAGCCATCTTACCTCCCTTATAATATAACCCCCTTGCTAACCAAACGTTGAGGTCTTTACTCTCTTATGCCACTAGATGGCAGCACAATTCAGTGTCTGAAGCTTCCTATAGTCTGCTGAAGATTGTTAATTATCTCTGCCTCGCTAACTCTTTTTGCAACTGAATTTTATCCTTTACAAATGCTTATAACAGACACTGGGTTACAGAGTAATTTGAAAACTGGACTTTGTCTAAACTAAATTGTAAACTGATTTGTTTCACATTTACTGCCATTAACCTTCCTTACTAAGCAGCTTCTTATCTGACTGACTTACTTTGGCAATAAGCTCCCTGGAAGGTCTGATAGGCTCGAGCGAACCACTGACTGGTTTCTGCCCCGCTGCTCCCCACCCTACCCCCATATCCCACCCACCCCAGGTGCTCTCACACTTATACCTCCCTAACCACACCCACTCCCTGAGCCCTCCTATCTCTTGTAACTGCCTATTAGTTTAACTCCACTCCCTTCCCTTCTACATTCTTTAACCTCCCTCTTACTACATCACCACCTTATCCTTCCTAACTTATTTTATATTATCCTTCTCTACACCTACCCTCCCCTTATTCACTTAATTACTGCTCTCAACTACACTATACCTTTCCTTTACTTTAACCTGTTTCCTTTTTGTAAATATTAACTATATCCAAAGGCTTTATAACTCTTTTCAGCAATATGTCTCTAATATCTAAAACTACGCTAACCAAACTAACATTCATATATTTATGCTCCCTAGGCTTAGTCACCATCTATCTCCTAACTTCTTATGAAACACCTAACTATTACCACTTTAGTTATTGTCAGACAAACAGCCTTCAACATCCTATCCAAACCCATATTCACTTAAACATCACATGTACCCCAGCTACCTATTATCCAAATACCATAGACTTACACACATTAACTTCAATAACCCAAACATAAAGAGGATCAAATACCTAACCAACTTCTCCTGCAAACCATCATTTGAACTAAAATCACCAACTCTTAGTGATGGTGACATACATCCCAATCCTGGACCAACTGACAACTCCACTAATTTACCTCACAATACCTCATACACTATCCCCTCTGTTCTTACCACTGTCTCTAATGCCTTACTCATAGGACACCTCAATATCCGCAGTATTAACAATAAGATTGCTCATCTCCATGCTCTCCTTGATACTCACTCCTTTGATATTCTCTGTCTCACTGAAACATGGCTAAAACCTAGTACTAAAGATAATGCAATACTTCCCCCTGGATATAACATATTGAGAATGGACCGCATGCAACGGAAGGGCGGAGGAGTTGCACTTATATTTAAAAATGGACTAGAAATCACTGCACAACCCTCTGACCCTCCAAAAGATGTTAAAGCTGAGATCCTTACCTCTAAACTACAACTTAACCCTAAAAAATCTATTTATATAATCTGTATCTACCTACCCCCTGGCAATAATTACACTACAATTGAGAATATCTTAAGTTGGATATCCTCTTCCTACCCATAAGAAACTATAATTTTAGGAGACTTTAACTGTGATTGGTCCTCTACTAATACAAATAATTCTTCATCTCACATTAATCTACATGGCTTTACTCAGCTAATCTCTAATCCCACAAGAATTAATAAACCCAATAACAAAGAAAGTATTTTAGATTGGATTCTTATTAACAAACAGCAACAAACATATACAACAGGAACTTTGCCTGATGATGTAAGTGATCATTCCTTAACTTACATCATAAGACAAAAGAGTGACATTAATCACATTCCTACCTACAGGGTTTTACGTAACAAGAAACACTTCAACCTATCATCATTCAAAAATGAATTAAAAGCCTGTAAATGGGATCTTCTAAAAACCCTAACACTGGAAGATGCCATCACATATTTCAATACCAAATTCCTATCGATAGTTGACCAACATGCTCCAAAACAATCTATCAGAATTAAATCTAAACCTGCCCCCTGGCTGTCCAAAGAGACAAAACAGAAAATATTACTTAGGAACAAAGCTTGGGCTAAATGGAGATGTACAAAAACAACCTCAGACCAACAAACCTTTAGACAGTTAAGAAATAGCACTAAAAAAGCTGTTCTTACAGATAAAAAAACTATTATTGTAAACTACACCAAACTCATCATAACAACCCCAAAAGGTTCTGGTCAACCCTAAATTCACTCCTACACCCAGGCCATTCTACTACACCTTCACCTTCTGGGACCGAAAAGAATACCTCACATCAAACTGCCAATGCCTTTAACTCCTTTTTCACAGACACCATTAATTCACTAGCTAGTCATCTTACTATAGACAAAGCAAATATTCATGCTGGCACATCTACTAATCTCCCTATATTCCAACTACAACCCATCTCTACTTCTTACATCCTTAAACTCATCCAAAAACTCAAACCTTGTACCCCTTCTGCTGATCAGTTATCATCTGAATACCTTCAAAAAGCAGCTGAAGAAGTTGCCTATCCCATATCTCTCATTATTAATAGAACCATCAGTGAGGGTACCATACCTGTTATCTGGAAAATTTCCCACATAATTCCTTTACACAAAGGTGGTAGCTCAAATGACTATTCTAACTATAGACCTATTGCACTCTTATCTCCCTTAGCAAAAATCATGGAGAAATGTATTCATCATCAGCTAATGCACCACCTTACTCAATATAACCTACTAGCCAACTGTCAATACGGCTTTAGGCCATTTCATAGTACTACAACAGCTCTCCTATCTTTTACTGAATGTATAAACAGAAACCGAAATAATAATATTCTGTCATCTGCACTCTTTATAGACCTGTCAAAAGCCTTTGACAAGGTAAACCATAATATGCTCATAGAAACCCTTGAATCCCTCTCTCTAGATACCAAAGCTATTCAATGGTTCACTTCCTACCTTAATAACAGGCAACAGGCAGTTCTCTGGGATAATACTCTTTCATCCCTTCTGCCAGTCTCTCTTGAGTACCACAGGGTCCATCCTAGGACCTCTCCTCTTCTCTTTATTCATAAATGACTTACATGCAGCAATACCTCAAGCTACTTGTATTCAATATGCAGACAACTCCACACTCATATGCTCTGCAAACTCTTCCCTTGAACTACTAACCCTCACACAGAATGTATTTAGCACAGTTGAGGCATGGTTCTTGAAACGCTGCCTCCTTTTGAATGCTAAAAAAACCAAACTCCTACTCTTCAGGCCTAATATTAAGTCTCCCCTCTTAGACTTCACAGTTACATCCAACAATGGCACACATATAGCCCCTGACTCTACCACTAAGCTATTGGGTATTTTAATTGACAATAACCTCACTTTTGATAATCATATTAATAACACTATTAAAACTGTTAATAGAAAGCTTGGCTCCTTATATAGAATTAAAACCTTCTTAACTCCACAAGCAAAAATCACACTTGCACACTCTCATCTTATTTCTACTCTTCTTTATGCCTCATCCATATACACAAACCTAAAGAAAAATAACCTTACTAAACTAGCAAATGCATACTATAGCATTGCTAGATTTGCCAGCGGAAACCCATTTCGAACTCAACACTGTCACAATCTACAACAACTACACTGGCTTGAACTAGAAAATACACTACTACTCTCCCAACTTACTTTTGTTCACAGAATTTTTTACCAACCTAAAAATACTCCTATACTGTCTGACCTTATTTCTCCTTATTATAACCTAAATTCTTTACGCTCCTCTAACAAACTTCTGGTCAAGATAAGTAAGTCCAATAACATAGCAGGTGATTCACTTTTCGCTAACACTATAGGTAAATACTGGAATCGTCTACCAGCCACTCTAACTTCTATCTCATCACCCTTCCTCTTTAAACAAAAGATCAAACAACATCTAAAAACACTCTGGCTATGCCCATGCATCAATCCTGACTAATCTCATGATTCTACTAACTACTTTTCTCTAAATCTCCTTTCTCTCCTGTTTCTACTCTTTGCCCTTGAGTAGTTTTTTCTCTACCTCTCCCTTGGTATTTAGCCTCTGTTATGAATGTATATACTTCTCTCTATGGTTTACACTTACTTTTAATTAAACTCTTCTTGAATGTTTTACTAAAGTATAATCTCTCCAATCTTGTACTGTAAAGAAATTTGAGTTAATGTGCTTACTTATTAATATTTTTTAATTACTAGAATTTAGAATAAACCTTATTTCTGATGTATTTTACTAACTAATTACTTTCTTTATGTAAAAGACTTTGTTTGTATTAACTTCAACGTGGAGCTTTTCTCCCCGGGCCTCTGCTGAAAATGGAAATGTATCCAGTTGGACTAGCCCGGTAAACAAATGTAAAATAAATAAATAAATAAATAAAATATCCCTACTATGCAGACTGCACTCTTTAACATGTCCCTCCTGCTCAGACTACAGTGTTTACATGTCCTTACTACACAGTCTGCAGTGTTTACATGTCCCTACTACACAGACTACAGGGTTTAACATGTCCCTACTACTCAGTCTGCAGTGTTTAAGATGTCCATACTATAGAGACTGCACTATTTTATATGTCACTAAGTGTTTAACATGTCCCTACTACTCAGACTGCACTGTTTAACATGTTCCTACTACTCAGACTGCATTGTTTTACATGTCCCTAGTACTCACATTGCAGTGTTTAACATGTTCCTACTACTCAGACAGCAGTGTTTAACATGCCACATTTCTCAGACTGAAGTGTGCAGACTGCACTGTTTAAGATGTCCATACTACAGAGACTGCAGTGTTTAACATGTCCCTACTACACAGACTGCACTGTTTAACATGTCCCTACTACACAGACTGCACTGTTTAACATGTCCCTACTAAGACAGCAGTGTTTAACATGTCCCTACTACTCAGACAGCACTGTTTAACATGTCCCTACTACTCAGACTGCACTGTTTAACATGTCCCTACTACACAGACTGCAGTGTTTAACATGTCCCTACTACTCAGACTGCACTGTTTAACATGTCTCTACTACTCAGACTGCAGTGTTTAACATGTCCCTACTACTCAGACTGCACTGTTTAACATGTCCCTACTACACAGACTGCACTGTTTAACATGTCCCTACTACTCAGACTGCAGTGTTTAACATGTCCCTACTACACAGACTGCACTGTTTAACATGTCCCTACTACTTAGACTGCAGTGTTTAACATGTCCCTACTACTCAGACTGCAGTGTTTAACATGTCCCTACTACTCAGACTGCAGTGTTTAACATGTCCCTACTACTCAGACTGCACTGTTTAACATGTCCCAGCTACTCAGACTGCAGTGTTAACATGCCCATACTACTCAGACAGCACTGTTCAACATGTCCCTACTAAGACAGCACTGTTCAACATGTCCCTACTAAGACAGCACTGTTTAACATGTCCCTACTAAGACAGCACTGTTCAACATGTCCCTACTAAGACAGCACTGTTCAACATGTCCCTACTAAGACAGCACTGTTTAACATGTCCCTACTACACAGACTTTACTCTTTAACATGTCCCTACTACACAGACTGCACTGTTTAACATGTCCCTACTAAGACAGCACTGTTTAACATGTCCCTACTACTCAGACTGCACTGTTTAACATGTCCCTACTACACAGACTGCACTGTTTAACATGTCCCTACTACTCAGACTGCAGTGTTTAACATGTCCCTACTACACAGACTGCACTGTTTAACATGTCCCTACTACTCAGACTAGAGTGTTTAACATGTCCCTACTACTCAGACTGCACTGTTTAACATGTCCCTACTACTCAGACTGCAGTGTTTAACATGTCCCTACTACTCAGACTGCACTGTTTAACATGTCCCTACTACACAGACTGCACTGTTTAACATGTCCTACTACTCAGACTGCAGTGTTTAACATGTCCCTACTACTCAGACAGCACTGTTTAACATGTCCCTACTACTCAGACTGCACTGTTTAACATGTCCCTACTACTCAGACTGCACTGTTTAACATGTCCCTACTACACAGACTGCAGTGTTTAACATGTCCCTACTAAGACAGCACTGTTTAACATGTCCCAGCTAATCAGACTGTAGGATTTAACATGTCCCTACTACTCAGACTGCACTTTTTACCATGCCCTACTACTCAGACTGCAGTGTTTAACATGTCCCTACTACACAGACTGCACTGTTTAACATGTTCCTACTATACAGACTGCACTGTTTCATATGTCCATTCTCCACAGACTGCAGTGTTTAACATGTCCCTACTAAGACAGCACTGTTTAACATGTCCCTACTACACAGACTTTACTCTTTAACATGTTCCTACTATACAGACTGCAGTGTTTAACATGTCCCTACTACTCAGACTGCACTGTTTAACATGTCCCTACTACACAGACTGCAGTGTTTAACATGTCCCTACTACACAGACTTTACTCTTTAACATGTTCCTACTATACAGACTGCACTGTTTCATATGTCCATTCTCCACAGACTGCAGTGTTTAACATGTCCCTACTACTCAGACTGCACTATTTAACATGTCCCTACTACTCAGACTGCATTGTTTAACATGTCCCTACTATGCAGACTGCACTGTTTAACATGTCCTTACTACTTAGACTGCACTGTTTAACATGTCCCTACTACACAGACTGCACTGTTTAACATGTCCCTACTACACAGACTGCACTGTTTAACATGTCCCTACTACTCAGACTGCAGTGTTTAATATGTCCCTTCTGCACAGACTGCACTGTTTCATATGTCCCTACTAAGACAGCACTGTTTAACATGTCCCTACTACACAGACTTTACTCTTTAACATGTCCCTACTACACAGACTGCACTGTTTAACATGTCCCTACTACTCACATTGCAGTGTTTAACATGCCCCTACTACTCAGACAGCAGTGTTTAACATGTCCCTACTACTATTCAGATTGCACTGTTTAACATGTCCCTGCTACTCAGACTGCACAGTTTATCATGCCCCTACTATTCAGACTGCCCTGTTTAACATGTCCCTACTACACGGACCACACTTTTCAACATGTCCGTACTACAAAGACTACACTGTTTAACATGTCCCAGCTACTCAGACTGCAGTGTTTATCATGTCCTACTACTCAGACTGCAGTGTTTAACATGTCCCTACTACACAAACTGCACTGTTTAACATGTCCCTACTTCTCAGACTGCACTGTTTAACATGTCCCTACTACTCAGACTGCAGTGTTTAACATGTCCCTACTACTCAGACAGCACTGTTTAACATGTCCCTACTACTCAGACTGCACTGTTTAACATGTCCCTACTACACAGACTGCACTGTTTAACATGTCCCTACTACTCAGACTGCAGTGTTTAACATGTCCCTACTACTCAGACAGCACTGTTTAACATGTCCCTACTACACAGACTGCACTGTTTAACATGTCCCTACTACTTAGACTGCAGTGTTTAACATGTCTATACTACTCAGACTGCAGTGTTTAACATGTCCCTACTCAGACTGCACTGTTTAACATGTCCCTACTACTCAGACTGCAGTGTTTAACATGTCCCTACTACACAGACTGCACTGTTTAACATGTTCCTACTACTCAGACTGCAGTGTTTAACATGTCCCTACTACTCAGACTGCACTGTTTAACATGTCCCTACTACTCAGACTGCACTGTTTAACATGTCCCTACTACTTAGACTGCACTGTTTAGCATGTCTATACTACTCAGACTGCAGTGTTTAACATGTCCCTACTACTCAGACTGCACTGTTTAACATGTCCCTATTACTCAGACTGCAGTGTTTAACATGTCCCTACTACTCAGACTGCACTGTTTAACATGTCCCTACTACTCAGACTGCAGTGTTTAACATGTCCCTACTACTCAGACAGCACTGTTTAACATGTCCCTACTACACAGACTGCACTTTTAACATGTCCCTACTACACAGACTGCACTGTTTAACATGTCCCTACTAAGACAGCACTGTTCAACATGTCCCTACTAACACAGCACTGTTCAACATGTCCCTACTAAGACAGCACTGTTTAACATGTCGGTATTACACAGACTGCAGTGTTGCATATGTCCCTACTACTAAGACTGCAGTGTTTAACATGTCCCTACTACTAAGACTGCACTGTTTAACATGACCCTACTACTCAGACCTCAGTGTTTAACATGTCCCTACTACACAGACTGCAGTGTTTAACATGTCCCTACTACACAGACTGCACTGTTTAACATGTCCCTACTACACAGACTGCACTGTTTAACATGTCCCTACTACCCAGACTGCACTGTTTAACATGTCCCTTCTACTCAGACTGCACAGTTTAACATGTCCCTACTACTCAGACTGCAGTGTTTAACATGTCCCTACTACACAGACTGCACTGTTTAACATGTCCCTACTACTCAGACTGCACTGTTTAACATGTCCCTACTACTTAGACTGCAGTGTTTAACATGTCCCTACTACACAGACTGCACTGTTTAACATGTCCCTACTACACATACTGCTCTCTTTAACATGTCCCTAGTCCTTAGACTAAGGTGTTTAATATGTCCCTACTACTCAGACTGCAGTGTTTAACATGTCCCTACTACTAAGACTGCAGTATTAACATGTCCCTACTACTTAGACTGCAGTGTTTAAAATGTCTATACTACTTGGACTGCAGTGTTTAACATGTCCCTACCACTTAGACTGCACTGTTTAACATGTCCCTACTACACAGACTTTACTCTTTAACATGTCCCTACTACACAGACTGCACTGTTTAACATGTCCCTACTAAGACAGCACTGTTTAACATGTCCCTACTAAGACAGCACTGTTTAACATGTCCCTACTACTCAGACAGCACTGTTTAACATGTCCCTACTACTTAGACTGCAGTGTTTAACATGTCTATACTACTCAGACTGCAGTGTTTAACATGTCCCTACTACTCAGACTGCACTGTTTAACATGTCCCTACTACTCAGACTGCAGTGTTTAACATGCTCCTACTACTCAGACAGCACTGTTTAACCTGTCCATCCTACAGAGACTGCACTTTTTAACATGTCCCTACTACTCAGACTGCAGTGTTTAACATGTCCCTACTACACAGACTGCACTGTTTAACATGTCCCTACTACTCAGACTGCAGTGTTTAACATGTCCCTACTACACAGACTGCAGTGTTTAACATGTCCCTACTACTCAGACTGCAGTGTTTAACATGTCCATACTACTCAGATTGCAGTGTTTAACATGTCCCTACTACTAAGACTGCATTGCTTAACATGTCCCTACTACTAAGACTGCAATGTTTAACATGTCCCTACTACACAGACTGCAGTGTTTAACATGTCCCTACTAAGACAGCACTGTTTAACATGTCCCTACTACACAGACTTTACTCTTTAACATGTTCCTACTATACAGACTGCACTGTTTCATATGTCCATTCTCCACAGACTGCAGTGTTTAACATGTCCCTACTAAGACAGCACTGTTTAACATGTCCCTACTACACAGACTGGACTGTTTAACATGTTTTTACTATACAGACTGCACTGTTTAACATGTACCTGCTACTCAGACTGCAGTTTTTAACATGTCCCTACTACACAGACTGCAGTGTTTCATATGTCCCTACTACACAGACTACAGTGTTTAACATGTCCCTAGTACTCAGACTGCAGTGTTTAAGATGTCCCTTCTACAGAGGCTGCACTGTTTCATATGTCCCTAAGTGTTTAATATGTCCCTACTACTCAGACTGCACTGTTTAACATGTTCTTACTACTCAGACTGCATTGTTTTACATGTCCCTAGTACTCACATTGCAGTGTTTAACATGCCCCTACTACTCAGACAGCAGTGTTTAACATGTCCCTACTACTCAGACTGAAGTGTGCAGACTGCACTGTTTAAGATGTCCATACTACAAAGACTGCAGTGTTTAACATGTCCGTACTACTCAGACTGCACTGTTTAACATGTCCCTACTACATGGACTGAACTGTTCAACATGAACCTACTACACAGACTACACAGTTTAACATGTCCCAGCTACTAAGACTGCAGTGATTAATATGTCCCTACTAGTCAGACAGCACTGTTTAACATGCCCCTACTACATAGACTGCACTGTTTAACATGTCCCTACTTCTCAGACTACACTGTTTAAGATGTCCCTACTACACAGAATGCAGTGTTTACCATGTCCCTGCTACTCAGACTGCACTGTTTAACATGTCCATACTACTCAGACTACACTGTTTAACATGTCCCTACTACACAGTCTGCTCTCTTTAACATGACCCTACTCCTCAGACTAAAGTGATTAACATGTGCCTGCGACTCAGACTACAGTGTTTAACATGTCCCTACTACACAGACTGCAGAGTTTAACATGTCTGTACTACTTAGGCTAAAGTGTTTAACATGTCTGTACTACTCAGACTGCAGTGTTTAATATGTATGTGCTACTCAGACTGCAGTGTTTAACATGTCCCTACTACTCAGACTGCAGTATTTAAAATGTATGTACAACACAGACTGCAGTGGGTAACATGTGCCTACTACTCAGACTGCAGTGGGTAACATGTCCCTACTACTCAGACTGCACTGTTTAACATGTGCCTACTACTCAGACTGCACTGTTTAACATGTCCCTACTACTTAGACTGCACTGTTTAGCATGTCTATACTACTCAGACTGCAGTGTTTAACATGACCCTACTACTCAGATGCACTGTTTTACATGTCCCTAGTACTCACACTGCAGTTTTTAACATGCCCCTACTACTCAGACTGCACTGTTTATCATGCCCCTACTTCTCAGACTGAAGTGCTTAACACATCCCTACTAATCAGACAGCACTGTTTAACTTGTCCATACTACAGAGACTGCACTTTTTAACATGTCCCTACTACTCAGACTACAGGGTTTAACATGTCGGTGCTGATCAGATTTCAGTGTTTAACGTGTCCGTACTTCTAAGACTGCAGTGTTTAACATGTCCCTACTACTAAGAATGCACTGTTTAGCATGGCCCTACTGCTAAGTCCTCAGTGTTTAACATGTCCCTACTACACAGACTGCAGTGTTTCATATGTCCCTACTACACAGACTGCACTTTCATATGTCTCAACTACACAGACTGCACTGCTTCATATGCCCCTAATACTGAAACTCCACTGTTTAACACTTCCCTTCTACTCAGACTGCACAGTTTAACATATCCCTACAACTAAAACTACAGTGTTTAAAATGCCCCTACTACACAGACTGCACTGTTTAACATGTCCCTACTACTCAGACTGCACTTTTTAACATATTCCTATGACTTAGACTGCAGTGTATAACATGTGCCTACTACACAGACTGCACTGTTTCACATGTCCCTACTACACAGACTGCTCTCTTTAACATGTCCCTACACCTCAAACTAAGGTGATTAACATGTCCCTGCTACTCAGACTGCAGTGTTTAACATGTCCCTACTACTCAGACTGCACTGTTTAACATGTCCCTACTACTTAGACTGCAGTGTTTAACATGTCTATACTACTCAGACTGCAGTGTTTAACATGTCCCTACCACTTAGACTGCAGTGTTTAAAATGTCTTTACTACTCAGACTGCACCATTTAACATGTCTGTACTACACAGACTGCAGGGTTTAACATGTCCCTACTAAGACAGCACTGTTCAACATGTCCCTACTAAGACAGCACTGTTTAACATGTCCCTACTAAGACAGCACTGTTCAACATGTCCCTCCTACTTAGACTGCAATGTTTAACATGTCTATACTACTCAGAGTGCAGTGTTTAACATGTCTCTACTACTCAGACTGCACTGTTTAACATGCCCCTACTTCTCAGACCGAAGTGTTTAATGCATCCGTACTACTCAGACAGCACTGTTTAACTTGTCCACACTACAGAGACTGCACTTTCTAACATGTCCCTACTACTCAGACTAGAGTGTTTAACATGTCCCTACTACACAGACTGCACTGTTTAACATGTCCCTACTACTCAGACTGCAGTGTTTAACATGTCCCTACTACTCAGACTGCAATGTTTAACATGTTACTACAACTAACACTGCAGTGTTTAACATGTCCGTACTACAAAGACTGCAGTGTTTCATATGCCCCTACTATATTGACTACACTGTTTCATACGTCCCTACAACACAGACTGCAGTGCTTAGCATGTCCCTACTACTCAGACTGCAGTGTTTAACATGTCCCTTCTACTCAGACTGCAATGTTTAACATGTCCCTTCTACTCAGACTGCAGTGTTTAACATGTCCCTACTACACAGTCTGCACTGTTTAACATGTTCCTGCTGTTTAGATTGCAGTATGTAACATGGCCCTAATACTAAGACTGCAGTGTTTAACATGACCCTACAACTTAGACTGCACTGTTTAACATGTACCTGCTACTCAGACTGCAGTTTTTACCATGTCCCTACTACTCAAGCTGCACTGTTTAACATATCCCTACTAATCAGACTTCAGTGTTTCATATGTCCTTCTACACAGACTGCAGTGTTTAACATGTCCCTAGTACTCAGACTGTACTTTTAACATATCCCTTCTACACATAATGCACTGTTTCATATGTCCCTGCTACACAGACTGCACTCTTTAACATGTCCCTATTGCTCAGACTACAGTGTTTAACATGTCGCTACTACTCAGACTGCAGTGTTTAACATGTCTACACTTTTCAGACTGCATTGTTTAACATGTACTTACTACTAAGACTGCACTATTTAACATGTCTGAACTACACAGACTGCAGTATTTAACATGTCCCTAATACTCAGACTCTCCTGTTTAACATGTCCCTACTACTTAAACTGCAGTGTTTGACATGTATATACTACTTACTGTACAGTGTTTAACATGTCCCTACTAAGACAGCACTGTTTAACATGTCCCTACTACACAGA
The DNA here is from genome assembly GCF_019279795.1 of Protopterus annectens. Lineage (NCBI taxonomy): Eukaryota > Metazoa > Chordata > Ceratodontiformes > Protopteridae > Protopterus > Protopterus annectens. Next base: position 1,549,261,401 of record NC_056726.1, read on the forward strand.
CTTTACTCTTTAACATGTTCCTACTATACAGACTGCACTGTTTCATATGTCCATTCTCCACAGACTGCAGTGTTTAACATGTCCCTACTACTCAGACTGCAGTGTTTAACATGCCCTTACTACTCAGACTGCACTGTTTAACATGTCCCTACTAAGACAGCACTGTTTAACATGTCCCTACTACACAGACTGCACTGTTTAACATGTCTCTACTACTTAAACTGCAGTGTTTAACATGTCTATACTACTCACTGTGCCGTGTTTAACATGCCCCTACTACTCAGACTGCACTGTTTAACATGTCCCTACTACTCAGACTGCACTGTTTAACACATCTCTACTACTTATACTGCAGTGTTTAACATGTCCCTACTACTTAGACTGCACTGTTTAACATGTCCTTACTACTCAGACTGCAGTGTTTAACATGTCCCTACTACTCAGACTGCACTGTTTAACATGTCCCTACTATTTATACAGCAGTGTTTAACATGTCTATACTACTTAGACTGCAGTGTTTAATATGTTCCTACTTCTCAGACTGAAGTGCTTAACACATCCCCATTACTCAGACAGCACTATTTAACTTGTCAATACTACAGAGATTGCACTTTTTAACATGTCCCTACTACTCAGACTAGAGTGTTTAACATGTCCCTACTACACAGACTGCACTGTTTAACATGTCCCTACTACTCAGACTGCAGTGTTTAACATGTCCCTACTACTCAGACTGCAGTGTTTAACATGTCCCTACTACCCAGACTGCACTGTTTAACATGTCCCTACTACTCAGACTGCTGTATTTAACATGTCTGTACTTCACAGGCTGCAGTGGGTAACATATACCTACTACTCAGACTGCATTGTTTAAAATGTTCCTACTACTTAGACTGCAGTGTTTAACATGATTGTTTCTTTTACTTATGTATGTATTACTATTGAATTGTAATTATATAATTCTTTTGAGTTTTATCCCCAGGCCTCCACTGAAAATGAGCTTTTCTTGGCCCAGTGGACTTTCCCGGTCAACAAATGCAATAAATAAATAAATAAATATATAAATAAATAAATGTGCTTATTACACATACTGCACTATTTCACATGTCCCTACTACACAAACTGCTCTCCTTAGCATGTCCCTACTCCTCAGACTAAGGTGATGAACATCTGCCTGCTACTCAGACTGCAGTATTTAACATGTCCCTACTACATAGACAGCAGAGTTTAACATGTCTGTACTACTCAGGCTACAGTGTTTAACATGTCCATACTACTCAGACTGCAGTGTTTAATAAGTATGTACCACTCTGACTGCATTGTTTAACATGTCCCTACTACTCAGATTGCAGTATTTAACATGTCTGTACAACACAAACTGCAGTGGGTAACATGCCCCTACTACTCAGACTGCAGTGTTTAACATGTCCCTACTACACAGACTGCAGTGTTTCACATGTCCCTGCTACTCAGACTGCACTGTTTAACATGTTCCTACTACTCAGACTATACTGTTTAACATGTCCCTACTACCCAGACTTCACTGTTTAACATGTCCCTTCTACTCAGACTGTGCAGTTTAACATGTCTGTACTACTCAGACTACAGTGTTTAACATGTCCCTACTACTCAGACTGCAGTGTTTAATATGTATGTACTACTCAGACTACAATGTTTAAAATGTCCGTACTATGCATACTGCACTGTTTAACATGTCCCTACTACACACACTGCACTGTTTAACATGCCCCTACTACTCAGACTATACTGTTTAACATGTTCCTATGACTTAGTTTGCAGTATTTAACATGTGTCTATTACACAGACTGCACTGTTTCACATGTCCTTACTACACATACTGCTCTCTTTAACATGTCCCTTCTCCACAAACTAAGGTGATTAACATGTGCCTGTACTCAGACTGCAATGTTTAACATGTCCCTACTACACAGACTGCAGAGTTTTACATGTCTGTACTACTCAGGCTACAGTGTTTAACATGTCCGTACTACTCAGACTGCAGTGTTTAATATGTATGTGCTACTCAGACTCCACTGCTTAACATGTTTCTAATACTCATACTGTTGTGTTTAGCATGACCCTACTACTCAGACTGCACTGTTTAACATGTCCTTAGTCCTCACACTGCAGTTTTTTAACATGCCCCTACTGCTCAGACTGCACTGTTTAACATGCCCCTACTTCTAAGACTGAAGTGATTAACACATCCCACCTAATCAGACAGCACTGTTTAACTTGTCCATACTACAGAGACTGCACTTTTTAACATGTCCCTACTACTCAGACTAGAGTGTTTAACATGTCCGTACTACTCAGACTGCAGTATTTAACATGTCTATACAACACAGACTGCAGTGGGTAACATGTCCCTACTACTCAGACTTCAGTGATTAACGTGTCTCTACTACTAAGACTGCACTGTTTAACATCCCTACTTCTCAGACTGCACAGTTTAACATGTCCGTACTAATTAGATTGCAGTGTTTAAAATGTCTATACTACTCGGACTGTGGTGTTTAACATGTCCTTACTACTCAGACTGCACTATTTAACATGGCTGTACTACACAGACTGCAATGTGTAACATGTCCCTACTACAAAGACTGCACTGTTTAACATGTCCCTACTACTTAGACTGCAATGTTTAACATGTCTATACCATTCAGAGTGCAGTGTTTAACATGTCTCTACTACTCAGACTGCAGTGTTTATCATGTCCTACTACTCAGACTGCAGTGTTTAACATGTCCCTACTACTCAGACTGCAGTGTTTAACATGTCCCTACTACTCAGACTGCACTGTTTAACATGTCCCTACTACTCAGACTGCAGTGTTTAATATGTCCCTACTACTCAGACTGCAGTGTTTAACATGTCCCTACTACTCAGACTGCACTGTTTAACATGTCCCTACTACTCAGACTGCACTGTTTAACATGCCCCTACTACTAAGACTGCAGTGTTTAACATGCCCGTATTCCTCAGACTGAAGTGTTTAGCACATCCGTACAACTCAGATAGCACTTTTTAACTTGTGAACACTACAGAGATTGCACTTTTTAACATGTCCCTGCTACTCAGACGAGAGTGTTTAACTTGTCCCTATTACACAGACTGCACTGTTTAACATGTGGCTATTACTCAGACTAAAGGGTTTAACATGTCCCTACTACTAAGACTGCAATGTTTAACATGCCCCTACTACTAAGACTGCACTGTTTAACATACCCTACTACTCAGACCGCAGTGTTTAACATGGCCCTACCACTCAGACTGCACTCTCTTACATGTCCGTCCTGCACAGACTACAGTGTTTAACATGTCCCTACTACTCAGACTGCACTTTTAACATGTCCCTACTGCACAGCCTGCACTGTTTTATATGTCCCTACTACACAGACCTCAGTGTTTAGCATGTCCTTACTACTCAGACTGCAGATTTTAACATGTCCCTACTACTCAGACTGCACTGTTTAAGATGTCCCTTCTACTCAGACTGCAGTCTTTGTCATGTCCGTACTACACAGTCTGCACTGTTTAACATCTCCATACTACACCGATTGCAGTGTTTAACATGTCCTTCTACTCAGACTGCACTGTTTAATATGTCCCTACTACTTATACAGCAGTGTTTAACATGTCTATACTACTTAGACTGCAGTGTTTTACATGTCCCTACTTCTCAGACTGAAGGGCTTCACATACCCCTACTACTCAGAAAGCACTGTTTAACTTGTCAATACTACAGAGATTGCACTTTTTAACATGTCCCTACTACTCAGACTAAAGTGTTTAACATGTCCCTACTACTCAGACTGCAGTGTTTATTATGTCCCTACTACCCAGACTGCACTGTTTAACATGTCCCTTCTACTCAGACTGCAAGATTTAAAATGTCTCTACTACTCAGACTGCTGTATTTAACATGTCTGTACTTCACAGGCTGCAGTGGGTAACATATACCTACTACTCAGACTGCATTGTTTAAAATGTTCCTACTACTTAGACTGCAGTGTTTAACATGATTGTTTCTTTTACTTATGTATGTATTACTATTGAATTGTAATTATATAATTCTTTTGAGTTTTATCCCCGGGCCTCCACTGAAAATGAGCTTTTCTTGGCCCAGTGGACTTTCCCAGTCAACAAATGTAATAAACAAATAAATAAATATGCTTATTACACATACTGCACTATTTCACATGTCCCTACTACACAAACTGCTCTCCTTAGCATGTCCCTACTCCTCAGACTAAGGTGATTAACATCTGCCTGCTACTCAGACTGCAGTGTTTAACATGTCCCTACTACACAGACAGCAGAGTTTAACATGTCTGTACTACTCAGGCTACAGTGTTTAACATGTCCATACTACTCAGATTGCAGTGTTTAATATGTATGTACCACTCAGACTGCATTGTTTAACATGTCCCTACTACTCAGACTGCAGTATTTAACATGTCTGTACAACACAGACTGCAGTGGGTAACATGTCCCTACTACTCAGACTGCAGTGTTTAACATGTCCCTACTACACAGACTGCAGTGTTTCACATGTCCCTGCTACTCAGACTGCACTGTTTAACATGTCCCTACTACTCAGACTATACTGTTAACATGTCTCTACTACCCAGCCTGCACTGTTTAACATGTCCCTTCTACTCAGACTGTGCAGTTTAACATGTCTGTACTACTCAGGCTACAGTGTTTAACATGTCCCTACTACTCAGACTGCAGTGTTTAATATGTATGTACTACTCAGACTACAATGTTTAAAATGTCCGTACTACACAGACTGCACTGTTTAACATGTCCCTACTACACATACTGCAGAGTTTTACATGTCTGTACTACTCAGGCTACAGTGTTTAACATGTCCGTACTGCTCAGACTGCAGTGTTTAATATGTATGTGCTACTCAGACTCCACTGCTTAACATGTTTCTACTACTTATACTGTTGTGTTTAGCATGACCCTACTACTCAGACTGCACTGTTTAACATGCCCCTACTTCTAAGACTGAAGTGATTAACACATCCCACCTAATCAGACAGCACTGTTTAACTTGTCCATACTACAGAGACTGCAAATTTTAACATGTCCCTACAACTCAGACGAGAGAGTTTAACATGTCCCTACTACTCAGACTGCAGTATTTAACATGTCTGTACAACACAGACTGCAGTGGGTAACATATCCCTACTACTCAGACTGCACTGTTTAACATGTCCCTGCTACTAAGACTGCACTGTTTAACGTCCCTACTTCTCAGACTGCACAGTTTAACATGTCTGTACTAATTAGATTGCAGTGTTTAAAATGTCTATACTACTCGGACTGCAGTGTTTAACATGTCCTTACTACTCAGACTGCACCATTTAACATGTCTGTACTACACAGACTGCAATGTGTAACATATCCCTACTACAAAGACTGCACTGTTTAACATGTCCCTACTACTTGGACTGCAATGTTTAACATGTCTATACCATTCAGAGTGCAGTGTTTAACATGTCTCTACTACTCAGACTGCACTGTTTAACATGTCCCTACTACTCAGACTGCAGTGTTTAATATGTCTATACTACTCAGACTGCAGTGTTTAACATGTCCCTACTACTCAGACTGCACTGTTTAACATGTCCCTAGTACTCACACTGCAGTTTTTAACATGCCCCTACTACTCAGACTGCAGTGTTTAACATGCCCGTATTTCTCAGACTGAAGTGTTTAACACATCCGTATTACTCAGACAGCACTATTTAACTTGTCAATACTACAGAGATTGCACTTTTTAACATGTCCCTACTACTCAGACTAGAGTGTTTAACTTGTCCCTATTACACAGACTGCACTGTTTAACATGTGCCTACTACTCAGACTAAAGGGTTTAACATGTCCCTACTACTAAGACTGCAATGTTTAACATGTCCCTACTACTAAGACTGCAATGTTTAACACACCCTACTACTCAGACTGCAGTGTTTAACATGTCCCTACTACACAGACTGCACTTTTAACATGTCCCTACTACACAGTCTGCACTGTTTAACATGTCCTTACTACTCCGATTGCAGTGTTTAACATGTCCTTCTTCTAAGACTGCAGTGTTTCACATGTCCCTACTACTAAGACTGCACTGTTTAACATGACCCCACTACTAAGAAAGCAGTGTTTAACATCTCCCTACTATTCAGACTACACTGTTTAACATGTCCGTACTACACAGATGGCAGTGTTTCATATGTCCCTACTATCACAGACTGCACTCTTTAACATGTTCTACTACACAGACTGCACTAATTCATATATCCCTACAACACAGACTGCAGTGTGTAACATGTCCCTACTTCTCAGACTACAGTGTTTAATATGTCCCTACTACTCAGTCTGCAGTGTTTAAAATGTCCCTACTACACAAACTGCAAGGTTTAACATGTCCCTACTACTCAGACTGCATTGTTTTATATGTCACTAGTACTCATATTGCGGTGTTTAACATGCCCATACTACTCAGACAGCAGTGTTTAACAGGCCCCTTTTCTCAGACATGTGTTTAATATGTTCCTAGTATGCAGACTGCACTGTTTAAGATGTCCATACTACAGAGACTGCAGTGTTTAACATGTCCATAGTACTCAGACTGCACTGTTTACCATGTCCCTGCTACACTGTCTGCACTGTTTAACATGGTCCTACTGCACAGACTACACAGTTTAACATGTCCCAGCTACTCAGACTGCAGTGTTTAATATAGCCCTACTACTCAGACAGCACTGTTTAACATGTCCCTACTACATAGACTGCACTGTTTAACATGTCCATACTATTTGGACTACACTGTTTAAGATGTCGCAGCTACACAGACTGCAGTGTTTAACATGTCCCTGCTACTCAGACTGCACTCTTTAACATGTCCATACTACTCAGACTGCAGTGTTTAACATGTCCCTGCTACTCAGACTGCACTGTTTGACATGTCCCTACTACTCAGACTACACTATTTAACATATCCCTACTACCCAGACTGCACTGTTTAACATGTCACTTTTACTCAGACTGCACTGCTTAACATGTCCCTACTACTCAGACTACATTGTTTAACATGTCCCTACTACTCAGACTGCAGTGTTTAACATGTTCCTACTACACAGACTGCTCTTTTTAACACACCCCTACTCCTCAGACTAAGGTGATTAACATGTGCCTGCTACTCAGACTGCAGTATTTAACATGACCCTACTACACAGACTGCAGAGTTTAACATGTCTGTACTACTCAGGCTACAGTGTTTAACATGTCCATACTACTCAGACTGCAGTGTTTAATATGTATGCACTACTCAGACTGCAGTGTTTAACATGTCCCTACAACTCAGACTGCAGTATTTAACATGTCTGTACAACACAGACTGCAGTGTATTAGGTCTTTTCAGACTTCTTGGCTGTTGGTGAAGCACCCACCAAGAGGAGAAAATGCTGAGAGAAGAAAGGAGCTACTTTTGAGATTTTAAGTATTTTTCTTCAGATTATTTGTTAAGATTTATGCATTGCCACCTACTTTTTGGCATTTTCCAGCTTGCTAAACTTAACATCTGTATTAGGAACTGTTTTTAGAACATATCTACAGCCTGTTTACTGCATTTCCTGTGTTGTACTTATTTTAAAATCATTTTTTTCTTAAAACTTGCATTTTACCTGTCTCTGGCCTAGCGCTCAAGTGTGGAGCATTTATTGCACTGTTCTAATTTGTTGCTAATGGTGTATCTCTGCTATCTTTAAACAAAACAAAAAAAAACAAAAAAAAAAAAACTTGCTTTTTTCCCACTTTCTGATATTTAAAAAAGTTCAGTTACAGATTTGCTGTTCTGAACTGTTTGTAAGTTTCTTGGAGGCCATTGCTTGCTTGGGATAAAGGGAAGTTGCTATGTTCATCAGTGGCAGTGGTAGACACTGAACAGCCTGCCTGCCCCTGTGGGAGTGGTTACTGCCTAGAAACTGTAGTTTTATTGGCCATTTTGGGTCAATTCCAAAATTCTTGATCCCCCTTTCTTAAAACCCGATTGCCTCATGGTTTTGGCGTCTTTTCAGACTTGTTGGCTGTTGGTGAAGCACCCACCAAGAGGAGAAATGTTTTATTGGCCATTTTGGGTCAATTCCAAATTCCTTGTTCCCCCCCTTTTAAAACCCTCTTTTGCACATTTTTGCGTATAGTGCAGCATCGGGCAGTGCCGCTTAATCAGGTTTAATCTATTCCCGGCTCCACAAAGTCTGCTCTTCACTTTTTCCCTTAGACTGTTCCAAATCTCAAAGTAAGCACTCTATTTTCCTTCTAAAACCCAGCAGTAGCTAGGATAAGTGTCTTATAAGTAAGCATTAATAAACTAAAGCACTACACCCTCTTATACTCCCTTTAAGTACTTGGCTCCCTATTGGTCCTTTTTGATCAAGTCAAAAAGTAATTCCTTATACTATTCTGGCATGTCCAAAAGTCAGTTTCAGGTTTACTCTCCAGTCCAGCTGGTGAATATGGGAATCTTGAGGCAATGTTACAACTGCCTTATGTACACAGACCACCTTCTCCTCTTCCCAACAAGCTCAAATATATGTGAGAGATGCAACTATATAGCCAAACTGAAGGCTGAGCTCTCTCAACATAGTACTGGCATGGTCAGTCTGGAGGAGAAGGTAATCATACACACCAGAAATCCAGTCTCACATAGACCTATCACAACAGCAAACCAAACACATAAACACACAAAAACATACTTGGAGGCTCTAAATAAAAATCTGCCCAAGCAACAGAGACCTCCAAAGCAGACATCCAAGCAACTGCTACCCCACAACAATACCCACATATCACATAGTTCACAAAGTCAGTGTGCCACACAGTCACAGCCCTTAAGGCTAAACAGCACACCTAATACACTTGTAACAGGTGACTCTATTGTCAGACACACTGACGTCCCTCTCACCAGGACAGAAATCATGTAATCCTTGGTGAGGTCACAAAGACCAGGTTCAGCAGTCAGACCCACATTGCCGCTGGGACTGATGTACCCCTGGTTACTGAAGGACATAGGCCTTTTCAGGCAGACCCACTTTAGACACCCCAGAAAAAAATAAAGGCAATGTCAATCAACAATGATAAATATGTTCCTCAAGGATATGTCTGTCAGTGAACTGTTCAAGCCCAGCCCAGACGGCTTACCTACTGTTCAAACTGGCCAACCACCAAGGAGTGCCTTTCATCAAAAAACCCATCCTCCAGGCTAGGGATGCTAAGCAGTCTAGCCTCAGTGCAACTCTGCCTCCTTAGTTTGTACTGCTACAGAACCTCAACTCAGGACCCCAGCCTACCAGTTATCTCCAAACACCATTATAGTGGATGACTTTAACTACTCAAACAATCACTGACTCAAAGAAAAAGGAATTTATTAAGACC